>NC_139030.1:92265585-92682956 GCF_964662115.1 Mustela nivalis | reverse complement strand
ATAATATAAATAAAATAAACAATAAAATAATAAAATAAACAAATAAAAAATAAATTGAATAAAAATTTAAAAAATTTAAAAATGTCTCAACTTCATCTTTCATGTAATAGAAAATGGAGTTGTACATACATGCACACACACATGTGTGTACACAACATGTATAAGTAGGCAAACACAAAGTATTTCTTTAAAAATATGGCTCCCTGATCTTTTCTTCAGTGTGGATATTTTGTGTATCCTCCAACTTTTTCCTAAGATGCTGTGGAAAGTAAACATCCTCTGGGTAAGCCTCTTGCTGAATCAGATGCTTTACTTCAGAAACTTAGGAGCTGACTTCCATCTCAATGAAAGCAGCCAGTGGACCCTACTAGCTAGCAAACACTTCTGTCGAAACAAACCTGTACTTCTTTATTTCTTCCTTATTAGAGTATAATACAATTGTTACTTTGTATGAATGACTAATGTGTTTTTTTAAAAGGCCAAATACAAATAACAATTTTACAAACACAATATAGAATTTAGAATGTTTTCTTAACAGGTTGGCGACATTGAAAAAATGTAGAAGAAAGTGAATGGGGACTTAACATTATGACTTGGATAAAAAATCTGAAAGGAAAAGGTTAAAGAGAATCTTATTATTATTTGGTAAGATAGTGAAAGTCAACAAATAAATCATATCAAAGAGAAGATAAACGGCCTTAAGTCCAGGGCCACACTCATGTCCAGATGAACACAAGCAAACAACCTACCAAGGCAACTTTGAAAATACAGGCTGCATTGGAAAATAAATAAGAAAGGAGAAGACGAGATAAAGGGAATTTTCTTCCAAGGGGCTGGCCAGATTCTTACTAGAATACTATGACTACTTTTTGAGATCTAGAGAGCTTGAATATGGTTAAGTATTTGGAAAATAAGAGGAGAAACTATGGATCATAGTGGATTGTTACTATGGAAGCTACTGTGAACTGGATTTCCATTCCACCAAAGTAAAAATGAGAAGCAAATGGGATAAAGAACAAAATTGGAGAAGCAGATTTTTGATGCTGTATGACGTATCTCACTTGATAGTTTTCTAATGGTAACTGTGGTAAGAGTAATTGTGGGGTCCAATAGTGAAAGTGAATTAAAAAAAAATTGTAACATGATTCCTCTGATATTTTGTCAAGTATTTTATAAAGTTTAATATTTTCTGAAATAATTAAAGATAAAATTCTTTAAACGTATGCTAAATTTAATAAAAAATATATAATATACATGAACTACCTACTCAAATTTAACAATATCTGGTACACTACTTTTTAAAAAGAAATACATGTAAAAGCCACTGGGAAGGAGCCCTCAAACAACAGCCTTTGTGCGATTCTGAGCAGCACCTTAACCCCAAGCTTGTCTGTATTTTGCTTTGTATTAACCTTGAGGCAGCAAGCACATGGGCTGTCTATGAGCTAGAGACTCTCGTGGGTCAAAAAGGCCGTGTGCACAGTTTAGCATTGAACTTAGAGAAACTTAGTAGAGCAACCATAGCTCCAGTTACACTGGCCACTACTGAGAAGATGGTCATAGTCATGACTGGAGGCTCTAGCAGTACAGGGCAGAGATCTATGTTAACAGCTGTGGACAACTTCTGCAGAGCTTCCTCTTAAGCCACTTCAGGACTATGCCCATAGTGGATGATGCCTAGAAGAGGCTGAGAGTCCTGCATGTCCACTGTTGGGTTCTTGAGTGAGTACTTGCTCTATTGCCATTACTTTGGTTTGTGGTCCTTAATATAAAACCCTCAGACTGGTGGGACCTCAGAGATCCCCTGAAACTCTCAAAGCAAAATTCTAAATTGTATTTTGTTAGACCTGGCATCTTTCTTGTCTGATATTAAAGTTCTTTGGAAAATGAACTTTTTTTTTTTTTTTTAACCCAGTGTAATTGTTGGGTTCAAGGAGATTCCCTTAGTGACTTTCCTTATGCTGATTCAATAATCCTTTATTAATATTTTGGTGACAACCAGGAACATAGTCTCAAATTCCAAATTTAAGGCTGTATCTTCTAAAATGAAATGAGGATACTCTGTTAGTTTGGGTTTCTACAAAAGTAGAATCTAAAGTAATATCTTCCATCCTGGCGGTTTATTTAAGAAGTCCTTCCAAGGAACAAAGGGATGGAGTGGAGAAAGAGGAAAAGTCAAAGCAAATGTGCATTATCAAGTTGGCCACCAGCTCAATCCTGCCAGGATCTTCCCATGTCCATTATCGGATTGTCCATAGAAGGGATCAAACTATGGGCTCCTCTCCCATAAGTGAAGGATGGTTAATTCCATCCCACTCCCACATGGTATCTGTGTGAGTTCTGGGCAAGTTCCTAGACCTAGGTAGGAGGCTTGAGGGTCTTTGTACAATTGAAAAGAAAAATCCTCTATTTACACCTATACCAAGTGGGTAAACACAGCAATGTCAGGTATAATGTCACAGGTATAAAAGGTAAACTGAGGGGAGTGAGGCAGCACACAAGAGGTATTCAATACAAATACGGGATTTTGAAAATTGAGTTTACAGACAAATTGCAAATTATAAAAAATGTGATGATTTATTTTGGTCAAAGTCCAAAATATCAATAGGTACTTTCAAATTTTTAATTTAAAAAAACCTTTTCCTTGAGATAGAACTTTTTTTCTTCTTGTTCAGTCTAAAATAGCCTTTGCAAAAGAGATTGGCAGATTACCTTTTGTTGGAGGTGCATTCTTAAATTGCAATTATTTTGGTTTTGGAAGAAGCAGAGAGTAGTGATGGTATTAAGTTAATTAAGGTAAATATTAGAGAAGATATTGTTTTACAGGAAAGATTTGAATAAGCTTAATAGTAATTATTTTTGCATGGTTGGCAATCAGACTCCAGGTGAACAGAGCAGATCTTATCTTAAACCAAGAGCATTCAGAGGCTGAATCTATCAAATTAATATCAGGAGTGCTTGGAGTGAGATAGAAGACTGTAACTATGAAGAGAAAATCTCACAGTTATATTCTGCAAATTCAAATTTCAACAGGTAAAGTGAGAGAATCACATTCACTGTTCATTTTCTTTCCATAAGGCACCTGTGATCCAAGAGATGCTGTTCAAAAATGCACATGGATGTTCCCCAATGTCCCCCACCCCCATCCTGCCTAATTTAAAAGGAGCACAGTGCAATTCATCAGGAGAGAAAAGAGAAAACAGGAAAAGAAATAAAGTGAGGTCCTTTGGCTACATTTAAATAGTGCTGAATAATGATGCTAGGTTTTGTTGCAAACCCAGCAAGTACGCTGATCAATATTGTGCAGAACTAAATGTAGTAGACTCTCAGTCAAATACGATTTCAGAATAGTTCATTATTTTTGCCAGCCTGTGCAGTGCTCAAAATGGGAAATGGTTCATATGATCTCAGATGTAGCAAAGTTCTTGGGCTTTGAGTATCATTGTGAATTCCAGAAAAAAGTGAAAAGTCTGGAAAATTTATTCCAAATTTGGCATCATAGAAGACAAAAGTAGTTATCTATCTTCTCAGTTATTTCTTCTCAGGTGTAGTTATTTCTTTATTCTCAGGATGGTAGAAATTAAATCAGGGGTTAGATGATTTTATGCTTTTTGTTGGTTTTAAAGGAATGATCACATTGTGATACATTAAAACAGTCCCGATTAAAAACTTTTTTATAGTAAACTTTGTAGATTAATCATTGGCATTTTGAACACAGTACTTAAACTACATTTGCTAAGCCATTGGTAGTTAAAATGCATCATGCTTGAGATCAAATAGATCTATTCCTAGAATGAAAAGTACAGACCTTTTCTAGCTGCTGTATTTTATCACAACAATAAAAGCCAGCATATACTGTGTGGGATACAATTCAGCTTTTTTACATTACAATTTTAATTACATTTGTCTCACCATTAACTTTTTTCTTTCTCCATTATGAGTTTCTATTTGACTTTCAATAGAAAGGATTTTTTTAAGTTGATATTTACTTTAAGATAAAAAGACTTTCAAAACATTGAATAAATGTCAGTAATTTTGGGAAATTAAAAATCTATCACGGAGATTTTATAGGAGAATGGTTAATGTCAGGTAGAAATATAAAGTCTGAGAAATTTCTTCTTCTTCTTCTTCTTTTTCTTTTTTACATATATCTTGTCTTTTTTGGATCTTCCTACCTATTTAGTCTCCTCATTAATTTGGAAGACCCAATATGTTTTCTCCATCAAGGAAAATAAGGCGTGATTTAATTTTCAAAGAATTGAAGTAATACTATTTTATAAATATAAGTACATTTCTGTGCTTTACTTCTATTTAGGTGTTTTATCCAAATGACATCATCTTTAACTTGTTATTCTAATAGGAAATACCAACCTTCTAGATTGCTAAAAAATCCACAATGTTAGGATAGGATATTAAAGAGAACAAAATATTTTAAATAGCATAAGAATAAAAAAAATGCCATTCTGAATGAGTTCCATTTTCCATCCAGACTTGCATTCAGACTGTAGAAAGTATCAAAGAATTTGGAGTTTGGTTTTTCCTAATGTTAAAAATTCACGGGCGCCTGGGTGGCTCAGTGGGTTAGGCCTCTGCCTTCGGCTCAGGTCATGATCTCAGGGTCCTGGGATCGAGGCCCGCATCGGGCTCTCTGCTCAGCAGGGAGCCTGCTTCCCTCTCTCTCTCTCTCTGCCTGCCTCTCCATCTACTTGTGATTTCTCTCTGTCAAATAAATAAATAAAATCTTTAAAAAAAAAAAAAATTCACAATTTCCTAATAATAAAAATTTTTCTAATAATGTTAAATTAGATGTTTTCTAATGTTAAATTAAATGTTAAAATGTTAACCATTTTCCTAATGTTAAAAATTCACTTTAAAATGCCCATAGTATTCTAGTGAATCATTATGACTATCCTCCAAAAATACTCTCTAAACTCACAGACACTCTAGTAGTAGTAGTAGTAGTAGTAGTAGTAGTTATTGTTGTTGTTGTTATTATTCCACATATTCCGGCTGACAGCAATTTCCATGTATTTTCTTCTTTTGCTACTAAAAAATCAAGTATCTTCATTAACAAAGCCTCTGGTACATCCCTCTGTGCCTAAAACAGTAAAGAGCTGACCTTGGTTTCTTTCTATGGTATGTACTTAGAAGACACACTTTTTTGGTTCTGTTTTTGTTTATTGAGGTTGGGAGAGAAAGAAAAGATCATGCTTAAAGAGCTTACCTAAAGAGCCTCCTGTACACCAATCAGGTTCTACTGTATTGGGATGATCTAGAAGGTCTGCCCCTAAAATTAATACCTAGAATTTTGCTAATCTCCCTAGTCTGTGCTCTAGATATTAAGCTCCACTGATCAGTAAGTATTAACAAGTACAAGTATGTTGGAGAAGTTCCCAGAAGAAAGATAAATTTAGCCTTCTTGTCAACTCCCTGTTAAGGTAAAAAGAAGTAACAGCAAGCAGTTTATTGAGCACATTTTCTGGAAAGATGTCTTGTATATAGAAAGAATATGTCCAAGAGCTTCTAGAGAATTCACCAAAAATCTATGAGAACCTGTTGGTCACTGATTACTGGAAAGACCAAGTGAAGAATACATCTAAAATCTATTTCTGTTGATATGGTAAAGTTCTTTACTGAAGGTTTAATAAACTGTGTGAATTTATATCTAATGTGTCTATTACATTGTTGGTTACTATATCATCATCATCATCATAATCATCATAGCTAATAATTTGTTGAGAATTTATTAACTACTAAGTACAGAATCCTTAGAAGTCTACATTCATTACCTTTTATAAGATGATCTACCAAAAACCTCCAGTTAACATCATACTCAGTAATGGGTAATTATAAGCTTTTCTACTAAATCAGGTTCAGAAGAAGGATAGTCCTTCTTGTCACTCTTTTCAACATCTTACAGAAAGTCTTTTTTAATGCAATAAGGCAAGAAAATGAATAAAAAGTATGCAGACTGGGTAGGAAGATATAGAACTGGCCAATCACATGATTGTCTATGTGGAATGTCAAAAGAATCAACCAAAAACTCCAGGAACTAATAAGTAATTCTATTAAGATTGCAGTTTACAAGGATAAAAGATCATTACATAAATGTCAATCACTTTATGATACACCAACATGAACAAGTGGAATTAGACTTTAAAAACACAATACCGTCAGCACTCTCAAAAATGAAATATTTAGATATAAATCTAACAAAATATTTATAATGTCTATATAAGGAAAACTACAAAACTTCAATGAATGAAATCAAAGAATTAATTGAATAAATACTATGTGTTTATGAATAGAAACACTCAGTAATTGTCAAGATTTTTGTTCTTCCCAGTTTGATCTCTAAATTCAATGCTATTCAAATTAAATCCCAGCAATTATTTTATGGGTATCAACAAACTGATTTTGAAGTATGTATGTAGAGGTCCTTGCTGGCTCACTTAGTAGAACATGTGACTCTTGAATTTGGGGTGGTGAGTTCGAGTCCCACTTGTGTGCAGAGAGTACTTAAAAATAAAACCTTAAAGAAAAAAATAAAGTATATATGGAGAAGCAAAAGATCCAGAATAGTCAACACAGTTTGAAGTTGAAGAACTGAAACATCCTGACTTCAAGACATGGTATATAAAGTTTCAGTAATCAAGACAGTGGAGCATAAGGAATAATGCAGAGGACATGCGGAGATGAAGAGGAGAAGTGAATTGGGGGAAATTGGAGGGGGAGATGAACCATAAGGGACTGTGGACTCTGAGAAACAAGCCAAGGGTTTTTGAGGGGAGGGAATGGGAGGTTGGGTGAGCCTAGTGGTGGGTATTATGGAGGGCATGTATTGCATGGAGCACTGGGTGTGGTGCATAAAAATGAATTCTGGATGAATTCTGGAACACTGAAAAGAAAAGAAAAAAAAATACAATGTGGTATCGGTGAAAGAACAGAAAAAACAGATCAATGAAACAAAATAAGCCAGAAACAGAAACTCATGAACAAAGTCGACTGATCTTTGACAAGGAACAAAGGCATACGATGAAATCAAAATAGTCTTTTTAACAAACAATGCTGGAACAACTAGATATTCACATGCAAAAATATAAAAACTAGACACAGGGTTTACCCTCTTCCAAAAAATTAACTAAAAATAAAGATATAAATATAAAATGCAAACTTTAAAACACATATGATAACATAGGAGAAAACCTAGATGACCTTGGGTATGGTGATGGTTTTTAGATACAACACCAAAAATACAGTTCAGAAAAAAATAATTGATGTTAGACTTTATTAAAATTATAAACTTCTGCTCTATAAAAAATAATATCAAGAGAATTAGAGGATAAGACCCAGACTGGGAACAAGTGTTTGCAAAAGGAACATTAGATGAAGGACTATTATCTACACATGTACATACCTCTTAAAACTTCACAATAAGTAAACAGACAACTCAATCTTTTAAAAATCAGCCAAAAATCTTAATAAACCCCTCACTCAGGAAGCAAACAAGCATATGAAAATATACTCCTCATTATATATTATAAAGGAAAATAAAATTAAAGCAATTCATACCCATTAGAATGGCCAAAATTCAGAGCACTGATATCAGGTGCTGGTGAAGATGTGGAATAACAAGAAGTTTCATACGTAGCTGGCAGGAAGACAGTTGGGCAGTTAGTTCAGTTAGTTAGCTTACTTAGTTTAATTTAGTTAGATAGCTTACTTAGTTTAGTTAGTTTATTTAGTTAGACAATTTGGCAGGTAGTTTGGTTATTTAGCTTACTTAGACAATTTAGTTTCTTACAAAACTAAATGTAATTTTACCGTGCCTCCCAGTACACTCTTGGCATTTATCCAAAGGGATTGAAAATTTGTGGTCCACACAAAAATCTGCCATTGATGTTTATATCAATTCCACTCATAATTGTCAAAACTTGGAAGCAACAGAGATGCCTTTCAGTAGGTGAATGGCTAAATAAACTGTGGTACCTCCAGAGAATAGAATGTTATTCAGCACTAAAAAGAAATGAGTATCAAGCCATGAAGAGACATGGAGGAACCTTAAATGCATATTACACAGTGAAAGAAGCCAATCTGAAAAGGCTGCATTCTGTATATATCTTAACTGTATGACATTCTTGAAAAGGCAAAACTATGGACATGGTAAAAAAACATTTGGGTGAGAGAACCAATAGGCAGAGCACAGAGCATTTTTGGAGCAGAGAAAATACTCTAAATCATATTATGATGATGGATAGAAGTCATCACACATTTTTCAGATGCACAGAACACACACCAAGAGTGAACCATAATATAAGCTATGGATTTGGGGTGGTTATGATGTGTCTATGTAGATTTGTCCATGGTAACACATGTACTATTCTGATGAGAGATGTTGATAATGAGGAAAGCATGCATGTGTGGTGGGAGAGGGGATACTTTCAATTTTGTTTTGAACCTAAAACTTCCTTAATTTTTTTGAAGTAAACTCATTAAAAAAAAAAAAAACAAACCCTATGGGTTAAGTTCGTTTATATCCCCATTTTGCTGATGATAGTCTTAAAAATATTTGCAATTGAAAACATATAGATGAGAGAATGATGGATTAGTATATATACACATAGATATTGCATAGCTTGATATTACAGTTATTGAAGGTAGACAACCATATAAATTTTATCAAATGATAGGTGTTTTTAGGCAATAGTCATGATAACAAAGAACTTCTGGCTATGAAAAATGTTTCCATAAAGGACAATATTTCTATGATATGTAGAATGATGCAGTAGACAATAGATATGAGAATTTGCAAAGCTAATAGCTGCTAAATAAGAAATTAATCATGTGAAAGAATTTCTTTATTTCCTTCCATTATCATCCATCCACTGGAGTCCTATGGAGTCCCAAACCCAATACCAAGAGGTAAATAAACTGATAATGTTTAGAAGACATTTAGTTTCCAAAATTAACTTCTGCAATGAGTCTCAGAAAGATTTATCACTAAGATTTTCTGGAATAAGATGTATATTTGCTTAGAATATGATAATATTTGTGTTTGCTTAATATTACAAGATCAAACAATTTGAAAATAATGCCTTAAGTCAAACAGGCATGTGCCTGCATGAAAATGGAAGGAAAGCCTTGTGAAGAGAATAGATGGACTCAAAATATTAATACTTACTTTAAGAACCACCCATTCAGTTTGTGACTATTAAAAAATTGCTTTCAAAATATATGTTGAAAGTTGCAGTTGCGGTCAAAATGCAGTAGTGGTATCCTACTGGATATCCTACTTGACAAATGGCGTTTTGCAAAAATACATGACTATCTTTACTAACAGTTTCATCTTATGAGCTTAGTAAGGCAATGAGTGCATTTACTCTTCTAGACTTAACTGATCAATAACACAATTGATGAACTAGCATCACTCTTGAGAAAAAGTGACCGTTGTCGTGGTGAGGGTTATTAGAGATGCAAAAAGGCATCCAAAAGCATTCTTAGTTTACAAAACTCACTGTAGGAACCTGTTTTAATAAGAGCTCCTGACCTTTGCTAACTCAGCAAGTTGTAGGTCTCACTCACCTAATGTTATTTTTATTATATTCTGAGTGTTTATATAAGAAAAAAATGAAAAGAATATTGAATAATTGTCTTCTCTTTGAGCCCAAATTATACTTAAACTGTCTAATATCAGGTGATTAAACAAATCTATTTTTTAAAAATCACAACTTCAAAATCCAGTGGAAAATACATGGACAAATTGGTGGTCTCTTTCATAGCAAGCAACTAAAAAATCACCGAACATCTCTTAACTGCCTACTTTATGCTGAGAAATTAATGTAGCTAAAAACATTTATTTGATTATTGTCCATCCTTCTTTTTCCAAATGAGAAAAGTTTTTTTAAAACTTTTTTTCATTTAGATAACTTCAATATGTGCAATGGAGTATTATACTCTAAATGTATATTTACTTCCAATTCTGAGTTTTACATTTAACAATAGTTAATTATTTTGCCTTTTAATCCCTTTTAGATGGTGCCATTTGTTCTTAAGGCCTTCGCTGTCCTCTTTGGTAGCACAGCTGGAGTGGAACCTGAAGACTCTGTGGAGCACGTCTCTCTGCGTGAACGTTTAAAAAAAAATCACAACTAGTAGGCAAAAAGCCATTTCCTCTAGTCAGGCTGTGGTTATCTTGATCTAGCATGACAAATTGGTGTTCCCAGAGTGGCTGCAAAGTAATCAGACTGTGACAAATGGTTTACTTATAGCAATTTGTTTCCATTTTACTGAAAATTTCCACAGTCTTAAAAAAATAAAAAGATTTTTAATGGCATTTGAACGTTGTTGAAAGTGAGCTGCTTGAAATGGTCCAAGCTGGACCTAGAATCATTGTGATCTCCCTTGAGATGTGATAGGAGTGAGTCATGCCTCTGTCCATTGGTGTCAGCCGAGTGACCCTCTAACCCACGTGGGGTCTTTTAAGATTCCATTGTCATCTTGAACTAGAGAGACCTTGGTGCAAGTGATTTCTGGTTACCTCATGTTTTTTCAACATCATGATGGTGCAAAAACAATATGCATTCAGTAGAAATTGTACTTGGAATTTTGAATTTGGATCTTTTCCCAGCCCAGTGATATGCTCCACAATACTCTCTTGCAATACTGAGCAATGGCAGCAAGCCACGGCTCCCAGTCAGCCATGTAGTCACCGGGGTAAACAACTAATACACTTAAAACTGTTCTGTAACCATACAATCCATACAACCATTCCATGTTTCCACTTTAGGACAGTATTCAATAAATTGCATTAGATATTCAACACTTTATTACAAAATAGGCCTTGTGTCAGATGATTTTCCCCAACTATAAGCTAATGTAAGTGTTCTAAGCATGTTTAAAGTGGTGTAGGTTAAGTGGTGATGAAGCTTAAGAATATTGAAATAGATTTTGTTTGATGGATATTTTCAACTTACATCATGTTTATCAGGACTTAACTAATCATAAATGGAAGAAGATCTGTATCAAGTATGGCATGAATTATCTTCTTTAAGTGTTTGTCCAAGTCTGGCAAGACACACTTTTATTGCAATAAGGAAACATCCATTTGGGCTTGGATTCTCTTTAGCCTGGTCTCCAGCTTTCTGGAATAGTATTCCCATACCCCTGCCTACTTCTGTTGATCTTTCAGCAAGTTCTCCTTTTGTCCTTGGTGGGATCTTCTATGATGACTTACAAACTAATTTGTACTAAACCCTGAGTTGCTTCGTGGTTAATGCTGTCTTTTGTCTCTTTCTCACTTTTGTGAATCTATTCATGGTCTTCAACTGATGCTCTGCAGGTTTTTTGGAGAAGAGACCTCTTTCTTTTATGTTACTTTCCTAAAGGAAGGTGGGGATTGGCTCGCAGAAAGGCAAGGCTTAGTATTGAAAGTTAGCACACTGTCAGACATTAAGTAAGGTGATTTGCCAATGTTATCTCATTTCACCCTGTAAGGTCAGTATTATTCTCCCCATTTTATACGTAAATGTGACTTAGAAAGATGAAATTAATTGTTAGAAATTAAGTATCTGTGCAGTCTTTTTCCTGTCCACATCCTCAATACCATGCTTTGTTTTTATTTCTCAGTTCATAAGTAGCATGAGGCATTCTTCCTATTCCATTGGCCTGTGTTGTGAGTTAATTTTTTTAAAAGGTGACAAAACTATGCATTAGCAGAGAAATATTTAATAACCTAGATACTTAATTAAGTAGAAAGAAAGTGATTTCTTAAAGACATTGCAATGTTAAGCTTCAATTCATATATATCTTATTTAAAGCCACTTGCTTTACTCTGTACATACTTGCTGTTTTTATAGTATATTACTCCTTTAATATTGTTGCCCACACTCTTCTCTAAATATATAATGAAAAAGAAGTCTCTAAAGAGGAAAATATGTTATTTATTATTTATAATGTATCTTCATAGGTCTAGTCATAATTCTAAAATAGTAATTTTCATATGCCTCTAGTATATCCTAATAATTATTGGAAATTCTTTGCAATGCCATAGGATTTCACTTAACTATAAATTAAATAGTCACAACTCATGATCTCTTTCTGATGTTCTGTTTTATTCTGGAGTCTCTTCCTCTTCCCAACCTGTTTTGTTTCTCCCTTAGTGATCAGATTATTTCTTGGGCATAATACATGTGGCTCCTCTTCTGTCCTTTACTTTGAATTCTAAGAAAGGCTTTGAGATAAATACAACTCTTTGTTTTGCCAACTGAGGGGGGAAAAATAAAGAAGGCTATTTGGTTTTGTTTAAATAACAAATATTGTTTACATGTGTCTCCCTTTTACATAAGGTAAAAATCAGTTAGTTATACATGTTCCATACAAGACATGATTTAAACAACCCATGGTATATTTAATCATAGCCTCCATGCTCAACTGTCATTGCTAATCTGATTGTATTTTTATTTTCCTTATATTATTTAAAAATTATCTTTCCAGTTGAAAATACTAAACATGGTTTCATTGGTCTAAGAAAATAGAGCAAATAATTAAAGATGCAGATTGATGAACATATGTAAGCAATGTGAAAGAAAAATAATGATTCTTAATCTGCCAAAACTTTACTAATATCCAAAAACAGTTTCAAAGGATTTTTTCTTTCTTGGCTTTTAATGCAGTATCAGATATGGGCTTTATAGTTATCAGTAGAATGTATATCTGAGATCTACTTTTATTTTCATTAATACATTCTAATAATATTCCTTTGTACCATATTGAATGCCTCAATTTTGGTGGAATTGTCTGATTATTCAAAAATTAGGTAAGATACATTCTTGTTTTAAGGTATAGTGTTCTTTATTGATTTGACTTGATTCTGGGTTTGATGAAAAAGTCATATTGGGAAATAATTACATTTATACCGTGCTGTCTTTCTTTTGCTTTGAAAAAATTTGGCTAGATAATAATGCCAATAAAAAGGATTAGGAGGGTAAGAACTTTGTTTTGCCTCTAAATTTTAGCATAATATCAGTTCACATTATAAAAATTAGTAAAATAATGCAAAACATATCATTCTTCCCTTCTACCAAGGAAATATATACTGGGCATGACTCATGAAGGGTGCTGAACACTTTCTGCAGGGAGAAGATTATTCCCTAGGCTTCTCTCCTTCCAGTATAGTTTGAGTAGATATTTACAAGCCCCTCAATCCATTGCAATGACCCTAAAAGATTTCCAGTCAACTTAAATCATATGACTTCATTAAGTAGAGTGTATTAATTTGGAGGTCGCATTACATTCACTCCTCCATGTTGCTGGTATAATACTAGACTCAAAGACTGTCTACCACCCTTCACCAATAGGCTTCAAGTGAATCCAAAAAAGTAGACTGATTAGAAATAATGTGTCTCACACTCAGAGTATGAGCTTCTTAAGATATAAAATATATTCTTCCTTGAGATCTTGGAGATAGCTCTGTTGGAGAGCCATTTCATAAACCTGACAGTGCCTCTTTAGGAATATTTCTGTATTAAATTGTTGCTATAGTTCTTCTTCCTTCCAGGGAGAATTTTCTTGAAACATAAATCCAGTATCAATTTTTTTTGAATACTCAGCAAGGACTGCTGTCTACTATTCTTATCAGAGCAATAACTTTGAAGATAATTACTTCAATTATGCCTCTCTTCCCTCTCATAGTTTTCCACTAACTTAAATTCAAGCACAGTTCATTTCTCTCTTTTAACAGTGGCTGCTGGAACTCACATGCTCTTACCTGACTGCTATGTAGGCCTTAATCTCTTCACAGAAAAATTTGCTATCTGAATATTGATTTGGAACCTGGATCTCCCCTGAAAATACTTCTCCCCTTGTTCCCAACTGAGTGAAATGCTTTTATTCTTTCAAGCTCAGGAAACATGATGGCCTAGGGTTAGTACTGATAATTTCCTAACTCCCAAATATATATTTTTTTTTATCATAAAGCAAAAGCCACTCTTTCTTTAAGGATCATGATATATATGCCATCATGTACCTCTCATTATTGACGTCATCCTTCGCCATCTTGACAACATTATTCATTCTCTGTGGGCTTTGGAACCTAGCTCTCAAACTTCTTCCCTCCACAGTAAAATCAACCATCATCAATTATTCAATTTCTACATGTAGGTAATCTTTCCAACGAATAGCTTCAACGTATCTTAACTTTGATATCAGCATCCCTACCCCAATTCCACTCCCAATTCCACCATCACAACAATACTGTGGACCTCATCTCTCAAACTCTTTCAAAAAATCTTAAAATGCAAAATGTCATCATCTTACCAAATCTCCTGCCCTTTTCGGTTTCTTGTGCCTGCTCTTATTCATGAAGAAATATGGCTTCTCTTTCCCTCTGCTTTCTCACAGCCTGTCACCACATCACAGTATCTCTCTGCTTGACACCTTGGTAGTTTGTTTCATCAACTTATATGCTAGCATCCTAACACTCCCATTCCTTCACTTCACAATCATGAAAATTTTTAGATCATCTATCTTGCATGTGTGCAACCATCCATCTTGTTATTTGCTGTTCCCAGACTTCTGAATACTGTTAGAGAAAATAAACTATTGTGTGAATTAGTGCCAACGATTTGGTCTCCAGATGGGTTTTTAGCAGAGCTCAGCAATTCTTTTTCAAGTCCTTGGTTCTGTTCTCTCTCCAATTTCTCCTATATGCCATTTCTAAACAAAACTAATAACTTTATGCTTCTAATTCACAACTATATTCCTCATTTTTAAATTATTCTTTTTTTTAAATGTTTTTCATTTTCAAGCTGGTAACCTGCCTCTTACTTCACAAGGAAATTTTCAGGCTATTTTGTATGATATCCCCGAACTTCACATATCTTGTTCACAAACGTGATATTGTCATGTTTTTGAGATAATAAATTTGTTTTTTTTCTATTTATTTCCTGGTCCTGCTTCATCAAAGACAAGAACAACTCTGATAAATGACATTGAGAGCCACAATGGGACTGACAGACTTCCCTAGGAAAGGAAGAGGAATAATACTATATCCAGCAACATGTCCTCCACACACAAAGAGCAAATAAAGATGTTTTCAGAGAAAATGAAAGAGAGAATTTATCATCAAAAGACCTGTCCTTCCATAAACAGTAAAATCCGTAGGAATATGATCCCAGATGGAAGCACAGAGCCTCAAGAAGGAATAAGAACATCAGACATGGTAAATATGGTCATTGACTATGAACAATTAATGACTGTTCAAACAATAACAGTAATAAAAATATCTTAAAGGATTTATAATGTGTAGTAATAAAAATAAGACAAGAGCACAAAGCTAAAGAGGGATTAAAGGAACTAAACTGTTATAAATTTCTACATAAGTGAGTGATAAAAGTATTAATTTCAGAGAGATTATAAATTAGGGACACAAATAATATAATCTAGGGTAATTATTAATAGGAAAACAGAGTAATTTTAACGAAGAGCTCATAAGAGGAAAATAGTCATAATAATAAAACACTTGATCAATTTAAAAGGGAGCAAAAAAGAAGTATATGAGACAAATTGAAAACAGATAAGATTTTATAGTTAGACTTAAACAAGTCCATATTACATTAAATGGACTAAGGACCCTAATTAAAAGATTGATAATAAAAACAATACCTAGGGTGCCTGGGAGGCTAAGCCTCTGCCTTAGGCTCAGGTCGTGATCTCAGGGTCCTGGGATTGAGTCCCACATCAGGCTCTCTGCTCAGCGGGGAGCCTGCTTCCCTCTCTCTCTGCCTGCCACTCTGCCTACTTGTGATCTCTGTCAAATTAATAAATAAAATCTTTAAAAAAATAAAAAATAAAAACAGTACCCAACTATATGTTTTTATAAGATAGAATATGAGACAAGTAAACCTAAAGGCTGAAAGTAAAATAATAAAAAAGGCATACCAGGAAAAACTATTCTACTTACAGATAAATATCATTGAAGGCAAGAATCATATTAAAGATACAGAAGACCTTCTCATGATTATAAAAGGTAACTTGATAGAAATGTACTAATTCTAAATTTTTGTACAGCTAAGAATACAGACTAAAATATATAAAGCAAAAATAAACAGAACTAAGAAGCAATATCCACTATTAGAATAAATTTTTAAATATGTCTCAGTAACATAGGAAAACATGATTAGACAAAAATCAGTAAGCATACAGAATATCAGAAAAATATGATTAATTAATTTAATCTAATTGATAAATATAGAAAATTACCCTCCAACAAGTGCATAATACAAGATATGTCTATGCGAGGGGTGCCTGGGTGGCTCAGTGGGTTAAAGCCTTTGCCCTCTGCTCTGGTCATGATCCCAGGGTCCTGAGATCGAGCCCCGCATCGGGTTCCCTGCTCAGCGGGTAGCCTACTTCCCCCTCTTTCTCTGCCTGCCTCTCTGCCTGCTTGTGATCTCTGTCAAATAAATAATAAAATCTTTCAAAAAAAGAAAAATATATCTATGCAGTATTTGCCAAAATTTATTATGTGCTGGGTCTTCTAGAAAGTCTAGGCAACAAAAGGCAAGGGAAGCAAGGGCAAAAATGAACTATTAGGACTTCATCAAGATCAAAAGCTTTTGCACAGCAAAGGAAACAGTCAACAAAACCAAAAGACAGTCAGAATGGGAGAAGATATTAGCAAATGACGTATCAGATAAAGGACTAGTATCCACATTCTATAAAGAACTTATCAAACTCAACACCCAAAAAACAAATAATCCAATCAAGAAATGGGCAGAGGACATGAACAGACATTTCTGCAAAGAAGACATACAGATGGCCAACAGACACATGAAAAAGTACTCAACATCACTCAGCATCAGGGAAATAGAAATCAAAACCACAATCAGATACCACCTCACACTAGTCAAAATGGCCAAAATTAACAAGTCAGGAAATGACAGATGTTGGAGAAGATGCAGAGAAAGAGGAAACCTCCTACACTGTTGGTGGGAATGCAAGCTGGTGCAGCCACTCTGGAAAACAGTATGGGCGTTCCACAAAAAGCTTAAAATAGAGCTACCCTACAACCCAGCAATCATGCTACTGAGAATTTACCCCAAAGATACAAATGTAGTGATCCAAAGATGCACATGCACCCAAATGTTTATAGTACCAATGTCCCTAATAGCCAAACTATGGAAAGAACCTAGATGCCAATCAACAGATGAATGGATAAATAAGATGTGTTGTATATATATACTATATATATATACTATGTAGTCATCAAAAGGAATGAAATCTTGCCATTTGCAACAACATGGATGTAACTAGAGGGTTATGTTAAGCAAAATAAGTCAATCAGAGAAAGACAATTATCATATGATCTCTTTGATATGAGGAACTTGAGAGGTAGGGAGGGGGCTTTGGGGAATAGGGAAGGAAAAAATGAAACAAGATGGGATCAGGTGGTAGACAAGCCATCAGAGACTCTTACTTAATCTTACAAAATAAACTGAGGGTTGCTGGGGGCTATGGGAGATAGGGATAGGGTGGTTGGGTATGGACATTGAGGAGGGTATGTGCTATGGTGAGTGCTGTGAAAGGTGTAAGCCTGATGATTCACAGTCCTGTATCCCTGGGGCAAATAATACATTATACATCAAAAAAAAAGTAATTAAATTTTTAAAAATGTAAATTATTCAATAATTAAATAATGAGAGGCTTGCTTCAAAAAAAAAAGAAAGAAAGTCTAGACAAAGATTAAAGAATTGAAATAATAAAATTTGGTCTTTGTCCACAGAAAAGATAAACTAGCTGTGAATAACAAAAAGCTAACTCCCTTTAATTTTGAAATTTACCAATGTGCCTCCAAATAACTCATTAACCAAATGAGAATTCACCATGGAAAAGGAAAAATGTATTAAATTGTGGAATTGAATAAAGCCAAAATTTTAAAGAAATACATAGCCTTAATGTATATAAAAAAAAAGACTTAGCATATATAAGTCAATCAGAGAAAGACACTGAAAATGAATGAAACAAAGATGAAGTGAAATAAGATGAAATGAAGCAATTAATGAAATGAAACAAGATGAAACCAGAGAGGGAGACAAACCATAACAGACTCTTAATCTCAGGAAACAAACAGAAACAAACAAACAAGCTGGAAGGGAGGAGAGTGGGAGGGATGGGGTAGCTGGGTGGTGGACATTGGGGAGGTTAGGTGCTATAGTGAGTAGTGTGAATTGTGTAGGACTGATGAATCACAGACCTATACCCCTGAAACAAATAATACATTATATGTTAATAAAAAAATAAAAATGAACAAATAAATATTAAAAAATAAATAAGTAAAAAAAAAAAGGAAAGGGAAAAAAAGGTTAAAATCATTATTAAGTGGTGCCTGGGTGGCTTCAGTGGGTTAAAGCCTCTGCTTTCGGCTCAGGTCATGATCCCAGCGTCCTGGGATCGAGCCCCGCATCGGGCTCTCTGCTCTGTGGAGAGCCTGCTTCCTCCTCTCTCTGCCTGCCTCCCTGCCTGCTTTTGATCTCTCTCTCTCTCTCTCTGTCAAATAAATAAGTAAATAAATCTTTAAAAAAATCATTATTAAAAATATTTGTCTTGGGGTGTCTGGGTGGCTTAGTCATTAAGCATCTGCCTTTGGCCTAGGTCATGATCCTAGAGGTCCTGGGATCGAGTCCCTGAATCCGGCTCCCTACTCAGCAGGAAGCCTGCTTTTCCCTCTCCCACGCCCCATGCTTATGTTCTCTCTCACACTGTGCCTCTCTCTGTCAAATGAATAAATAAAATTTTAAGAAAAACTTTTCTCAAGGAGTGGGAGAATAGCAAATTAAATCCTCCAAAAATAGGAGGAAGAAAATAAAAGATGAAAGAATAGAAATTAAGAAAGCAGGAAAACAAACTGGAATTCTCACAAATGTCTTCTTTTTTTAAAAAATATTTTATTTATTTATTTGACAAACAGAGACCACAAGTAGGCAGAGAAGCAGGCAGAGAGAGAGGAGGAAGCAGGCTCCCTGCTGAGCAGAGAGCCTGACACGGGGGCTCTATCCCAGGACCCTGAGATCATGACCTGAACCAAAGGCAGAGGCCCAACCCACTGAGCCACCCAGGTGCCCCTCTCATAAACTTCTCATAGGATTCTTTTTTTTTTTTTTTTTTAATTTTATTTATTTATCCGACAGACAGAGATCACAAGTAGGCAGAGAGGCAGGCAGAGAGAGAAGAGGAAACAAGCTTCCTGCTGAGCAGAGAGCCCGATGTGGGGCTCGATCCCAGGACCCTGGGATCATGACCTGAGCCGAAAGCAGAGGCTTTAACCCACTGAGCCACCCAGGCGCCCCAAACTTCTCATAGGATTCTTAATTAGTGTAACCGATGGCCAGGACTGAGTACAGGCCAAAAATGGTAGCAAAATCCTCATTGCCTCACTATCACCAGCAAATACAAAATTCATGGGACAAAACACCATAGGTACTGTGAGGCAGTAAAAATGCCCCTGATATTTCTAGTTTACCTGAAATAATGCTCAGCAATCTTACGTCTTGACTAGCATCAAAAGATAAATGGAGCATAATATAAAACTGTATTCTTAAAAAGCGCAGTAATTGTCAGGTTATTGGGTAATTCAGATAATAACTTGTGTACATGGTTTCCCACACTGCCCTCTACTCTTGCCCAATGCCTATATTGAGGCCATACTCAGAGCTTTGAGGTTTTGTAAAAATAGATACAACTTCAGAAACCATTAGGAGAAAAATCATCTTTACATTTATGAGAAGACAGAGAGACAATTTACATAGCCCAGCCACAATAAGATGCCCAATTCCTTTGGGCATCTCCATTTTCCTCCAAATGTTCCTCTTCCCTCTGGACATCTTGTCTTTCTCTGTGTCTCTTTCTAATTTTCTTTTTCTCTCTTTTTTCTTCTCTTCCTACCAGCTATAAAAGTCCATTCAGCAATTCAGTTGTGCAGCCAACGTAGCACATCAGCTCCTTAATTTGCGAATCAGTGACTATATGTTATACTTGAAGCACACATAACAGGTCTCAGTTTACCCAAACATACTTGTTCATTTTAATCACAACACCTTGTTTTGAATCATGAAGTTTTCCAATAGAAAATTAAGCACCAAGGTATGACATGATTTTCTCCAAGTTTATATCAAGTAATTAGTGAAGCTGAAATTGAACCTCGGCCTGGGTCTTGTTACTGAATTCATCTTTTCCACCACTCACTAGTTTCTTTATATGAAGCTCTAGGAGCAAACATGATGAATAGGAGGATGAACATTTCCTGCCTTCGAGTACTTGAAAATATTGTAGAAAGGAAAGATAAATGTAGTAATAGTTGTAATCTAGTGAAGAAGGTGAAATGTGATAAAATATAGTTGACATGCCATGGAGCCACAGAGAAGAAAAAGAATAATTCTGGAAGAAGAAGAGAGAGAGGATGAACTTGAAAAACTTAAGAAAGAGATGACCTCTGATCTCATGAATGCAATGGTGTTGAGTAGCTGTCAGCCATGTTTACTGGATTCTAAAGTAATATTAATCATTGTTTCCTAAATCACATGTTTTGCATGTATTTTTAACTAAAAATAAGTCTCCTTTAGTTCCCAAATAATTTTATTTATTTATTTATTTATGTGGCTGAATGATGTTCAGAATGCTTGAGAGCCACAGGACTGTAGAGAACATGTAAAATCTCACAGCAATACTTGTGGTAACTATTATTTATATGATATGTCCTGAAATTCAACACTTAATTTTATTTACTTATGCATGGCATTTGGTTGAATATCAACATGTGAACTATGTGAATCTTGCATCAATCTAATGCAGAGGTATTGATATTAAAATACCCAGAGAAATAAGTTATTAGTCATTTGTATGAAATTTATCCATGTCTGTCTTTAATATTATGCACTATATTGAGTCAAATATGCTAGTTGAATTTATTGTTATAGGTCTTATTAGTACAAGAACTTCTGCAGTTGTAACTCATAAAAAACTCTTTCTCCCCCCACCAAAACAACAACTTCTAGCACGCTTTCTTCTTGCATGTTAAATTGAATGCTATACCTTCTCATTCCTACTACTTAAATATCTCCCAAACTTCCCTACTTCTTTCCATCTCTACCAAATCAGTTTTCTATTGTTGCTGTAGCAAATTACCATAAAATTAGCACCTTAGAACAACATGTAATTATTCTTTTACAGTTCTGAAGGTCAAAAGTTCAAAATAGGTCTCATTGGACCAAAATCAAGGTGTCAGCTCAGGTGCATTCCTCTGGAGTCTCTAGGGTAGAATTTATTCCCTTGCATTTTGTAGCTTCTTAAGGCTTTCTATATTCCTCAGTTCATCGCTGCTTTTTTCCATCTTTAAAGCCAGTAATGCAGCATTTTTTAATTCTCTGACTCCAACCTCGTCCTCCATCTCCTTTCCACATTAAAAAGATCCCTGTGATGACATTGAGCTCACTTAGGTAACCCAAAATAATCTCTTCATTTTAAAGTCAGCTGATAGCAACTTTAATTCCATCCACAACTGTAATTTCCTCTGCCAGGCATACAACACAGTCTCGAGTTCCAGGGATCATCTAGGTGGACATCCAGGTGGACACCATTAGGAACTGATTGTTCTACCCTACTGCCTACAGTCATGGTTCTGGCCACTATCAGCCCTAGCTTGAAATGTCTCCATGCTTCTGTTCTATTCCTGTTTCCATCCATTCTGCAATCAGGATGATCTGACACATTATCCTCCTACCCTCCTAAATTATTATTTAGAATAATATCCAAATTCTTTAACATAAATTCCAAGATTGCATGTATTTGACCTTATTCAAGTTCCCAATTTTCTTTCTGATTACTCCTTTCCATCCTATGGAATGACTTCCAGCTCCCTGAATGAGCCACAATCTCTTGTCTTCACATATTATGTCTTTTGCCTAGGACATGCTTCCCTCTTTTTTTATTTACTATTTTTTAAAGATTTTTTTTAAGATTGTATTTATTTATTTGACAGACAGAGATCACAAGTAGTCAGAGGAGGAGGAGGAAGCAGGCTCCCCACTGAGCAGAGAGCCCGACGCAGGGCTCCATCCCAGGACCCCGGGATCATGACCTGAGCCGAAGGCAGAGGCTTTAACCCAATCAGCCATATGCTTCCCTCTTATATTGACTAATTCCTCCTTACCTTTTAGATCTTAGTGTAAATGGCATTTCCTCCAAATACTTTCCAAACACACAAATATGCAGAGATGTTTGGTCATTCCGCATACATGATCCTTTAGAACGCTACACATGAAAGGAATTATAGACTTCTCTTTTCTAATGTTTTATTTAATTAATAATTATCCATTCAATTTTAATAATTAATTTATTTAATCTAATTATTTAATTATTATTTTATTAGACCTCAGATACACTGAATTAAACTCATAGGTACTCTCAGTTCTTTTATGATTTCCAAATAGCTACCACCATTTCTACAATAGAAATTAAAAACCATATTGCAAAGTACTCTCACAATGGGAATGTCAAGATCTATTGAGTGTCTCTTGTCCACCAGGCACTAAATTAGGACTGCAATGCACTCACACAAGTATTGGCATCTCTTTGAGCAAACCATCAGGAGTAGGTAGGTTGTTCAGTATGGTTTGGCATCATCTCTGAAGATGTTTTGATAGTAACACAGATGTTAGTGTCAGGAGCCCTGTGAGAAATTGTGAACTTGAGCCACAGTTGGGATTCAGATGTATAATGACCTTTCCCATGGATAGAATAGCTAGTAAGACATAAAATAAGCCCTTTAAAGAAATTTATTATTCATTTAGGAGTCTACTAGAGTGGACTAACAGGTCAAGCATAGCCCATATATAAAAGAAAGCAATGACTCCGGCTTTCATGTGAGGCTGTTTCTGTCTGACCATCCAACAACCTGATCTTCTGTTCTACTCTCTCTCCACCTATAATGATTCTCAGAAAGAAGAGGGAAGTCTAAAGCTTCTGGTAGTAGAAAGAGCTCTGAAAGAGCTGGTCACAAAAGGCATTTCCTTGCTAGCTAAACAAGAGAAACATCACAGACAGGTTTGGCAGAATCAGCAACAATGGTGACAGCCACCCCACAGCTTCGTGAAGATCTATGGTTTGGAGGTTAACAATGGAGAAAAAAGCAACCAACTAGGTGACCAAAGCTCAAAGAATCAAAAGGAAAGTGACAGAAAAGAACTACGGGGCACGGTGATCACAGGCATGGGCAGCAACTATGAGTGTGGGAACAGGATTAATCTCCTTATCCTTTTCCAGCCTCAACTCCCACACACACAAACACACACTGTGCCAGAGAGTCTCAAGGGGACGGTTAGGAAGGGTACAACAACAATAAGTAAGAGCCATTTCGATCTATTGAATGTTTACTGTTTCATTAGCTACTCTCAGTAACTATATAAGGTTCTTAACACTGGAAGTTAGATTTCATTTATTTATTTATTTACTTTTGGGTGGAAGAAATAATGTTTAGAGAGGTCACAAACTGACTGAAGATGAAGCCTACTACCAAGTAAGCAGAGACTGAGAACATTAAAAAGCTAAAGAAGCTACGGTTGGCTCTAAAAATTATTTTCTCTCCTTTTTTCATATGTAGAGAGTAGCAACAAAAAAGGAATAACTGGTATTCTTTCTACTGTGTACTCCATGAATGAGTCCAGTTTAAAAGGGTGCACATGTGTGTGAAAAGGAAAGGAAGAGAGAATAGAAAATGGATTGTCATTTTATTATCTTTGGAAAAAACAATGAGAGTATTTTTTCTTTGACATTCAGGCATTCTAACTTCAGGTTTAGAAAAACAGGTTGTAGACATTAACAAATATCTATTTGAGGGCAGTGGTGGGAGGGACACATTTGTGAGTTTTTCCCATGAAACCTTGATTAATAGTTACTGAATGCATGTGATTTGTCAATTTCAGACCCAAATCACTCCTGTTGTGGCACAAAACTCCTGATTGGACTTCAGGTAATGGACTGCAGTTTTGTGGGGAATTACCCTCTCACTGCACCGTACCACTCCCGGAGGTGTCTAGCTGTGAGGCCAGGACACTCTCTCAATGACAGCCCTCCTGCCGAGTCTCACCGTCCTTGCCCACAGAACTATGGAGCTGGCCTTTTTCCAAGACCCTGCAATTACTGTCCAAATGTGAAAAAGTGACCCCAAGATCTTGAGACTAGCCTGATTTTTCAGTGTGCCTTCCTTTCATATTTCCAAAAGTAGCCACAGGACTGGCTCACTCGCCCCTTGAAGCTGACTGAAGTTTCTTTCTTTGGGGCTGCCTGGGTTTTGCCTTTGAAGTTTAAACCTGGGAGCAGTTATCTGCCAGCCAGGATAAGCACTCCCAGGGCTTCCACGGGCAGCCGGTCCTCACAAAGAAGGGATAAGACCTCTGAGTGTGCTGTGCCATCTACCAACTAGCAGCAGAAAAGAGAGTAATCAGGGTTCTTTCCACAGGGTGCTCCAAGAGTGAATCCAATCAAATTAAAAGAAAGTCAAAGAGAAAAGATAAAAAAGCTTCAAAAGAGAACCCACAGCTGTGAACTTGCCTGTCAATCAGCAGGAGCCACAAGCCAATCAGAGTTGAAGTAAAAAAATTGCTTGAAAGAAAATGCATTAGAATCAGTTGCATTCCACTGGAGTACGAAAAAGAATAAAAAGCGGGCTAACCAGTACAATGTGTGGAAAAAGCTGATAATCAACCTGTACATCTAAGCCTGTCAATAAAGATTACACATGAAAATCTGAACTGGCAGGATTTTCGTGTGTCCAGCCATGATTTTAGCATCTTCATTGGTTATTGTTCATGATCTCACAAAGCTAATATAACCAAGACACTGAACCAAACTCTTAAAGAGTAAGTACTTTAGCTAACTTGGGGGCAAATTTAATTTGGTAATGGGTATGATTGCTGCCTTCTCTCTGTTGTAAGAGTATGCTTGCCCATCCTAAGAAGGTAAATCAATCTTTGGATTCCTAAATACAGAATTTTTATGCATCTTTTTTTTTTTTTTTTTTGATAGTGCCCCAAGTAGATTTTTTCCATGTAATACCAATTTTTTTGTTCAGGAAAAATCTGGCTCATTTCAGCAAGAGAGTTGGGTGACAGACGAGCAGGAGGGAAATGAAGGGTAGGAAAAGCCAGGAGTGGCAAGACCAGACGAAACCCATCAGCTTTGTGAAAAGGGAGGATGATGAAGTTTGGGGAGTTGACATGTCAGGAAACTGTGATCTTCTCGCCCACAGCATTATTTGTGGAGGAATGATAGCAGGAAGGACTCTTGCTAAGCCCATGTTGAGGCCTTCACAACACTTCCAGGGGGCTTATGGCTAAGTTTGCAGTTTGTGGAGAAGACAACCCTGTGGTATCTGTGCCACACAGAGTACCATAACCTGCCCTAAGGAACAACAGTAAAGGCGATGATAACCAAGGACCCCAACGAGGCCCATCTCCATTTTTTTCTGGCATTGTGGCAGGCAAAGTATTGACCCTACAAAGATGCCCACATTCTTAACCCAAGATTCTGTAAATATGTCTCCTTAAGAGGCAGAAGAGACTGGAGATGTGATCAAATTGGGGCTCTTGAGATGGGGAAATGATCCTAGATTCTCTAGGTGGACCCAATATAATCACTAAAGTCATTAAAAGAGGGAGACAGGAGTGTCAGAGCTTAATGAAGCCATGTGACAACAGAAGCAGAGGTCCGAGGGAGAGAGAGATTTGAAAATGCTACACTGCTGATTTAGAGGAGAGCAGTACGAGCCAAGGAATGCTGTTGACCTCTTAAAGTTAGAGGAGGCAGAGAAACAGAAACTCCAGAAGGACCACAGCTCTACCAACTTATTTTGGACTTCTGGACTGTAGAACTGTATGATAATATATTTGTGCTGTTTGAAGTCACTACATTTATACCTACTTATTACAGGAGCAGTAGAAACTAATACTGGCATCTTTTAAAATCAGTGTTCTTGTATAATCTGTGACACTATGGAATATTTGTAACTTTTAGGAACAAGGGACAATGCATACACAGAGATCCATAGGCACGTGTTATATAACCACAGCGCTGAGTGAATATAACAAGAAAGGAACAAGCCTAGAGCTTCATATATGTTACAGAACAGCCTTACATATTCTATAATTTTGCATACCTAAAACAATGAGTTGCTTTTGGTGAGGAGGACAGAAATGGGATTAAGGAGGGAATAGGGTTAGAAGGGAGCTAATCAACTAACGAGTCAAGAAAGTATGATTATCTCTACTTTCTGCACCAAAATTTTTTTAAGGAAAAAATAACAAATATACAGTGTGTCCACTATATTTTTAAATGAGATTGTAAATTCTATCTTTGTAATAATGGATATATGAAGAGACCTGATGCCAAATTCAAAATCTAAAGGAAATTATGATTTATTACAGCAAACAGATTACCCATGGAAAATCACTGTAATTTGTGGTTACACAGAGTTAACAAAAATTTAGTTTACTGTAATGAAAAATGTCACTTGATGATTTGGATCATCACTCTTGAGATGATCACCTTATGCTTTACTCTTTTAAATCCTCTGCTTTTCCTTCTAGAAATGAAATGCATCCCTGACTGTTTTATAAAAGTAAAAATGACTCAGTAAGAGAAATTATTCTTTAGTCTCAATGTGATTTCGACTTTTAAAAAGGAGGTCAGATTGACATTGGGGGTCTAACAATTTCTGAGTCATAGAACATGATAAGAATTAGGAAGAATCCTCTGAATTCACTTGCAGGAAAGACCTGTTTACAGAAAAAAAAAAAGGGGGGGAAGAAGTGAGGGAAGGAGGAAACGAGGAAGAGAAAAAGAAACACAAATTTCAAGTCAAAAGTATATTTTATTTTATTTTAAGATTTACTTATTCATTTGAGAGAAAGAGGGAGAGAGCACCAGGAGCAGAGGATGGGGGTGGGAGTGGGCATGGGAGGTACTG
Organism: Mustela nivalis; assembly: GCF_964662115.1. Taxonomy (NCBI): domain Eukaryota; kingdom Metazoa; phylum Chordata; class Mammalia; order Carnivora; family Mustelidae; genus Mustela; species Mustela nivalis. The sequence goes on along the minus strand of NC_139030.1, from coordinate 92,655,943 downwards.
GAGAAGCAGACTCCCCACTGAGCAGAGAGCCAGACTTGGGGCTTGAACCCAGGACCTGGAGATTATGACCAGAGCTGAAGGCAGACACTTAACCAGCTGAGCCACCCAGGCGCCCCTCAAAAGTATATTTGAAAACGCACAGCAATAATCAGAGGAATAAAATCTTACAGAAAATATCTGAGTTCTGTTAAATATAAAACTAAGGGAAACCTTGACCTACTGAGAAAAAAAATCTAGATTTGAAAATCTGTTCTTAAGATAATTACATTTTGCAGGGAGACATAAGCCGGGTGAGACTCTGGACATCTGATTTTAAGAAGAATTAATTTTCTGTTTATTTTTGTGTAATCCAACTGAAAGCAGTTTTCATATTTGTGTGTACATGTAGCTGTGTTCTCTTATGTTTATTTTAATGCTAACTACAAAATTTCTTTTTTTTTTTCAAAGATTTTATTTATTTACTTGACAGAGAGAAATCACAAGTAGATGGAGAGGCAGGCAGAGAGAGAGAGGGAAGCAGGCTCCCCGCTGAGCAGAGAGCCCGATGCGGGACTCGATCCCAGGACCCCGAGATCATGACCTGAGCCGAAGGCAGCGGCTTAACCCACTGAGCCACCCAGGTGCCCCGCTAACTACAAAATTTCTAAAGGAACTAGCATCTGACCTCCCAACGGATATTTGATATTTTTCCAAATATTACCCAGGATTGTGGATGGTTCCAATAAAATTTTAGAAATATATTTTCCTAATTTTAGGAGAAAATTGATGCTTTCCCTGAAAAATATGGGTAACTTGCAAATTCCTTGACAGTAATTTGGAAAGTTTAATTTTTTTTTAAGATTTTTATTTATAATTGACAGCCAGAGAGCACCAGTAGGCAGAGAGGCAGGCAGAGAGAGAAAGAGGGAGAAGCTGGCTCCCCAGGACCCTGGGATCATGACCTGAGCCAAAGGCAGAGGTTTTAACCCACTGAGCCACCCAGGCGCCCCTGGAAGCTTTAAATGTTAAATGAGAGCATGTGATAAATCGGCTTTCCAAGGAATGAAAAGGTGATAGTTTGAGTATTTTTTTTTTTCCTTTTAACTCTTAGAGCTGAAATGTTGGTCTTGCACCTCCCAAAAAGCTACCTAAGACTTTGAAAATATAGAGAAAGTAAGTTTCCTCCTGTGCTGGAAACTGATTCCTGAAGTAGCTCAAGTAGAAAAAAGAAGACGTACAGCTTGTTTTCACTCCTTGGATCTCCTAAGCAACTAAAACATAAAGTTTTATAACCTTGATTAGCATTGGAAATAGGTAAATCCTGGGAGAGCAATGGGTATATTACACTCAAGATTGAGGGCTTTTTATTCCTCAGTGGAGTCACAATAATTTCTTCCAACTTTTCACAGAATATGATTGCTTTTTAGATAGGTAAATTAATTTCCCAACATAAGCTGTTTTTTTTTTTCCTCTGGTGAAGATGATTCTCCTCAAATAAAATAAATCAAATTGCTCATCGACTATAAAAAATACTCACCAAAACACTATGACAAAAAGAGAGATAAGTTTCAAATACTACCAGTCACTCTCCTGCCCGGAGAAGGGACATCAAGTATGCTTAAGAAATAACTGGAAAAGAAAGTTCTTTTGAAATGTCTTTTATTATTTTTTAAAACTAGATAATGGACTGCTTAGTTTCTTCGCTTGGACCAGCAGTATAGCTGGGTATAAATAGAAACTATACAGTTTCTGTTTCTTTACACTCAAAATTCAACCTCAGCAGTCCCTAACCTCTTTCAATCAGGATCAACACATGGTGGTGGTATATTTATCCTTAAATTTTTTTCTAGAATGTAACCAAATGACCTTAGTACCTCACTTGAATCTGTGTTTCTTCTGCATGTGGGGCCCTTACCTTGTTAATGATAAGAAACTATTATATTTCAATTTATTCTAAATAATGCCCAAAGAATTTGAAGAAAAATCCCAGAATATCATGGGATGATATAAAAATGATAGAAAATGAGGTTTAATGATTTTTTTCAGGTGATTATGGTGTCTCGGTAAAACAATTGATTTAACATATATGAGTTGAATGAATATTTAACTTGTTTAGAACTTTATGCGTCAACATCTGCTGACCACTCAAAACTGAAAGTGTTTAGAATCTGCTACATGGAAGATGTCATCTCTTGCTTTGCCATTTACTTTGATCAACCAAATTCAAGATACAATAAGCACAGGAGAACAAAGCACGATTTTAGAAAACACACGTTTCTTGTTACGTTAGTACACTTAACAAGTATTTCATAAAACAGTCAGAAAGCATTATTATTTTTCCCTCTCATTGTCTCCTTAATCTATTGTGTAGGTTGGTGTTTCCTGGCTATACCTAAGTAATGAAACTTTAGTCTCAACAAATGAGTTTCCAATCTCAAATTTGATCCAGTGGAACTTCAATTTTGTTTTAAAGTTTCAGTTTCTCTCCCTTCCGTAGCCTGTGTCCCTTGCAATCTGAATTCTTCTGTGTCCAGTTTATTTGTCACAGAGAAACTCGGGCTAAATCTCTAGCCACACTATTGGTCGTTATATAATCAGAGACAATGGCCATTTCTTTTTTGTCTTCTAGTTTTCTTTTTTTAGATTTTATTTATTTATTTGTCAGAGAGAGAGAGAGAACAAGCAGGGGGAGAGGCAGGCAGAGGTAGCTCCCTATTGAGCAAGGAGCCCAGTGTAGGACTCTATCCCACGATCCTAGGACCATGACCTGAGCCAAAGGCAGATGCCTAATTGATTGAGCCACCCAGGAGTACCAGCCTTCTATTTTTCATATTGAAAATTCTAAGCCCCTGTGATTATTTCCTTCAAACAGGCTGCCAGACCATTTAAGTATCAGGTACCCATTGCCTCATTTGTTCTAAGTGTGGGTGATCTTCTTAAAAACCTACTGTCCAAAATAAATAAATAAATAAATAAATATAAAATTAAAATAAAAACCTATGTCCAGAGGCACCTGGGTGGCTCAGTCAGTTAAGTGTCTGCCTTTGACTCAGGTCATGATCTCAGGATCCTGGGATGGAGCACCACATCGTCAGGGGGTTGGGGAGGGTGGGGGGGGGGGTCGGAGGGTGGGGGAGGTCCCCGCTCAGTGGGGAGTCTGCTTCTCCCCCTCCCATTGCCTGCTGCTCCCCCTGTTTGTATTCTCTATGTCAAATAAATAAATATTTTATCAAAATAAAATAAAAATGGGATGTCTAGGTGGCTCAGTTAACATCTGCCCTCAGCTCAGGTCGTGGTCCCAGGCTCCTCGGATGGAGTCCCGCATTGGGCTCCCTACTCAGCAGGGGGCCTGCTTCTCCCTCCGCCTGCTGCTCTCCCTGCTTGTATATGCTCTTTCTTTCTCTCTGACAGATAAATAAATAAAATCTTTAAAAATAAATTAAATTAAAATAAAAACCTATTGTTCAGAACTCAACATAATTACTCCAGATGAGGATGAATCAGAGCCCAGATTAAGCGTTCTCTTCAATATCCATTAACTTGATGCTATCTGTTCAAATCCTTGGGCCCTCTCATGGATTCAGAAACATTTTAAAGAGTTCATTCTGTTTTTAGTCTTTAAGGCAAAATTGCCAAATGTTTATATAACTCTGGGTTGTTGTGTATTATTCTTGTCTCCTTTTACACCTGTTTTATAAATAACACAATAGCTATACACCAACTTACCTGATGATCATACCCTGCCTTTTAAATTATCTCTACATTTTTGATAATATAGTAAGATAAAATTTGCTCCATGTGGGGAGGAATGAGGAGGGAAGTGGTGATGAGGGCGCTTGGGAGATGGAAGATACATGATCCCGCAGTAGCTTGCTATCACCTCTGCGCACCACTGTACTTCCTTCCTACTTTCTGGTTCTCCTTATTGTCTCATTATTTCCCTGTCTCATTCCTGTCTTGGACAGATCTCTCAGTTTTCACGGCTGAAGTCTGTCCCCTGCAAGCTGAGGTCTGCCCAGTTCTTAGTAAGGCTACTGTCAGCCTCACAATGTCTGGAATTAGTCAACCTGACAAATGTGTGAAACTCTAGACACCCTATTTTCTACTGAGCTTCAATAGGAATAATTTTTTTTCCAATCTGGGTAACCAGGTCTAAACTGTAGGTTACTGATTTTACTCCAGTTCCTTGCTGAGCTTGAAACCTCACCCTGGTCCTTACCCTTAGTCTTCTGGCTTAAGGTAGGAAAAATTTTCTACTACTACAGCAAGATTCCACTCTGTACCCTAATATTTTCTAAGGTGTAGCTCTAAATCAGATGGACTATCTGCATTGCTAAGAAACCCCTTGCTTAACCATAGCTATTGAAATGTTATCAGCTCACTGTCACTAACTCTAAAATATAGTAGCTGAACAACACAACACATTTATTTAGCTCACAATTCTGGGATTAAGCAGTTTAGGATGAGCTCAGCCAGGAAGTGGTTTAGCTCTCAGCTAGTCAAATGTCTACAATCTGCTGCAAACAGGGTTCTGGAGTGGGTATACCTAAATTCTCCTCCAGCAGGTTGCCCAGGGTTTGTTCTAATGGAAGAGGCAGAAATTCAAGGGAGGTAAGAGAAGATCAAGGCCTTTTGAAGGCTAGACAGACTGCTACACCATCACTTCTTTTTAACACATTTAATATAACACATTCTTCTTAGAAAAACACGTTGGCCCAGACCAACGAGTAGGAAAATAGATGCTACCTTTTCCTGGATGAATTATATATCTTCTTGAAATTTATGTGCCTATATGGAGGGTTGAAAACCTGGGGAATTTTTCATAATTAGTATATTACAAGTGACCCAGCAACATTACTGGATTCTTACTCATCATGGACTGCTTTGGATACTAGTACTGCTATGATCCACCTAATTTGGCAATGCTATTTTAAGGATCCCACGTTTGGACTTGCATCTTCTACTCTTTAAGAGACTGCATGGAAAAAATCTGTACCATTACTGACTTACTGAGTTTCTGTACTTTAAATCCAACTCACTTCTGGATTTATTATTTTCCCCAATGCACTTTTCCTTGCACACTGCTACTAGTCAATTGTCAAGCAGTAATTAAACATGTTTATATTAATATTTGGAGGGTATTTTTTCTCTCTATTGGAACATCACCTTAGGGAAATTAAATCAAAATTCTTATAAAAAAAATAAGTCAGGTAAGACAGGTATTTACCAGAACTGAAGATGCTAAGTAATTAAAATCATCCTATGGCCCATCTAAAGTGTTCTGCTATTCTGTTCCCCCTACACCAATATCAATTTGAGGTATATTCGGAAGCTGCCATGTCTAAGTATTAAAGATCAAGGTGAAGAATTGATAGAGGTTTCTTATCTTTGGCCTAGATAGAAAAAAAAAATTCTCTAAGGATGTGGAGTAAGATTCATCATTTAACAAAACCAATAAAAAGAGAGAGAAAGAGAAAAAGAGTTGAAAGAAAGAAAGACAAAAAGAAACAAAAGAGAAGGAAGGAAAGCAGGGAGGAATTGAGCTGTTTGTATTAATTGGTATGCCATCAAAAATCTAATTACATGACCACAGACTTATTGAGTGCCTGGGCATACTTAAGCATGTCTAAATATGAAAATAAAATAGAATGAATTAATTCAAAATAAGTTCACCATTTTATTTTACTAATAACTATCATTTTTGAGTAATACTTGAGCATTAATGTAATTTTTCTTACCTAATCTTTACAATCTTAGGAAATAGGTGTTGTTGTAAAGAATTTTCAGATTAGGAAACTGAGTTTCCCATAACTCAACTCATTTGACCAAAAGCTACACAGATATTAAGTGGCTGAATCCAGCATTGGAAGTCCAGGTTACTTAAATCTTGGAGGCTGTGCTCTTAACCATTGTGTAAAATGCTGGATTCTTGTGAACTACTTAAAAACCAAACGTCTTAATCAAAACTATACCTAATCAAAAGTATAAGAATTAAAACAGGCTTTATATTAATTACAATGGAAACTGCACTTGCTTTGGAGTCTGTGTACTCCCATCTCCATTAAACTCAAATCTACTTCTTCTAAGAATTGATGGGGTCAGAGAGATTTTTCAGCCATAAATGTGAGTGAATCCTACCTTTCATAGCCTTCTCAATTCTAATACTCATATTTCCAGTATTGATTTTGTTTTGGCTCATACTATAGTTACTACTAAACTCTAAAGTCTCTGAAAAGTGGGGAGCTTGCGCAGAACCCAGCCTTACCTGTTATAGAAAGTCAAAGTCATCTATTTACATCGAATGGGCAGACATATTAAAAACAAATATGCACATATACACACATCTATGAATTAAGAAGAACAATTCGTTCTTGTTTCTCCTTTTTTCCGACCCTTCTAGAATCCATGAATTACTTATGCTATTTCTAATTCACAAGGCTTTTACTGAGTGATCACTTTTTAAAGCCTGTTTAGATAAACAAATCCTGGTTATTTAGAAATTATATAAAAATAGATTTCAGTTTCTTATAAAAAAATTTTAGCTTTTGAGAATTCTGCTCTTAAATATTAAAAACTTACCAAATATGATGAGCAGTGATGAAAGTGCATTTCAACTAGAAAGAAGCCATTAGTGCATCATAAAATATACTTTTAATTAACACACTAAAATACTGTATAAACTGGTAGTGGTAACATATAGGTGGTGACATTTGAGGGATTAGCCCTATTTTAAGGGATTAATTAGCATTTATTCAAGTGCATAATAATGGAGTTTTAAAGGAAAATGGGCCCACCAGGCTTGTTTACTCACTTTTTTAACATATAGAGGGCATTTTAATTAACTCTATTGCTTTTAGTGCATTTCCCAGGTGCTAGAGAAAACATTCTACTGCCTTCACATAAGATACAATAAACTAATATATTTTCTTCATCACTTTTGTTGTTTTCCATTCTTTTAAATAGAACCATGATCTTATTTATTTTTATTCAGTACAAATTAAACGACTATAAAAGAATATGCACCATATATTTACAGAAATCCTCTCCATGGAGACCACGATCATTAACAGTTTCTTAAGAAAAATCTTAGAAATATTCTTTATGTAGATAAAACAAAAATATAAACTTTTAAATTTTTTAGCAAAAAGTAGATTTTGTTTACCTCCATTCTACATACTGTTTTTTATAGTCAACAATACAGAAAGTGGGTATTGGTCCATATCACTACAAAAAGAGCTTTCTTGTTCATTTAGTTGGTTGTGTAGTAGTCCACTGCATAGACAGATCCCACATATTTTGCTTAGCCAGTTCTTTATTGATAGACCTTGAGGTTGTTTCTGCTGTTTTACATCACAAACAATACTTCAACAAACAACCTCTTAGGAGTCTTTCTCAACCATGCAGTGTACTCCTGGGACAAACACCTAGGGGTGGAATTGCTCTATAAAAGGAGATGGGTTAATAATGTGTGCTGGCATCAGTCAAGGCACATTCCCATAAGTTCATACTCATTTATACCATCACCAGCAAGTAAGAGAGTGCCAGTCTCTGAATACCTTGCCAACACAGTTATTAAACTTCCAGGCATGTCTAATTTGGTTAGCTAGAAGTTGTATAGCAGCGTTATTTTAATCTAAATGAATGTCACTATGAGTAATACTAAGCATCTTTTTATATCTTCACTCTCATTTTCTCTTTTATCTTCTTGGTTTTGTCCCAAACTTTTTGATTGGGCAATTTAACTTCTTTATTAATATTTATTCTCATCTGTTAATATAAGCACATTAAGTATTTCTAAATATAAGTAAATTTGTTTTGAGCATTGCATTGAGTGTATCCCCACGTGTATTTATTATTATTATAATTATTCTTTTCTAGTATTTTTTCTTTTTAGTTTAACTCATTACCTTCTGACCTCTGCAATATAGTCTTTTGTTATGGGAATTTTTAATAATTTGTCATTTCATAGCTTTGAAATCTGGTAATATACAATTTCTACATTTGGAGAATACATAGAAGTTTTGGGGTAGTAACATACAGTCAGTTTGGGGACTCATGGGAATAAAATGTAGTCTCTCTTTTTAACATTTAAAGTATGATGTACATCCATCAGATAAACATTGGTAACTAAGGAGTAACCATTAGTTACACCTTATTTTACTTAGGTCATATGTTGTTAGTTGTATTTTTCTCTACTAGATTTATCATGGATTAAGAGTGGTAAGCATTGCACTATAAGGATTAGTTTCCTATTATTTACATAGTATTTACTATCAGAATGGGCTCATGGATTCTTATTTTATTCAGATTATTATAACTCATTACTGTTCTTATTTCTTTTCATGATCATATTGCTCAAAATTTGGGAACACCTACAGCCTGGCTCCTGTATTCTGGGACAACCTCTCTTCAGCAAAGAAATAAAATAAAATAAAATAAAATAAAAAGGTTTTTTTTTGTTTGTTTGTTTGTTTGTTTTTTTTTTTTTGGTCTACTAGTGCTTACTTTGTTACACTTGCTTTTTTACTTTGTGTTTTTTTTTTTTTTTGCTTTGTTTTTACTTTGTTATACTTACTTTGTTACTGCTTACTTTTACAATTGATTTTGAATGATCTTTTAGTCATTTTACCAAAAACCTCATGGACAAGATATTCCTGAACTCTTACAGTTTTAAAAGTGTTGATGTTTCTTCCATGTTTGAATGATATTTGACTTAACATAATATTCTAGCATAGTTTTTTTATTTTTTATTTTTTCTTGTGGTATCAAAAGTTTTATTCTACTGCTTTCCAACTTTGAATGCTGTGGAAAAGTCTAAGCTCAGCTTGATTTATTTTTCATAAATAAATGAATTGATCTTTCACCTTGACTATAGAAACCATTCTTTATTTATCTTAGATGTTGAAAATTATTTTTAATTTCCTGAGGCATCGTATGCCTTTTCAATCTGCGCATTTAAAATGTCTTACTTTTATTTCTGTAAACTTTTCTCATTTTTTAATTTAATTATATTCCCTATTCTATGCAGTGAGTTTCATACTTTGGAAATTCTATACATATATTAGATCTCATTTGTTTTACTCCATATCTATATTTTTCTGTCTAGTTCTTTAAAATTATCTCTGTTCATTTTTAATTAATCATTTTTTTTCCTCTATGTCCCTTACTGTGCTTTCTGTAGTCTTGTAATTTTTCCAGTTTGCTGTGATGTTTGTGTGTGTAAAGTTTTCATTTATTTCTTCATGTCTTGAGTTCTGCTACACTATATTTTAGTTCCTTCTGTTTTCTCACCATCTGTTCTTTGAATCTTTGTATATATACTTTACACTCTTGTTTTACAGAGGTAATTACTTAAGTTTTTAATTCATAAGAAAATGCAATATGTTTCATCTGACTTATGGCAAACTTTTCTTCTGAGTAGCTTTCAGTTGTCATTTGTTTTCCACTTGTTTTGATAACTTTTTTGACAGCATGTTTGTATTGACCCTACGTTGATCTCTCCAACTCATCTTTCAGTAAGGTGAATTTTCCTGGACCAGCTATTTGCAGAAGGCTACTGTAGTGAACAACCTAGAACTGTGTTTTTGGCTAACAAGAAATTTTTATGAGTTAGCTTCATTTTTTCTTCTCATTAGCCATAGTGAAAAGCAAACACCTTTCAAACTTCACTAAAACACGTTCCCTACTTCCCCAACTTCTAATGTAAGCTTGGTTATTGCCTGAAACTTTAGCCTTTAAAAACAAAACAAAACAAAACCCCTTTGTTCAACTCATTTTTTTCTGCTTTTCAGAACCAAACTGATAATAAAGAAGTTCCATAAATCACCCCCATACATCTAGTTCCTTCTCCAAATAGAACTTTCTACTTTTCACTTTGGTATATGCATTTTACTTTAGAGAATTGCAATTCTGAGATTTGAAAAGGTGTTTGCATTCATGGCTATCTCCTCTCTGCTTTTGCTCACTACTTAATTTTCAACTGTTATAATACAATTTCCACCTATTGGTTTCCCCTAACTCCAACAAAGATGGAATTTGTGTTTCGACTTTTCATTATTTTTGAAAAGTGGGTAATTTCCAAGAGAAGGTGAAAGAGATACAGATGCTATGTAGGACCCATCACTGAAATGGATACTTTTTCTTAATATTTTTCTTAAATATTGACCTACTATGCTAACCTAGAAAACAGTGCAGTGAAGTTGTTTTTAGAAAAATGCTGACCGTTGACTCTGATATCAAAAAGCTCTATGAATCTTAGTTGTTGTCTGCAAATGAAAACCAACTTTGCCATCCCTAAACATTACTAGTGACTAATGATGATACATTAATAATCAACTAGAGACATAAATGATTTTATATAAATGAAATTTTTATTTTTTTAAGATTTTATTTATCTATTTATTTGAGCAAGAGAGAGCTCAAGTGTGGGGGGAGGGGCAGAAGGAAACAATCCGAAGCTGGCACCTTGCCCAGCACAGGGCCCAATGCAGGGCTGATCTGACAACCTTGAGATCATGATCTGAGCCTAAATCAACAGTCAGTTGGTCAACTGATTGAGCCACCCAGGCACTTCTAAAATATTTATTTTAAAAAATAAATTTAAATAATCTTGCTTTTAAATAATCTTGCATAAATTCTATCCATAAACCAGACAAGGAAACTATAATAAAAATGACTGAGTAAAGTGATCCAATAACGTGAAAAAAAAAAAAAAACTTTCATGCAGTGAAAAAAAGAGATAAAAAAATTAAACTGGAAATTATGATTTGCAATATATATGGTAAGTTAAAGTTTTATAATTTAATATGCAAATATTTCTGACAAAACAACAGTGTAAAGATCAATACAAGATTTAAAAATGAGCAAAAGGACATTTTTCAATCATATTTAACTTCATAAATTTGCATTTAACCTATCCACTTCTTGTGTTTCCAGCTCTATTTTATGTAGTATTGCTGTTTTTAGAAGAAATGCATCAAAATGAGAATAATGATGCCATCTTGACAAGAAAAAATTCATTTGGCTAATAAACATGAAAATATCCAAACAGTATAGTAAAGTAAATAAAAATTAAAATGATGAGGCATCATTTTTTTCCCTATGAGATTAGTAATGCTAAAAAAGTTATGGTCAGATTAAGGAAAGGGATTTTCACATAAAATATAAATCAGGATGTACATTGGCACTGGCACAAACTTTGACCTTTCATTTATTTATTTATTTATTGTTTTGGCCACTTCAACTCAGAAATTAAATTTCTGGAAATTTTCTTCAGAAAAAACTCTGTATAAGAATATTAATCATGATATGATTCATTTTAATGAAAAATAGGAACAACCTAAATGTCTAACATTCAATAACTGGATAAATAACTTATGGTTTGTGAATGTCATGAATATTATGTGGCCATTAAAAATGAAACAGATTTGGTAGCAACACTTATGGTGAGCACAGCATAACTTGTTGAATGACTTTGTTGATTGTTACACATTGAGATGCACTGTGAGTGTAAACTGAACTCCACATTTCAAGGATGTAGTATAATAAAAGGAATGTAAAATATACTACCAATAATTTTTATTTCGAATATGTAGTCAAAGTACAATACTTCAGATATATTAAGTAAAATACATTGTTTACATTACATTTACCTGATTCTTTTTATTCCTTTTAATGTGTTTACATTACATTTACCTGATTCTTTTTATTCCTTTTAATGTGGCTAGAAAACTTAAAATTACATACGTGGCTCTATATTACATTTCTTTTTTTTTTTTTTTTTTTTAACTTTTTATAAACATATATTTTTATCCCCAGGGGTACAGGTCTGTGAATCACCAGGTTTACACACTTCACAGCACTCACCAAAGCACATACCCTCCCCAATGTCCATAATCCCACCCCCTTCTCCCAAACCCCCTCCCCCCAGCAACCCTCAGTTTGTTTTGTGAGATTAAGAGTCACTTATGGTTTGTCTCCCTCCCAATCCCATCTTGTTTCATTTATTCTTCTCCTACCCACTTAAGCCTCCATGTTGCATCACCACTTCCTCATATCAGGGAGATCATATGATAGTTGTCTTTCTCTGCTTGACTTATTTCGCTAAGCATGATTCGCTCTAGTTCCATCCATGTTGTCGCAAATGGCAAGATTTCATTTCTTTTGATGGCTGCATAGTATTCCATTGTGTATATATACCACATCTTCTTGATCCATTTATCTGTGGATGGACATCTAGGTTCTTTCCATAGTTTGGCTATTGTGGACATTGCTGCTATAAACATTCGAGTGCATGTGCCCCTTTGGATCACTACATTTGTATCTTTAGGGTAAATACCCAATAGAGCAATTGCTGGGTCATAGGGCAGTTCTATTTTCAACATTCTGAGGAACCTCCATGCTGTTTTCCAGAGTGGCTGCACCAGCTTGCATTCCCACCAACAGTGTAGGAGGGTTCCCCTTTCTCCACATCCTCGCCAGCATCTGTCATTTCCTGACTTGTTGATTTTAGCCATTCTGACTGGTGTGAGGTGATATCTCATTGTGGTTTTGATTTGTATTTCCCTGATGCCGAGTGATATGGAGCACTTTTTCATGTGTCTGTTGGCCATCTGGATGTCTTCTTTGCAGAAATGTCTGTTCATGTCCTCTGCCCATTTCTTGATTGGATTATTTGTTCTTTGGGTGTTGAGTTTGCTAAGTTCTTTATAGATTCTGGACACTAGTCCTTTATCTGATATGTCGTTTGCAAATATCTTCTCCCATTCTGTCAGTTGTCTTTTGATTTTGTTAACTGTTTCCTTTGCTGTGCAAAAGCTTTTGATCTTGATGAAATCCCAATAGTTCATTTTTTCCCTTGCTTCCCTTGCCTTTTGCGTTGTTCCTAGGAAGATGTTGCTGCGGCAGAGGTCGAAGAGGTTGCTGCCTGTGTTCTCCTCAAGGATTTTGATGGATTCCTTTCGCACATTGAGGTCCTTCATCCATTTTGAGTCTATTTTTGTGTGTGGTGTAAGGAAATGGTCCAATTTCATTTTTCTGCATGTGGCTGTCCAATTTTCCCAGCACCATTTATTGAAGAGGCTATCTTTTTTCCATTGGACATTCTTTCCTGTTTTGTCGAAGATGAGTTGACCATAGATTTGAGGGTCTATTTCTGGGCTCTCTATTCTGTTCCATTGATCTATGTGTCTGTTTTTGTGCCAGTACCATGCTGTCTTGATGATGACAGCTTTGTAATAGAGCTTGAAGTCCGGAATTGTGATGCCACCAACGTTGGCTTTCTTTTTCAATATCCCTTTGGCTATTCGAGGTCTTTTCTGGTTCCATATAAATTTTAGCATTATTTGTTCCATTTCTTTGAAAAAGATGGATGGTACTTTGATAGGAATTGCATTAAATGTGTAGATTGCTTTAGGTAGCATAGACATTTTCACAATATTTATTCTTCCAATCCAGGAGCATGGAACATTTTTCCATTTCTTTGTGTCTTCCTCAATTTCTTTCATGAGTACTTTATAGTTTTCTGAGTATAGATTCTGTGTCTCTTTGGTTAGGTTTATTCCTAGGTATCTTATGGTTTTGGATGCAATTGTAAATGGGATTGACTCCTTAATATCTCTTTCTTCTGTCTTGCTGTTGGTGTAGAGAAATGCAACTGATTTCTGTGCATTGATTTTATATCCTGACACTTTACTGAATTCCTGTATAAGTTCTAGCAGTTTTGGAGTGGAGTCTTTTGGGTTTTCCACATATAGTATCATATCATCTGCGAAGAGTGATAATTTGACTTCTTCTTTGCCGATTTGGATGCCTTTAATTTCCTTTTGTTGTCTGATTGCTGAGGCTAGGACCTCTAGTACTATGTTGAATAGCAGTGGTGATAATGGACATCCCTGCCGTGTTCCTGACCTTAGTGGAAAACCTTTCAGTTTTTCTCCATTGAGAATGATATTTGCGGTGGGTTTTTCATAGATGGCTTTGATGATATTGAGGTATGTGCCCTCTATCCCTACACTTTGAAGAGTTTTGATCAGGAAGGGATGCTGTACTTTGTCAAATGCTTTTTCAGCATCTATTGAAAGTATCATATGGTTCTTGTTCTTTCTTTTATTGATGTGTTGTATCACATTGACTGATTTGCGGATGTTGAACCAACCTTGCAGCCCTGGAATAAATCCCACTTGGTCGTGGTGAATAATCTTTTTAATGTACTGTTGAATCCTATTGGCTAGTATTTTGTTGAGTATTTTCGCATCTGTGTTCATCAAGGATATCGGTCTATAGCTCTCTTTTTTGGTGGCATCCTTGTCTGGTTTTGGGATCAAGGTGATGCTGGCCTCATAAAATGAGTTTGGAAGTTTTCCTTCCATTTCTATTTTTTGGAACAGTTTCAGGAGAATAGGAATTAGTTCTTCTTTAAATGTTTGGTAGAATTCCCCTGGGAAGCCATCTGGCCCTGGGCTTTTGTTTGTTTGGAGATTTTTAATGACTGTTTCAATCTCCTTACTGGTTATGGGTCTGTTCAGGCTTTCTATTTCTTCCTGGTTCAGTTGTGGTAGTTTATATGTTTCTAGGAATGCATCCATTTCTTCCAGATTGTCGAATTTATTGCCGTAGAGTTGCTCATAGTATGTTCTTATAATAGTTTGTATTTCTTTGGTGTTAGTTGTGATCTCTCCTCTTTCATTCATGATTTTATTTATTTGGGTCCTTTCTCTTTTCTTTTTGATAAGTCGGGCCAGGGGTTTATCAATTTTATTAATTCTTTCAAAGAACCAGCTCCTAGTTTCGTTGATTTGTTCTATTGTTTTTTTGGTTTCTATTTCATTGATTTCTGCTCTGATCTTTATGATTTCTCTTCTCCTGCTGGGCTTAGGGTTTCTTTCTTGTTCTTTCTCCAGCTCCTTTAGGTGTAGGGTTAGGTTGTGTACCTGAGACCTTTCTTGTTTCTTGAGAAAGGCTTGTACCGCTATATATTTTCCTCTCAGGACTGCCTTTATTGTGTCCCACAGATTTTGAACCGTTGTATTTTCATTATCATTTGTTTCCATGATTTTTTTCAATTCTTCTTTAATTTCCCGGTTGACCCATTCATTCTTTAGAAGGATACTGTTTAGTCTCCATGTATTTGGGTTCTTTCCAAACTTCCTCTTGTGGTTGAGTTCTAGCTTTAGAGCATTGTGGTCTGAAAATATGCAGGGAATGATCCCAATCTTTTGATACCGGTTGAGTCCTGATTTAGGACCGAGGATGTGATCTATTCTGGAGAATGTTCCATGTGCACTAGAGAAGAATGTGTATTCTGTTGCTTTGGGATGAAATGTTCTGAATATATCTGTGATGTCCATCTGGTCCAGTGTGTCGTTTAAGGCCTTTATTTCCTTGCTGATCTTTTGCTTGGATGACCTGTCCATTTCAGTGAGGGGAGTGTTAAAGTCCCCTACTATTATTGTATTGTTGTTGATGTGTTTCTTTGATTTTGTTATTAATTGGTTTATATAGTTGGCTGCTCCCACGTTGGGGGCATAGATATTTAAAATTGTTAAATCTTCTTGTTGGACAGACCCTTTGAGTATGATATAGTGTCCTTCCTCATCTCTTATTATAGTCTTTGGCTTAAAATCTAAATGATCTGATATAAGGATTGCCACTCCTGCTTTCTTCTGATGTCCATTAGCATGGTAAATTCTTTTCCACCCCCTCACTTTAAATCTGGAGGTGTCTTCGGGCTTAAAATGAGTTTCTTGGAGGCAACATATAGATGGGTTTTGTTTTTTTATCCATTCTGATACCCTGTGTCTTTTGATTGGGGCATTTAGCCCATTCACATTCAGGGTAACTATTGAGAGATATGAATTTAGTGCCATTGTATTGCCTGTAAGGTGACTGTTATTGTATATGGTCTCTGTTCCTTTCTGATCTACCACTTGTAGGCTCTCTCTTTGCTTAGAGGACCCCTTTCAATATTTCCTGTAGAGTTGGTTTGGTATTTGCAAATTCTTTCAGTTGTTGTTTGTCCTGGAAGCTTTTAATCTCTCCTTCTATTTTCAATGATAGCCTAGCTGGATATAGTATTCTGGGCTGCATGTTTTTCTTGTTTAGTGTTCTAAAAATATCATGCCAGCTCTTTCTGGCCTGCCAGGTCTCTGTGGATAAGTCAGCTGCCAATCTAATATTTTTACAATTGTATGTTACAGACTTCTTTTCCCGGGCTGCTTTCAGGATTTTCTCTTTGTCACTGAGACTTGTAAATTTTACTATTAAGTGACGGGGTGTGGGCCTATTCTTATTGATTTTGAGGGGCGTTCTCTGAACCTCCTGAATTTTGATGCTCGTTCCCTTTGCCATATTGGGGAAATTCTCCCCAATAATTCTCTCCAGTATACCTTCTGCTCCCCTCTCTCTTTCTTCTTCTTCTGGAATCCCAATTATTCTAATGTTGTTTCGTCTTATGGTGTCACTTAAATCTCGAATTCTCCCCTCGTGGTCCAGTAGCTGTTTGTCTCTCTTTTGCTCAGCTTCTTTATTCTCTGTCATTTGGTCTTCTATATCACTAATTCTTTCTTCTGCCTCATTTATCCTAGCAGTTAGAGCCTCCATTTTTGATTGCACCTCATTAATAGCTTTTTTGATTTCAACTTGGTTAGATTTTAGTTCTTTTATTTCTCCATAAAGGGCTTTTATATCTCTCGAGAGGGTTTCTCTAATATCTTCCATGCCTTTTTCGAGCCCGGCTAGAACCTTGAGAATTGTCATTCTGAACTCTAGATCTGACATATTACCGATGTCTGTATTGATTAGGTCCCTAGCCTTCGGTACTGCCTCTTGTTCTTTTTTTTGCGTTGAATTTTTATGTCTTGTCATTTTGGCCAGATAAGAGTAAATGAAGGGGCAAGTAAAATACTAAAAGGGTGGCAACAACCCCAGGAAAATATGCTTTAACCAAATTAGAAGAGATCCAAAATCGTGAGTGGGGAGAAAGGGGATAAAAAGAGGTTCAAAAAGAAAGAAAAAAAAAAAAAAAAAGAAAAAAGAAAAGAAAAAAAAAAAAAAAAGAAAAGAAAAAAAAATTTTTTTTAAAAAAGAAAACCCTGAGAAAAATGTAAAAAAGAAAAAATATATATATTAGATAAACTAGTAAAAAATCGTTAAAAAAGAAAAAGGTAACAGTTAAAAAAAAAAAAATTTTTACCCGAAGGCGAGAAGAAAAAGAAAAAAAAAATGAAAAAGAAAAAATTAAATTAACTGCAAGACTAAAAAAAAATCACAGGAAAAAAGCCATGAGTTCCGTGCTTGGCTTTCTCCTCCTCTGGAATTCTGCTGCTCTCCTTGGTATTGAAACCGCACTCCTTGGTAGGTGAACTTGGTCTCGGCTGGATTTCTTGTTGATCTTCTGGGGGAGGGGCCTGTTGTAGTGATTCTCAAGTGTCTTTGCCCCAGGCGGAATTACACCTCCCTTACCCGGGCCGGGGTGAGTAATCCGCTTGGGTTTGCTTTCAGGAGCTTTTGTTCCCTGAGCGCTTTCCGTAGAGTTCCGGAGGACGGGAACACAAATGGCGGCCTCCTGGTCTCCGGCCCGGAGGAGCCGAGAGCCCGGGGCCCCACTCCTCAGTGCGTCCTCAGAGAACAGCGCCAGTTACTCCTGTCTGCCTGACCTCCGGCCGCGCTCTGAGCTCACCGAGCCTGCGATCGGTTCAAGGTAACACTGAGCTGCGAGCTTACTGTCGGCTCTGTTTCTGTAGCCGGCTTTCCCGTTCCAATACCCGCAAGCTCTGCGACACTCAGACACCCCCGATCCTTCTGTGACCCTGCGGGACCTGAGGCTACGCTGACCCCGAGTGGGCTTAGCCCCGGTTTAGCCTCTGGAGCGATGTCCCTCAGTGGAACAGACTTTTAAAAGTCCTGATTTTGTGCGCGGTTGCTCCGCCGCTTGCCGGGAGCCGGCCCCTCCCCCCCGGGGTCTATCTTCCCGTCGCTTTGGATTCACTTCTCCGCTGGTCCTACCTTTCAGAAAGTGGTTGTTTTTCTGTTTCCAGAATTGCTGTTCTTCTTCTCTTCGATCTGCCGATGGATTTTCAGGTGTTTGCAATCTTTAGATAAGCTATCTAGCTGATCTCCGGCTAGCTGAAGCAGTCTCAGCTTGCTACTTCTCCGCCATCTTGACTCCATAAGCCTCTATATTACATTTCTAATGAATAGTGTTGCTCTGAAGAATAAAAGCATGATTTAGTGCAGAAGCCACAAATTGGAAGAGAATGCTTAACCCACAGACCTCTGTTGTTGGTTCATGTCATGTTTCAAAACTTTTCCATTAATTGCTCTCATTATATATATAATAAATATATATATATACAAAATTTGTATGTTTTCTATTATATACATAATTTTTGAAAAATTTTGATATCTAACTTCTCTTGAAAAATTAGAAAATTCGACAAAACTGCATTCATGGATTTGTTTTTGCATAGCAAGAATTTTCTGGAACTGACAGTGACTACCCCTAGCTAGCTGAGAAGTCTCCATTTTGTACAGCCCAGCTGCCAATAAGAAATAAAATCACTCTGCCAAACCTCTGAAGACATTTGAGTTTGAAATCCTTGGGACACATGGCAGGATGATGTAAAAGAAGTGGGAATTTTACCCACTAAATTTGTTCTAGCAAATGTTCTCTACATTGAGCAGTTTTCCTTTTTCTAGCTACAAAAATTGATCAACATTTTACAAGGTGAAAATCCCACTGAGCATTTTAACAGTGGCTCATAAATCAGGTAACAAAACCAGAATGAAACCACATCTTGCATTGTGGTGCAGAAAATCCTAGTTATGTTTAATACAGAAGCTGCTCCTTTAAATTTTAGGAACCTCCCAAGTCCTCTCTGCACTATTGGCCTATATGACAGGCTTTAATTAGCACAGATTTTTCACGTTCATGGATAGATTAGAAATTTGGAAGTACTTAATGAAAAAGGTCTGTTACCTTGACCAGTCTGAAATTGCAGTTAGAGGACATTTGCTTGCTCCAAAGGCTGACTGCATACAAATATATGAATATTAACACTACACATACAGAAATGAAGTTTTAGGCTTTTTACTAAAGGAATATTCATTTCGATCCACTGTTAATAACCCCAAAGAATGTGAGTGGTATCTCTCTGTAATACCTATGAATTAACTATAACTAGATTTTTTGACACTCATTCAGTCATCACAGCTTCCCTTTTGCCTGTTGAATTAAAGAAAATGAGGTGAAAAACAATCCTATTTCTCTTCTGTAGCTTGCTCCGCAAATGCAGTTTAAAGCCTAATAGGATAGAGACTAGCAAATAAATAGATAGACAAATAGAGACATAGATGTATGCCTGCATGCATGAGTGGCACATATATACATAAGTAAAGAAGTAGAATGGTTCCACATTATTCTAAGTGCAATGAAGAAAAATGAGCTGAGGTAAAGAATGATATGAGGAGATAAAGTGGTGGTCAGGAAAGATCTATTGGAGGAGGTAGAATTTTAGGTGAGCTCCGAAGGAAGAGAAGTAGAGAGATAGATGAAGTGTAGAAGAATGTTTCAAGAATAAGGAAGAGCATCTTCAAAAACCTCAAGCCAGGCATGTGTATTCCAGAAATGAAAGAAGACCAGTATGGCTGGGACCAATGTAGACCTGGCCGCCCGGCCTGGGAGATATGGAGTGGACTTGCCTAGATACCATCATCCTGACTCTGACATGGTGACATCATAGTGGAGGCAGCTGGACCCCACCATCCAGGCAGGCTGTCCACATGCTTAGCATAAACTACACAGCCCACAGCACTCACCAGACAAGCAAGACTACACCAACAGTCCATCCTGTATTTCCAGAGGCTTCTCACTTAGTCTTGAACAGTTCCCTCTTTTGTTTCTCTTTTTGGTTTTACAAAATCTACTTTCTCCAACCTCCTCTTCCAGAGCTAAGACTC
This sequence comes from Mustela nivalis, assembly GCF_964662115.1. Classification (NCBI taxonomy): domain Eukaryota; kingdom Metazoa; phylum Chordata; class Mammalia; order Carnivora; family Mustelidae; genus Mustela; species Mustela nivalis. The sequence goes on along the minus strand of NC_139030.1, from coordinate 92,636,008 downwards.
TGCTAAATTGGGCTCCTTATTAGACACTAAAACTTTCCCACTCTGTGCTCACTATTTAGACTCTTGATGTTTATGTTTTCTTTAATATTTAAATAGAAGGACTTAGCTACAGTGCAATAGGGATGAACTGGGAAAGTAGGAGTCAAAGAACATAGGAATGGAAAGAAGTTTGGGTTTCATTTGAAGTATAAATTCAGGTAACTGAAGGGCATTAAAGTACAGAATATGACAAACCCAATTTATATTTTAAGATGATTGTCCTCACTGTTTATAATAAAACGTTTGAAGATGGGTAAGAATGGGAGCAGCATAGAGATGTTAAGGAGGGAAGTATATTTGGTGTAGGTGTGGCTGTGCTTTGAATGGATGTGAGATCAACATGTTGAATTAATAGAATCATGCTAACAATAAATGTTGGCAATTTCAACAATTGATGAAAAGAAAAAAAATCAATAGTTATTGAATGCAAGCTACTTTATATGTTTCCTACATCAAATCTTTATCCAAGCCTATATGTGCGACTGAGCTCATTTCATAGTTAAGAAAATGCAGACTTGAAACAGGTTGCCTAAAGTCACACAGTAAGTAGCTGAGATCCAAATCAGATTGTAGGATTACTGAGCTTGTATTCTCATATATATAAATTTAATTAACAAGCATTGCTTAGAGCCCGTTGTTTGCAAAGTTATGCACTGTTACTCAAAAATGGAAAACCAATGACTAAAAAAACCTTAAGCCTTTATTTACTATTATGTGATTAAAAACATAACTATGATTTTTTTCTATAAAAAGAATGTAAAGTGTTAACTCAAACATCTCAAGTTTTTAATTTGTCTTATTATCAATGGGATTTTTAATAGGTATACCCCAGTTCTGCATCTCAAAAATAGCTTCACATAAAGTTTGAAGGAAACCACCTTAAATCAAACATGTTTTCTTTAAAAATCCCTAGCGAGGTGATTCTAGCTTCTTCAAAGACAGGAATGGGTAGGAGATAGTGGAAGAAATCAAACCATGATCTAAATAAAGGACTATTGATTTGCCAGTAGCTTTTCTAAAGCTTTTTTTTTTTTTTTTTTTTTTTTTTTTTGTGACTGAACAACATGGGTATAGTCAGGAAGATGGATTACTATCCTCACAGTCATGCAAGTGAGTCACCTCTGGACCCACATCAGGAACATTCACTACCTGTTCACCCGGCCACATTGTTCCTTCCCACTATTCCTTACTTGTTGGTTATGAGGAAGGAAAATTTATTTTATGCCCTAATCACAACTGTTAGCACATCTTTTTCTACGTGTCTTTGCTGCTTTTTTTTTTTCCAGATAAAGATTTTATCAATTTATTTGAGACCAACATAGAGAGAGCACAGGGAGGACGAGTAGGATCAAAGAGAGAGGGAGAAGCTGACTCCCCGCTGGGCAGGAAACCTGACACGGGGTCTTAATCCCAGGACCGTGAGATCATGACCTGAGGTGAAGGCAGACACTTAACTGAGTCACCCAGGTGTCCCCCCTCTGTCTTTGCTTTCTGTTTGCTTGTTTCATTTTTATTTATTTTTTATGTTATTTATTTTTTATCAAAAATCAAGTTTTTGATATTTGTATCCTTTTAGTTCAAGCTACTCACTCAGGAAGGCAAATTATCTTCAGCATTAGAATGGAGAAACACACACATTTTGCCTTCTAAGTCGTTCCACTGGGGCACTCAATTGTCCTGCTCTGGGCACTTGGCTACAAAAGTATCACTGTGTCAAGTGGTAGGAGGGAGTATGCAAACCCATTTACTCAAAAACAAAGAAGCTTTCAGTAATACCGCGTCTCACCTACTTTTCCCTTCTTCCTGCCCAGACTTCACACCCCATTCTGGCAAAATAGCCCCAGTGGAAATGTTTTCTTTCTGCCTCAACCCCCCACTTCCATGAAATTAATTAAATGATGTCATGCTTCATTTTATCTGATTTGGAAGCAATTCATCACCCTTTGCTGGTTGTATTAGTCCAAGTGATCAGCATATTAATTCATTTGTGAAAATAAGCTCAAGGGTAATTACAGTGAGGAGGTTTAATGCCTAAACGTGTTAATGTCTGTAATCAGAAGTATTTTCTCAGTACGGAACAATTGTTAGACAATTACTGTTGGATATGATTGCCCTGGTAGACAACAGACACGGTGTCAAGAGGGAAATAGCACAAGCTTGTTTTGCAAGTACTGTATTATCAGCAAGTTCTCTCATTTTCTCCCCAACAATATTTTCTACTATGTTCAGCTCATGTAGAGTCATCCTAATACTTACTCTCTACATTGTTGATTAAGTAAAAAAGTTGTATTTGTTATGTAAAAAGATCACAGGAGACAGCTTGGCACTTCCTGAAAGACTTACCCTTTTCTTATTCTTTCTCTTCTGGTGCTTTGATTTCTTCCTGCATAAAATTACCAACTTAATAGCTTCCTTTTATTTCCCAATATGCCCCAGAGTCTCCATTACCTTTTTTTTTTTTTTTTCCTGTAGTGAGAAGATTCTCATGTCTGACTGAATATCAAGACCCAAATATTTTTAACAGAGTGCAATCCCTCTCGATTAGCAAGTTGCGGTGAAATGGATAAACACAGTGGGAGAACATGATTATTGATTATCACTCATTATGCAGCTGGAGTGATTTTGAATGTGAATTTGGATTTAATTTCCATTACTTTTCATTCCTTTTTCAATTTTTTAAAAAGCTTTATGATATAACTAAAAATGGAAATGGAGTCATAGCTTCCTTTCTATATGGTATTGTTTTCCTGGACCTCTTTTAGGCATGTATGGGTTTATATCAAGAGGGAACAGAATATGCCACTTTGACCTGTGGATTATTTTGAGCTGAAGGAAATGAAGATCCAGCTGGCTCAAAAATACATTTACCTCAGGTGTCTGGTGTCAACTACCTCTGTAAAATAATGACCTTTCCTTCTCTTTGACCTTTCAAATATCACTAAGGAGTCTCTCATGGGCATATTCTAACTAGGAATCAAATGAAGAGAGATTTTGGGAAATGTAGTTCCTTGCTTCTGCTTTGCAATACTTTAAAATGCAGAAATTACTTGGAAAATATAATGAATCATTATGAAAGAGAAATAAAATTCTAAGAACACACAAAAATGTATAAATGAATGTTCATAACAATTATTCATAATAGCCAGAAATGAAAACAACTCAAATGTCTATCAGCTGAAAGATGGATAAACAAATGTGGTATATCTGTAAAATAGAATATTATTCAGCCCTAAAAAGAATGAAGTACTGGTACCTGATGCACATTGTGTCTCTGGACTCCTGGTTTTGTCCAATGGATCTCCGTGTTTATTACTTTCCAACACAAGGCATCCCTAGATTTTAGTTGACTTATTCTTATGGAGAATACATATCTACATATCTACATTTCTGAACTTCCCCCCCCTTCCTTTTTTTTTTGAGTGTAACACTTGTGGCTTTCATTTATCCCTAACATTTGAGAGCTGTCCCTAACTCTTGATTCCATGTCCCCAAAAGGAATAGTAGTCTATCTAGAGTTATGATTACCTGGTTTACAAAACCATGAATATAATGAACCACTAACTAAAAACAGCTTCCACAATGTCTCTATTACTGTCTGAATCCTTTCAAATTGGTTTTTATGGAAGAAATTTTAAAATGTTATTTGAGGAAGGAGGAGTCAAGGTGGCAGAGGAATAGCAGGCTGAGATGACATCAGGCAGTAGGAGTTCAGCTAGATAGTTATCAAAACATTCTAAATGCCTACAAATCCAACAGGAGATCGAAGAGAAGAAGAGCAGCAATTCTAGAAACAGAAAATCAACCACTTTCTGAAAGTATTTTATTCTCTTGTTCATATATTCTTATCTACATAAAATGACTAGATGGAAAAACTCACCACCAAAAAAAAAAAAAAAAAAAAAAAAAAAAGGAACAAGAGGCAGTACCAAAGGCTAGGGACCTAATCAATATGGATGTTGGTAATATGTCAGATCCGGAGTTCAGAATGATGATTCTCAAGGTGCTAGCTGGGTTCAAAAAAGGCATGGGAAATATTAGAGAAACCCTGTCTGGAGAAATAAAAACCCTTTCTGGAGAAATAAAAAAACTAAAATCTAACCAAGCTGAAATAAAAAAAGCTATTAATGAGGTTCAATAAAAAATGGAGGCTCTTACTGCTAGGATAAATGAAGCAGAAGAGAAAATTAGTGATATAGAAGACCAAATGATGGAGCATAAAGACTGAGCAAAAGAGAGACAAACAACTACTGGACCACGAGGGGAGAATTCAAGAGATAAGTGATACCATAAGATGAAGCAACATTAGAATAATTGGGATTCCAGAAGAAGAAGAAAGAGAGAGTGGGGCAGATGGTATATTGGAACAAATTATTATAGAGAATTTCCCTAATAAGGAAAGGGAACAAGCTTCAAAATCCAGGAGGTGCAGAGAATCTCCCTCAACATCAATAAGAATAGGTCCACACCCTATCATCTAATAGTAAAACTTACAAGTCTTAGTGACAAAGAGAAAATCCTGAAAGCAGCCCAAAACAAGAAGTCTGTAACATACAATGGTAAAAATATTAAACTGGCAGCAGACTTATCCACAGAGACCTGGCAGGACAGAAAGAACTGGCATAATATATTCAGAATACTAAATGAGAAAAACATGCAGCCAAGAATACTATAATCAGCTAGGTTATAACTGAAAATAGAAGAAAAGATAAAAAGCTTCCAGGACAAACAAAACCTCAAAGAACTTGTAAACACCAAACCAGCTCTATAGGAAATATTGAAAGGGGTCCTCTAAGCAAAGAGAGAGCCTAAAAGTAGTAGATTGAAAAAGAACAGAGATAATATACAGTAATAGTCACCTTACAGGCAACACAATGACACTAAATTCATATCTCTCAATAGTTACCCTGAATGTTAATGGGCTAAATGCCCCAATCAAAAGATACAGGGTATCAGAATGGATAAAAAACCAAAACCCATCAATATGCTATCTATAAGAAACTTATTTTAGACCAAAAGACACCTCCAGATTTAAAGTGAGAGGGTGGAAAACAATTTACCATGCTAATGGACATCAAAAGAAAGCTGGGGTGGCAATCCTTTATCAGATAAATTAGATTTTAAGTCAAAGACTACACTAAGAGATGAAGAAGAACACTATGTCATACTAAAAAATAAGATCTAACAATTTTATTTAATATTTATGCCCCTAACATGGGAGCAGCCAACTACATAAACCAATTAATAAAAAAATCAAAGAAACACATTGAAAATAATACAATAATAGTAGGGGACTTTAACACCCTCCTCACTGGAATGGACAGATCATCCAAGTAAAAGTTCAGTAAGGAAATGAAGGCCTTAAATGACACACTGGACCAAATGGACATCACAAATATATTCAGAACATTCCATCCTGAAGCAACAAAATACACATTCTTCTCTAGTGCACATGGAACATTCTTCCTGGGTCACAAATCAGGTCTCAACTTGTACCAAAATATTGGGATCATTCCCTGCATATTTTCAGACCACAATTCTCTGAAGCTAGAACTCAATCACAACAGACAATTTGGAAAGAACTCAAATACATGGAGACTACAGAGCATCCTACTAAAGAAAGAATGGGTTAACCAGGAAATTAAAGAAGAATTGAAAAAATTCATGGAAACAAATGATAATGAAAACACAACTATTCAAAATCTGTGGGACACAGGAAAGGCAGTCCTGAGAGGAAAATATATAGCGATACAAGCCTTTCTCAAGAAAAAAGAAAGGTCTGAAATACACAACCTAAACCTACACCTAAAGGAGCTGGAGAAAGAACAACAAAAAAAGTCTAAACCCAGCAGGAGAATAGAAATCATAAAGATTAGAGCAAAAATCAATGAAATAGAAACAAACAAAAAACAAAAAAACAAAACAAAACAAAAATAGAACAAATCAACGAAACTAGGAGCTGGTTCTTTGAAAGAATTAATAAGATTGACAAACCCCTGGCCAGACTTATCAAAAAGAAAAGAGAAAGGACCCAAATAAATAAAATCATGAATGACAGAGGAGAGATCACAACCAACACCAAAGACATACAAACAATTATAAGAACATATTATGAGCAACTATACACCAACACATTTGACAATCTGGAAGAAATGGATGCATTCCTAGAGACATATAAACTACCACAACTGAACCAGGATGAAATAGAAAACCTGAACAGACCCATCACCAGTAAGGAGATTGAAGCTGTCTTCAAAAATCTCCCAAGAAACAAGAGCCAGGACCAGATGGCTTCTGAGGAGAATTCTACTAAGCATTTAAAGAAGAATTAATTCCTATTCTCCCGAAACTGTTCCAAAAAATAGAAATGGAAAGAAAACTTCCAAACTCATTTTATGAGGCCAGCATTACCTTAAGTCCAAACCAAAGACCCCATCAACAAGGAGAGTTACCGACCAATATCCTTGATGAACACAAATGCAAAAATTCTCACCAACATGCAGCCAATAGGATCCAACAGTACTTTAAAAGGATTATTCACTATGACGAATTGGGATTTATCCCAAGGCTGCAAGGTTGGCTCAATATCCACAAATCAATCAATGATACAATACATTAATAAAAGAAAGAACAAGAACCATATAATATTTTCAATACATACTGAAAAAGCATTTGACAAAGTACAGCATCCTTTCTTGATCAAAACTTTTCAAAGGGTAGGGATAGAGGGTACATACCTCAATATCATCAAAGCCATCTATGAAAAACACACAGCGAATATCATTCTCAATGGAAAAAAATCTGAGAGCTTTTCCACTAAGGTCAGGAACATGGCAGGGATGTCCATTATCACCACTGCTATTCAATAAAGTACTAGGAGTCCTAGCTTCGGCAATCAGACAACAAAAAGAAATTAAAGGTATCCAAATGGGTGAAGAAGTCAAACTATCACTCTTTGCAGATGATATGATAGTTTATGTGGAAAATCCAAGACTCCACTCCAAAACTGCTAGAACTTGTACAGGAATTCAGTAAAGTATCAAGATATAAAATCAAGCACAGAAATTATTTGCATTTCTATACACCAACAACAAGAGAGAAGAAAGAGAAATTAAGGAGTCAATCCCATGTACAATTGCATCCAAAACCATAAGATACCTAGGAATAAACCTAACCAAAGAGTCAAAGAATCTGTACTCAGAAAACTATAAAGTGCTCATGAAAGAAATTGAGGAAAACAAAAAGAAATGGAAAAACATCCCATGCTCATGGATTTGAAGAACAAATATTGTGAAAATGTCTATGTTAGCTTAAGCAATCTACATGTTTAATGCAATCCCTATAAAAATACCATCCATTTTTTCAAAGAAATAGAACAAATAATCCTAAAATTTATATGGAACCAGAAAAGACATCATATAGCCAGAGGAATGTTGAAAAAAAAAGCCAAAGTTGGTGACATCACAATTCCAAACTTCAAGCTCTATTACAAAGCTGTCATCATCAGTATGGTACTGGCACAAAAGCAGACACATAGATCAGTAGAACAGAATAGAGAGCCCAGAAATGGACCCTCAACTCTATGGTCAACTAATTTTTGACAAGACAGGAAAAAATGTCCAATGGATAAAAGACAGTCTCTTCAACAAATGGTTTTGGGAAAATTGGACAGCCACACGCAGAAAAATGAAACTGGACCACTTTCTTACACCACACACAAAAATAGACTCCAAATGGATGAAAGACCTCAATGTGAGAAAGGAATCCATCAAAATCCTCAAGGAGAACATAGGCAGCAATCTCTTCGACCTCAGCCACAGCAACTTCTTCCTAGAAACATCAACAAAGGCAAGGGAAGCAAGGGCAAAACTAAACTATTGGGACTTCATCAAGATCAAAAGCTTTTGCACAGCAAAGGACACAGTCAATAAAACCAAAAGACAACTGACAGAATGGGAGAAGATATTTGCAAACAAGATATCAGATAAAGGGTTGGTATCCAAAATCTGTAAAGAACTTATCAAACTCAACACCCAAAGAACAAAGAATCCGATCAAGAAATGGGCAGAGGACATGAACAGACATTTCTGCAAAGAAGAGATCCAGATGATCAACAGACACCAGATGGTCAACAGACACATGAAAAAGTGCTCCAATATCACTTGGCATCAGGGAAATACAGATCAAAACCACGATATACCACCTCATGCCAGGCAGAATGGCTAAAATTAACAAGTCAGGAAAGGACAGATGCTGGCGTGGAGGTGGATAAAGGGAAACACTCCTACACCATTGGTGGGAATGCAAGCTGTGCAGCCACTCTGGAAAACAGCATGGAGGTTCCTCAAAAAGTTGAAAATAAACTTATCACTTTTTAAACATTTTATTTATTTATTTATTTGAGAAAGAACAATAGCAAGAGTTCAAGCAGGGAAGAGATCAAGAAGCAGGTTTCCTGTGAGGAGGATGACCGATGTGGGGCTCAAACCTGGTACCCTGGGATCATGACCTGAGCTGAAGGCAGATGCTTAAGTGACTGAGCCTTCCAGGTGCCCCAACTTAACACTTTTTATATCCTTATCTTACCTCCCCCCCAATTTCTCTCTATAAAGTTCTTTGTGCTCAGTCTTTGACATAATTATTTAAATTATGAATGAATTTGAATATTGAGTAAGTTCCTATTAATTCTGGGTATAGTTAGAGCTGGGGTCTAACAATTTTTAAATGTTCCTACTCTCATATAGTATAATTTTGAAGAGGAGAGAGAGATACAAAAAAGGAAGGAAGGAAGGAATAAATTATATAATATTAAACCACATAATGGCAAGAACTAAAAGGAAAACAAAATATATTAAATATATAAAAATAAAAACTGAAGTAATATTTTGAATGGAATCATCAGGGAAGAACTCCGATAAAATGACAGTTGAGAAGAGATTCCCGTGGAGTAAGAGAGTAAGCAAATGCAATGGTTTTGAAAAAAGTGTTGTAAAAAATGACAGATCTTGTATGATTGTCAGCATGTGCAATTCCCTGTCAATGTAGTAAAACTTCAACCTTGGGGTCAGCCAATCGTTCGTCTCTATTCCTGCCCTAAGCTACCGAGAGGTACTGAAAAATATCTAATCACCAAGGAGGTAAGTCTTCCACAACCAATTCAGTCTTCTATTCAGTTGAGTTCTGGGATGCTCCCCATCATTCATTCTCATTTTTACAGTCAGAGTTCTTCTCCAATCCCTACCAGAGCTACCTCAAATCTTTTCCATGCTCCTTCATCTTCTCTCCTTTCCTTCCTTTTTTTTTCCAGAAAAAAAAATTTATAGAATTTATTATTAAATACTCTTACAAATTCCTGCCATAATGTAGCAAGATTCTTACACATGCAATTTAATTTTTCTTCTCCTGTCTTGTTTCTAATGGAAAATGTGTTGCATTGCTAGTGTCAGCCCAAACTTTTGGTTTATCAGGAGCTCTGCTCTTTCTTGTGTCTTCAATCTTTTCCTCTCTACTGGCTATATATATATATATATATATATTTAAATACATGCATACTTGATCTTAAAACACTTTCTTAACCCCCATTTTGCATCTTCTATCCAGGCACTTTTTCATCATTTATTTTATTTTATTTAGTTAAGTAAATTCATTTATTTAATATGTGATGGCATTGTGCTAGGCTCTGGATTTACACTGAGGAGTAAGAAAATAAAATAAAAACACTAATTGATATCGAATTTAAGCTGTGACCAAAGTTTTAAAGAAGAAAAAATCCAGTGCTATAAAAAGAAACTCTCTCCTTTAAGATCTAACATAGTCTAGAAATTCAGAGAAGTTTCCCTAAAGGAACAATGTGCTCCAAAGTAATGGATTTTGGAGGGATGGTTTTTCAGGTTCAGGGAGCAGCATGTATAAAGTCCACAACATGGGAAAATTCTAGAGTAATGTGGCTAAGATGAGGAAGGAAGAGGCAACTGTGTAATTTACCATCCAATCGTGGACCTTTAGACAGTAAAGTGGGGTAATAAAAATCTTTTAAAATATATAGTTTTCTAAACTACTTATTAAAGAGTAAATTTGGGATGACTGTGTGGCCTAGTCAGTTAAGCCTCTGACTCTTGATTTCTGCTCAGGTCTTGATCTCAGGGTTGTGAGATTAGCTTTGCCTTGGGCTCCATGCTGCCCATGGAGTCTGCTTCAGATTCTTTCTCTTCCTCTGCCCCTCCCCCTGTTTGTACTCATTCTCTCTCTCTCTCTCAAAAAAAAAAAAAAAAAAAAAGGCAAAAAAGCTAAAAAGCAAATTGACCTTATTTTATTCATAGTTTTGTAAGCTCTTTCTAAAAAGTAAAAAAATAATATTACACACAAAAATCCTCATGAATAGTGTATGTAATTAATTTTTAATTAACAGAGTTTGCGTTCTAACACTTGATTAAACATGAAAGGTAACCAGCACTAGCCCATCTCACTTTGCCTAACATGTTCCAGCCTAGACATAACACCTTTCTTCCAAGACAGATGCTCACTCAGAAGCATCCCTAGATACCAGCAGCTGAGAATATCTGACCCAATCCAGTCTAAGGTGGTGATGGTGGAAGTACTTAGAGCTGCTCCCTCTCCTGGCTTCTTGTTACACCCCTTAAACCTGGAAGCATATGGAGCTATTCAACTACCAGTCAGTGAGAAACCTGGGAAATTAATTTACATGTAGATGGAATATATGTGGGAAACAGATGCTGAGCAGTCCTTTCAAGTGTACTGAAAGTGGTTTAAATGTTCTTGCTGTAGCAGACTTTTTATTGTAGGATATAAATTTATACCTCTTTACTTAATTGCTTATTAATGCTTTTTTTAAATTTTAGAATAATTTCTTTTGATAACAATGAGTTAAAATAAAAGTTCATGATAATGAACAATTAAGTACTGAGTTTCTGTTACTCACAGGGTCTAGGAGGACTGTGTAACAATTTCCAAGTGTCCGTGTCTACATGGTACAATTATTTGCAAATAACTTATTTATTATCATCTGATAATTGTTGAAAACAGTATATTCTAGTACAAAGAAACAACTTTTTGACCTACCATTTGAAGAGTAAGTAGTTCTGTTTTAAAATAAATAAGCCAGAGGGAATAATTATGGCTTTTATATAACTTAGAGCTAATGTTACTTTAAATAAACAAACGAAGACCAGAGCAGAGGAAAATAAGATTCCATATCTAAAAATAAACAAGCAAAACATTAAGCAATTTCAGGGGAAAGTAATTGTCCATTGGCCAAGTAGATCTCAAAAAAGGAAAAGTATAATCTAGTATTGAATATGCCCTCCTAGCTAATTAGTACAGAGAATGGAATTTCCAAAGTCTGGGTAAAATTTCCCCGTAGGGTGCATTGATGTAACTTTGAGAGTTTGAACTCTCTTTGATTTTTTTTTATACTCTTGGTTGTGTTATGCTAACCTATCCTGAGATTTATAGTTCATTGATCCCTTGGTAGATATTATTGAAATGAGTCCAATTTATAATAAAAATCTTATAACTGAAGTTAAACAGAAAAAGAAGTTAAAAACCTTCTTGATTTCTCATGTATATACCCACCAGATGGGTGAGATATCTTTAAAATAAAATCTGACATGTTAGTATTTCTGACTAATGTTTCTTAAATCTGAAAAATAAATTCATGACCGCACTTTAAAACCATCTTTGCAGTGTTCACAGAGGCTGTCTCCATTATAATATTATTTCTGAATTTTTCATTTGCTGCCATGGGCTGTTCGCATTTTCTATATCCATTTATTACTTCCAGAAAGCTTACTTCAGTAAATTGAAATGATTATATTTTTTAATAAACTGCTCTAGTCATGATCTCTAGCCTTCATGTTACCCAAAATTTTCTGAAAAGCTAAGAAAAGAAAGATATAGAATTTTTCTTTAGGAATGACATTGAAGATACAGACTGGCTTTTATGTGCTAGCTAGTCAATGTTTTCATGCCTCAATGTTAAGATGTCAAAACCATTTACAAGAGCTCAGAATTCTCCTACATTCTGCCCAAACTGACCTTTAAAATTCTTTCCTTTACTGAGTTATCCTCTGATCATAGGCAGAGTTAATACCCAGTCAAGTGCTGTACTTCTGAATATGTATAAGATACTCAAGACCCTGAGTATGGATTAAAGAACAGCCATGTCTTCATTGGCACATCAACTTTTCCTCTCAAAAGCACATCTTTGCCTTATTCCTATTATATTACATGGTTATCATTTCTATAACACTCTTTATCATTATTAGAAACTCATATTATTTTATGGGTCATTTTTTCAGCTTATCTGAAAAAACACATCTTTCAGTGGATCCAGTGATCCTTTTTCTGCAGACTTACACTTGAATAGCTGTTACTCCTAACAGTCAGAATGATTCCAGGTCAGAGTGATTTCCGCCATCAATTCATTATCCACTACCTGTGCTGGGATTTCCACTGGGCTCATTCTTGGGTCTCCTACCTCTGTCATTCTTAACTTCTCATCAGGGATTCCATCCCTGGCTATCACTTGAACTGCTACCTGAAAATAGATTGTCCTTAAATTTGTATCTCCTACTCAGACTTATCTTCCTAGCACTGAACTGGCATATTGAACTGCCTAGGACAGTGTTTCAATGGTTGTCTATGAAACTGAACCTATAGTTACCTGTGTCAAGCAATAAAGTGTTTCATTTTTTTTTCCCTAATTCAGACAAAGGCAGCACCATCTATCCAGTTACAATAATCATAAATTTGGGAATCTTCCTTAACATTTTTTTAAATCAACAAACCTAGTTATAAGAATATATCTGTATCTGTATCTCTATCATCTTCACTTCCTTACACCATCATTCCCACTCTAGTTTAAGCTGCCACCATCTCTCAGATGGACCCCTGAAAATAGTCTCTTACCCAGTCAAGCCTCTACTCTGGCACCCTTTAAACTGTTCTCACTTCATGCAGATAGAGTATTAGATTCCAAATGCAAATCTGGGGCACCTGACTGGCTCAGTCGGTAAAGCATGCAACTCTTGATCTGAGGGTTGTGAGTTCAAGCCCCATGTTGGTTGTAGAAACTACCCAAATGTAAATCTGATCATGGAAGTAATCTGCATAAACACTTCAGCAACTTACCATTGTTCTTAGGAGAAAGATCAAAATCCTTAATCTGATCTCTGATGGACTGCGTGGTCTGAGCTCTATTTATTTTCCAGCATCATCTCAAGTTTCTCTCTGCTTTCTTCTTACTGGCCTATCATCTATCCTCTTTCTGCCAAGAACCCCTTGGCTTGACCCTTTATATTTTCTGCTTTCTTTCACTTATGTGCTCTTTCTTGCCCTATTTATTCAAATAATTACAACTAGTCTCTAACATACTGTTTAGTTAGCATATCCATAAGGTGTGTGTATGTCTGTGTGTGTGTATTTGTGTATGTGTGTCGTTGCAGATGGAGAAGAAATTGTTGAAACTAAAGGCAAAGATGGAATAAGAATGAATCTTTATGAGTTGAAGCCATAATAAGTGATTTTTCTCTTTTTTTCCTTATCATTGTCATCATCACCATCCACTTACATTCACTGAATGTTTGCAATGTGCCAGGCATTAACCTAAGGACTTTACACGCATTAATCAATGCATTATCTCATTTGTCCCATTTTTCTTAGGAGAAATTGAATCTCATCAAAGGGAAGACATCAAGGTGGAGTCGTAAATTCAAATCCAAACTTGTCTGATTCCTGAGCCTGAGGCCATATTCTCTCTCAATCCCACAGACCTAATATAACTCACCTTCTCTTGGGAACTGCCTCCAGCTTTACCCACGAAAATCAGTGCATGTTTAATCATCAATCTGATCCCATGAGCTAGTTCTTTTGTTTAGCACTTCTTATTTCTCACTTTTATTGTGGTGAATTATTTATGACTTACCTTCCTCTTTAAAGCAGGTGCCAAGTCTTGCTCCTTTCTGTATCACCACATAGCACCTAGAATAGGGACTTAAACATGACAGATGGTCAAAAATATTGAAGTATTATATAACTGTGCTTACTGAACTAAGGTTGGGCTATGGACAGTTATGATTATTAAAGAAATCCATATTCCCGGGGTCAATTACCAAAAAATTGTTGTTGAATCAGAATGAGATAAAGTGATAAAGCACAGGCAACATGTTTTTGTAAAAATCCTCATGTGATCCTAAACATAGAAGATTTGGAGGACTCATTGAATTTGACAGGATGCTACCAGCCCTGAGAGTTGGGCCTCTACCATCAGCTCCATAACATGAGACTACCAAGTGGACCAGTGAATGTGCTCCTAGGTCATGAATCACTATGTCACAATCAAGTTTAGTAGATTCTAGAGACTAAGGCAGAGAAGCACCTGAGGACACTTCTACTTCTCAGTCTAGGACATTTGCTTCCTACTGGTTAGGGTACTCCCTGTGATATTTGTAAATTAAGAAGCCTGTACTTCAAATCAGAATAGAACTAAGGGTAATATAAAGGTTTTATTACTATAACCTTTAATCACATCTTCAATGTCTCTTTTACCTTGTAAAGCAAAATATTCAGATTCTGGGGGTTGGGACATGGACATCTCTGTCCTATCTCAAATAGTATCTCAATTATAGACTCTGATGCCTGAAACCTCAAATAAAACACATTATTAAAAACATCTAGTTTTTAATTTATTGCATGCAATACATAGATAAGATAGAAAGATAAATATAAATGATGGTGTGATATTTTGATTTACAATAAAAATACATACCTTTGGTCTTTATCCATGTTTCTGGCACAGAGTTTCTAGATACCTTGAAGTTTCCTAAGTGATAAGAGCTATAAAAGTATCTTGATTGATATTCATGAAAGATCCCTTACAACCACATGTGAGTTTATAATGAGATGACTTTTGTAAAGCACCTAAGGATAGGGCTGGTTGCTAGGGGAATCAATCAAGTGCTTGGAGTGTTAGAACTTTTAGCCCACCTCCCTAACCTAAGGGGATAAAGGTGGGGGTGGGGAAGAGGTTGAATCAATCACCAATGGCCAATGATTTAATCAACCATGCCTAAGTAATAAAGCCTCCATAGAAACCCAGAAGATAAGGATTGGAATGCTTCAAGGTCGGTGTACACATAGAGATTGGGGCATGATAGTGTTCTCAGAGAACACGGAAGCTGAGCACCTTTTCCACATACCTTGTCCTGTGCATGTCTTTCATCTGACCATTTCTGAGTTATATCCCTTTACAACAAACCAGTAACTTCATAAGTAAAATGTTTGTGTTCTGTGAGCCATTCTAACAAATTAATGGTACCCAAGGATGAGGATCATTGAAACCTCTGATCTAGAGTGGCCCAGTCAGAAACACAGAGGCATTAGCCTTGCAGCTCGTGTCTGAAGGGGCAGGGAGGGAGGCAGTCTTGTAGGAATGAGTCCTCAACCTGTGGTATTGGATGCTATGTCCAGGTAGATAGTGAGTTGAGTTGAATGTAGGACACCGAGCTGGTTTCCAAAAAGTGCTTCATGGTATAGGAAAAAACATCCATACATTGGAATTGACTGCCGAGTATTAGATAGATAGACACACACTCATATGTACACACACACATACACATATACGCACACAGGATTTACAAGTTGCCCAGAACTAGTAAATCACATAGGCCTTAAGGGTCTAGAGGAGTCTCAATCAAGATGATCAAAAACTGTAGTTGAGACTTAAGAAGCCTCATGAGAGCTTCTCTCTGTGCGATATACTTCTCCTCACCAGGACAGGGGCTCCTAACTCCATAAATACACTCTAATTACATAACACTAGAAAAATTACCTTTTATAGACTTTTGATTTTTATTATCTAGAGCACGGTTTCTTTAAGAACAGTTGTGGAAGACAGAAACTTATTTCCTTATTTGTCAAGTAACTAAAGATCATTTGCAAGAAATCAGGAGTCATTGAGAAAAAAACTTTTCCTTTTTTAATTTTGCATTCTTAATTGGCTGTGACTAGAATTTTACACTTGAACTGGTATTTTTCCTGTTTGTTTTTGTTTTTTAATCAAGGATGAAAGATCAGGAAGTCACCAGGCTTACAATTTCTATAAACAGCCTTCCTTTCCTCCCCTTTAACTTCAGTTTTCTTTTCATTGTTTTTTAGAAGAAAAAAAAAAACATTTTGAGAAATGGTAAAGGGTTATCCTCTAGTCTTTATATAAATTTTAGGGACATTAGTTCTTAAAGAAGGCAATTAAGGTGCTGAAATTCAGAATCAACAAGATGCAATAATGCTTACTGAAGTTGACTTGATTTAACTAAAATAAGAAACTGTTTATTTTTTTATTACTTATCTATTTTATTATAAGGGATGGAGCTTGAGTTTTTAGTTTTTAATTTTTCTTTTTCTAGACCAAAGCATATTATGGAAATTTACAGAAGGGCCTCTGAAAAGTAGAGTATCTATAATTCTGACAAGTTTTAAACCCACACCCTATCTTCTGGTGAACATGTAGAGATCAGCCTTCCTATAAGAGTTAACATTTCTATAATGTTTCTTGCTAGAGGAACATTGGTTATTAAGAGAAATAGAGAAATCTTGCTTATTAAATTGATCTCAGAGAGAAATCACATTTTTAAACCATTCAATTTTCCTATCCACCTTCATCAGAGTAGCCATTGTCCCCCTGCCACCTCCTCAAGCAACCCCACCACTTTATCTTCATTAATTTGGATCCAACATTGATGTCAACTGATACCTAACTTCCATTCTTACAGTGATAGAAAATGCAAATTAAGCCCAATCTTTCACAAACTGTTGACTGCAGAAGTTTTTTATTGGAAATCCCCCAAATATATAACTTATTCTGCATTTGGAATCTCCTGTGGTTAAAAATATGGATACAAGGAAAAGGATCCTCATAATGAATTGTATTTGAATTATTGTTTCTGTATAATAATTTTTATCAAGCAAAATTCATTGGGAAAAAATCTCAAGTGTGTATGTATATAAGCACACTTGCTTTTGCTGATCTGTTCTAAACTACTTCTCTTTCAAATCATTGATTTTCTTTGTTTTTTAAAATATTATTGTATTTTCAAAGAACCAACACAGCTTTTCCCTCCCTAATCAGGACATCTACTACCTATTTTATTTACCCACAACTCTATGATTTATAAATATATGCTAGGAATTCATTGCATTTAACTGAACTTTGAACTCCCACTTCAAATATTCTGGACTTTGGAAAATGTGATTTTTTTTTTCAGGGAATTCTATTAATAAAACATGGCTTGAAATTCTTCTAAGCACAAGCAAAAATACGTCATTATTTCCATATTCATATGTAAAAAATTTTTAAACAACAGGACAACAAAATGAAAAGAGGTCTTGGTGTTAATGACCAATCCCTTTGCCCCCAGTCACCTAGGAATACATAGGCTATGGCATAAGCCATCCATGACCACTTTGGAGTCGAGTTCAACAGAAGGCATATTGAAAATTAGTTTTCACAAAGCTATTCATACACTCTTAAGAATGTCCAATCCATACACAATAGGCTGTTGGAAATCTTTGTTACAGAATGCACCACATATTCGTTTCCTCTGAAGGTACATAACAGTTCAGATATTCATCTTCCCAAGAAGAAAAGAACATGTTACAAAGTGCTAGCAAGGTAAGTTTTTATTTGCTTTTTTAGCAAATTATGATTACATATAACAGACAAAAGTAAGACTTTAATCTTTTAAAAGTCTTAATCTTTTAAAAGTCTAGGGAAGGAAACAATCCAAGTTATTACAATCTGCTAAATTTTGGGACTGATTTTTGAATTGTCAGGTATAACATGTGGCTGAATATTAATTAGTCATAAAGTATTTTCACTAGTTAAATCTTTTTTTTTTTTTTTAAGATTTTATTGGGGCACCTGGGTGGCTCAGTGGGTTAAGCTGCTGCCTTCGGCTCAGGTCATGATCTCAGGGTCCTGGGATTGAGTCCCACATTGGGCTCTCTGCTCAGCAGGGAGCCTGCTTCTCCCCCCCCCAACCCCCGCCTGCCTCTCTACCTACTTGTGATCTCTCTCTCTGTCAATAAATAAATAAAAAGTTTTAAAAAAGATTTTATGTATTTATTTGGCAGACAGAGATCACAAGTAGGCAGAGAGACAGGCAGAGAGAGAGGAGGAAGAAGGCTCCCTGCTGAGCAGAGAGCCCAATGCGATGCAGAGCTCAATCCCAGAAGCCTGAGACCATGACCTGAGCCAAAGGCAGAGGCTTTAACCCACTGAGCCAGGCAGGCGCCCCTCACTAGTTAAATCTTGATATGATATTTCACAAGGTAATTCAAGCCTTTCATTGCTTCTATTATTGTTTGGATGATTTGATTGTTTCTTGTGTTTTGTGCAGCTACATCTAAGACTTCTTTTGGGATATCTACCCCTACAAAGACATTAAAATTATAATTCAAATCTGGCATTGTTGGTTACCTTACATTTAAGCAATGGAGTCAAGATTATGCCAAAATTTGTCAGTGATATATGTGGTGCACAGGATTGTTGTTATGCATTCTATATTTTTTCTTATCACTCAAAAGAAATACAATCCAAGAACAATTACCGTGTGATATTGATATATGTATATTTATATATATATGACATAGAAATATTTATTTTTTTTATTATTTATTTGTATTTAACCTAGTTGAATAATAGTGTAAAACTAGTGTTCACTAGAACACCAACTAGTAGCTTCCAAAGATCTGATGTGGTATGTGTTGAGCATTAACCAAGCAGTATTTTTTTGGCTCATACACTAAAACCTAGTATTATTTACAAGTTTTTCATCATTAAATAGAGGTTAGTCAGAAGTTTCACTCTTGATTATTACTGACAGAGAGCAGTTTCCAGGTAGTTTCTGATTTTCCTGTGCATCTTGGGGGAAAAAATCAGTAACAATAAAGTCATCAACTGATTTCTATAAAATCCAACCATGAATCAGTGACAAGAGTTAAAAACAACAGCAAAACATCAAACATCTGAGCTTTCAGTTCTATAAAATATAAACACAATTATCTCAACAGGGCTAACAAAGATAAAACTACAATCTGTCCATTTTGGATGATGAAAAAAATACCATCAAAGGTTAATGGAATTCACCAATTTTAGAGATTAAAATCAGAGGTTAATCATGATAATCCCTTGATTATCATGGGATAATGCTGCCTCTTACGCCACAATTATAAAGTTTTTTGTTTGTTTGTTTTTACCTATTAGAAACATCTCCAGAAGGAATTAAAGCATCTGAGTTTAAGATTTAAAACATAGATCCTTTTCTTTTTTTTTTCCTTTTCTAAAAGTATGTTAATGTGAATATGATGACAGTTGCTGGAAGTATGCCAGTATGGTTTTTGTTTGTTTGTTTGTTTGTTTGTTTTGTGTGTGTGTGTGTGTGTGTGACATAAATACATGCCCTTTTAAGTAAAGAAATAGTCCCACTTGAAGAGATTCACTTGAAAGACACATACCACCACGTTCCTGTCCCATCTCAATATGGGATGGGAAGATGTTTCAAAATGTTTATTAACACCTGCCACAGGAAAAATTGCATCAAGCTTAAATAGGCAAGGAAAGTTATTCAAGACTATTGCACTAGGGGAAGGAGGACAGAACTCAGTTTAAGCTCAAGTCCATGAAACTAAAACACCAAGCATTTTTAGATGATGGGGTGAAGGTGGAGGTGGAAAGAAAGGAGGGCATGTATGATCACTAATTGGCTTTACCTGAAGGAAAAGCAAATTTTCTCTTATTTTTATGGTAAGAGGTAATTTTATGACTCAGAACAAGGGAGGGTCCACTGAAATCTGGCTCCTACCCCCACACTGAGACCAGGGGAGAGAGGCTGGAAGACAGATTTATTGTTACCCTACAGATGGTATTTCAACAAGTTGGTTCCCAGATCCTTGAAAAAGGCAGTCCAGGGTTATACAACTGGCAAGACGCTTTAAAAAGATTCATATGTCAAAGGGGAAGAAAAAGAATTTGCAGTAACACGTTTTCCAAAGGAAATGCTGTAAAGAAAAGGTGGTTAGGGGGTCTAAAGTCAGGAAGAAATTTGGTCAAGTTGAAGGAAATGTTCAGGACATCTTGGTCACATCTCCTCTTCAAAAAAAATAAAAATAAAAATAAAACAAAACAACAACAGTATGTTCACACTTTCTTAGAAATTTGCTTACAAAGAAAATATCAAGTAGCTGGAAAAGGATGTTGAGCCTCTCTATTTTTTGTTGCATTGTCTAGAATTTTTAATCAAACCTGTATTTTCTAAGGGGAAAGGCTTTGGGTCCAGGGGAAGGACAAACATGAAGAAGAGTGTGGGTTGGCATGAGCTTGGGCTGGAAAAAAAGTAAGGATGGCTAGGTTAGGTCTCAGTGGAGAGCGCAGCTCCTGGAGGCTGAGGTTCATTCTCAGGCAATTACTCTGAGGTATGGAGAAGTTCACTAAGCTGCAGTTGGGCTAATTGTGTTAAAGGTTAAATTGAACAGGAGTCAAAAGGTGGAAATCTAAACAAGAGCAAATAAGCACGAGAGGAAAATGGCTAATAGTAAGCCTTTTACTGTTTTCTAACACTGTAGATCTTTACCTATATGTGTACATTTCTTTAAACATTTCCAATTTTAAAATCAGCTATTGCTCCAATAGGTAGCAACTTCTCTGGGCTTTTTCCCTACTAAGTAAACAAGAGCTTGAACTATCTAGTCTTTCCAAGAATGATTTGAGGATCGTCAAATACTCCTCCTCCTCCTCCTCCTCTCCTCTTCCTCCTCCTCCTCCTTCTCCTCCTCCTTCTTCTTCAAGAATTTATTTATATGAGAGAGAGAGAAAGAGCCCAGTGGGGTGGGAGAGGAGGCAGAGGGAGAGGGAGAGGGAGAAGGAGACTCCCCACTGAGCAGGGAGCCCAATACAAGGCTGTTTCCCACTACCTAGATCCCAGGATGCTGGAATCATGACCCGAACCAAAGGCAGATGCTTAACCCACTGAGCCACGCAGGTGCTCCAAGGAATCTCTGACTTCTGTATCACCTGGGATGCTGGTAAAAAAATGCAGTTTCCTTGGGAACAATGGGGGATGAGAAGCAGGCCAAAGAAGGGGAACACAGTGAAGTAGAGGAAAAAATCATTATGAAAAAGATGAAAAAAGTAAATACTGAAGGAGATTGGGGAGAGGGTAAATTTTTATCAAGCTATTAAGGTGATCTTATGCATAGTGAAGTTTGAGAACTGCCAAACGTATAAGAAATGTACACGCTTTCTCATTTCTAATCTAAAATAAGTAGGGAAAGAATATGATGCAAAGGAAACTCTTTATCCATTTGTAGTATTTTAAAAACACTGATGATTAATTCTCTCCACTAAAATTTACGCTGGCCTGGCTTTTACAGTGAAACAGTAACTGGCTTATAGAATTCAAGAACTAGGAATAAATAAATCACAAGATATGAGAATGGCAAAAATCACTAAATATCCTTCAGCCCAATCAACTTAATTAACTCTGAATTTCTAAAACAGCCCAGAAAAAACTAACTTCCCATCTCTTATGTCCTAATAAAGTAATTCACCTAAAATATTATCTTTTTAATAACAGCAACCTGGGAATGTCTGCACTGTCACTAACACCTTAAGATGACTTACTTTCGGGATGGGCAGTCTTTTCTTCTGGAAGCTAGGTATAATCTTCTAAATAAAATAATAGTATTTATAATAAGAAAGGAAGAGTGAAAAGGAAAATACATGGAACATTATGAGCCTGGGGCAGATTTAAATGGAATACCAGAACTGAAACATCTGCTTGCCAGGAGGTTAGAAACAGGAATTCGAAGGTCAGAGAGAAATAAGGAAAGAAGAATGTGAAGGAATGGCAAATTATTTTAATTTCCACCATTACCAGCTCTTTATCTAGTGAGGTTTGGTTGACAAAAAATTTACCAAGAAATATGTTCATATTCCAAATGACTCTCTGCATATATAAAAACTGTAGTTATTTTATTGAGGATAAAAAGTACTTATTATTTAGTGGGGAAAAAAAAGAACCACTATAACAGTATAATAGCACAATAGACATAAATAGCAGTTGAAACAACTTAATAAATGACTGATATGATTCCATTTAAACGTAACCAAATCTCTGTTTGCTTGACAGTATAGACTTGTAAATTTGATAGTTAAAAAGCTTTCTGTGCTGCTATTAGAATCTTTGCACCCTTTGGGTATTCCGTGTGTGTGTGTGTGTGTGTGTGTGTGTGTGCGTGTGCACGCTTTTCCTTGCAAAATATGTGTTAGTGAGTCCACATTTGGTCCCAAGTGATGGAAACACAAATTGACTGGCTTGAAAAGCTTGAGAGGCAAGGGAGAAAGAAAGCCCTACCAAGAGTAGCCATTGAGAGGGAAAAGTAATTCCCCTGATGATACAAGATTTGGGTATTTTTGATGAATAATCTTGTTTAATTTTCACAAAAATCCTGTAAGGCAGAAATAAAAAGAACCTTTATACCTGAGAACATTGAGTAACTAAGATCTTATCACTCTGGTTAGTGCTAGGGATAGAGCCTTCTGTTGGCAGAGCCTGTTTCCTTAACTGTTCACTGTTCTGTCTCCCACAGCTCCAGCCCCACACCACCCCAGTTCCTTAGGTTCTGGAAGACATTACAAACATCCCAGGGAGGGATCATCTCTGGATGTGTTATCAGCCGGTGCTTTATCCAGATTACATTTACAGCTAACAGAGGAATAACAATGTCAGCCCTTTAACGTGAGGAGACATTTGCCTGATTTTGGATTTTTCCACCCTTGTCCTGACAGAAAGTACCGACAAAAAGAAGCACAATTCTGTCTTTTCCCTCAGCATAGAGTGCAAAATAAGTCACACATCTAGGCATTGATTTAGCTTTCAACTGGCATCTTCTAAACTAGATGTGAAAAAAGGGTTTAAATTCTTTGGGATGGCTGGCAAGACCCTAACTTCTTGCTTATTGATTTTTATGTTATTGCTCCTGGTTATGAATTGTGGATTTAAAAAAAATAATAAAAAAAAAAAGAAAACTTTATGGTGGCTAATAAAAGCAAAAGCCAGAAGAAAAATCCAGCTTCCATCCCACACCACTCCCATTTGTTTCTTTCTTTCTTTTTTTAATATAAATCTATAGACAGAATTTGAAAAAAATAATATATAAAAATCCAATTTGTGTCATGGAAAAGCATGAAGAAATTCCAAGGTATAAGGACTCTGTTTGGTAAAAAAAAAAAAGGGGGGGGGGAGCAACTCCATTTCTCCTGGAGACAGAGGCAAGCAAGAGAGGACGTTAACCTTTTCTTTGCTGAAAGGTACACATGATGATCCCTAACGAATTACACTCATTAGTCACTGAAAAAGGAAAGACCAGTGCTTTTGCTTTCACGTATCCAGACCATAATAAAACATCAGGTTGCACAGTTTTTTTTTTTTTAAATTATATCTTTGCAGGCAGCTGGAATATGAGGTGTTAAATTGCTGCTCCTTTGCAAAGAATTACAGCTCATGTGTTGTTTTTACTATGGTTCTTTGGTGATCTAGGTCAATCTGAATATATAGCCTTAGCGTTTTCAAATTCCAATTTGACAAATAGTGTCCTAAAAAGTATGTAGATAGGGAGAAATCAAATTCTTTGTATGCATACAGTAAATAATGGACAGGTTTTATGTTTCATAAGAAATGCTAACTCCTAAAAGTATTGTCTACTAAATAAATAACATTGCCATTTAATTCAAAACCCTTAGAGTAATAAGGTCCTAAAGAAAAAAAACACCATTGCCCCAGGACTCGACTGATGATTGGAAGGGGAGGTCTTCTAGCCTCCTTTCTATTAGTACATTAAAATTCTCAGAGATGCCATTTCTGATCTCATGGACAGCAGGGATCAAGTGGAAAGCAATCAAAAAACAAAAGATTGACAAGCACCATGAATGCAAGGGATAGTGGAATTACCAGCTGTACGATCTAGAGATTGAGCTACTAATAATGAGCATTGATATAAAAAATCTGAGGTGCAGGGCACCTGGGTGGCTCAATGTTAAATGGGTGGTTAAATGTCTGCCTTCAGCTCAGGTCATAACCACAGGGCTTTTGGATTGAGCCCCACATAGGACTCTTGGTTCAGTGGGGCACCTTGCTTTTCCCTCTTCTTCTGACCTCCCCCCTGCTTATGCACTCTCTCACTCTCTCTCTCCCTCAAATAAATAAATAGAATCTTTAAAAAAATATATGGGCTGCACTAACATTTCAGAATGAGTATTGTTATATTCCTTGGGGAGGGTATTTTTTTTTTTTTTGTAGCAAAGTTTATGCAGAGAAGAAGATAACATTAATTTAAACAATTCTGTGCATTTTTTTTTTGTAAGTCTAGAATATAAATCAGAATTCCAGAATCACATATAGGCCTATATGGTGAATGCTGGATTGCTTTTATTGGACTTCCCTGGTGTGAATGCTTATGTGCCCAGTACCATGCAAGGCTCTTTGCATTTTTTAATTTTAATATATTTATCCCGGACAGAAAGTGTTATTCTCCAAGTTTAAAATATACAACTGTAACTCAGGGATATTACTAACTTCTCTAGTGCCAAACTGGGATTCAAACCTGTTGGATTCCGATGCCACAGCATTTTCTGTCGTGCTGCTCCTGTCACCTGAAAAGAAAGACGAATTAATTTCTGGCTTCCCTCCATTTTTTTTTTTTTAAACATCCTTCTGCAATTTCCACTTCTTCTCTACCTCATATAAGAAGCCTAGGTTGCCTTTCCTTTACACCTTCTGTTCCCATCCCATGCCCACAACACACATGAACACACACCTACATACACACATATGCACACACCCTTTGGACCCTGATGTGTGTGTATAACCTTGCCTTCCCTAGCTTACATTTTCTTTCCAAGCTACTAGTACTTTGACATATTTCCTCGGATTCCTCTTCCCCACTGGATGGCATGGCTAATACAAATTCCTGGCCTTCACTTTAACCAAATATTGTTAAAAATTCCTCCCATCTTATAGCCAATAACCTCTACAAGATATCTGAGAATTAATTTATCTAAGACAATCCCAATTACTCCTCTAGATTGCAGTCAAAGAACTTAACAGCGATAACCCATACAGCCTTTCCTTTATGCTTTTTGCTCTGAATCCCAACATTTTGAAGAGTTATTATCAATCAAGTTCTATAGTAAATGCAGGCGTATCTTAATGACAAAACAATACGAGAAGTACTAAATCATAGAATATTGGGGAATGGGTAGATTTTTTTTTAATTAGAAGGTAACTAGTATTAGTATGGAAAATTAAGTGCTATCAAGGGTATATTAGTTTCTTTTTCTGCATAGCAGATTATCTCAAAACTTGCAGCCTGCAACAATAAACATTTATTATCTGACAGAATTCTGAGTGTCAGGAAAGCAAGAGAGCCTTAGCTGAATGGCTTTGCCTCTGGGTCTGCTATGATGTTTTAGTTGAGAAGTTGGCTATGGCTGCAGTTCTCTGAAGGCTTGATTGGGGCTGGAGGATTCACTTCCAACATGGCTGTTGACAAGAGATCTCAGTTGACACATAGGCTTCTCCATAAGTGCTCTGTGACATATTAGCTTCCCTAGAGTGAGTGACTGAAGAAAGAAAAAGAGGGGGGGAACAGTGTAATGAAGACAGATATTAGATTGTCTTTTATTACCTAATCTCAGAAGGAATATATCATGCTGTCTGCCAACTCTGTTCCACTGTGGGAGGGTACTATGTAAGATTACCAATAAGAGGAGATGAGCATTACTGGGAACCATCCTAAAGGCTGGTCACACCATAAGAGACTGATGTGAGAGAGATCAAGCTCCTAGACTCTTTTAAGCATAAAATGATAATTAGGAGACAAAATTTCCGAGACAAATCAAAAGAACAATTTGAATGCAGAAAGATGAGAAAGAGGAGTAAACACAAATCTCTAATTTGTAATCTTAGACCCCAACACTGATATCATTAACCACAATACAGAGCACAAGCGGAAGAAGGAGCTATCTCCAGATTTGTACATGTTCTGTTTCAGAGGCATGAGGATGTGCCTCCAGATGGAAATGTGCAGTAAGAATGCCTTCTTCCCATCCTCATGGTCTTCTGAAATTTTGCTCATCTTACAAAATTTACCTCAAATACTTTCTGCATGAATATTTTCTTATTTCCAATACTAGAAGCTATAACTCCTCCTTGGGAGCTCTGTACATTAAGTTCCTTCCTCAGAGTTTATTTTATTCTGTTTAATATTCAATTATGTCTACCCATTTTTACTTAGTTATACTCTGCTCAATTTAACTGTGCTAGACATTTTTGAGGGCAATGAGCATGTCTTTGTGCAGCACTAAAACTCTAGTTTAGTACTCAGCACATAAGTCCTCCAATGAATTTTTGTTATATATAATTAAAAATGTCATTTTATTGATGTCCTTAGTGGGACAATTTCAGGCAACATATAGGCAGCTAAGAAGATATTACTTATTGAAGTGTGCCTCTGTCTTCACACGGCTGTTTTCTTATAAAGACACAAGTCATGCTGGATTAGATGCCCACCCTACTCCAGTATGACCTCGTCTTAACTAAGTAGACCCTTAACGACCTTATTTCCAAATCAGGTCAGTTTATGAGGTAATGGAGCTTAAGATTTCAATATTTCTTTGAGGAAACACAATTCAATCTGTAACATTAGATATCAAGGAAATGGAAATTAAAACCACAATGAGATACTCTTTAGATCCATGAGAATGACCAAAGGTCAAAAGACTGACAATACCAATTATTGGCAAGAAACCCTCATACATTGCTAGTGGAAATGCAAAATGGTAAGGCAATTTCTTATAAAATTAAGCACACATGAATGATACAACCCAGCAATCTCATTCCTAAGTACTTATCCAATAAAAATGAAAACACTAGTGCTTGTATACAAATGTTCAATATAGCATGCTTCCTAAGAGCAGAGAACTGGAAACAATGTAATGTCCATCAATTAGTAATCTTGTGACCATTAATATTACAATGCATTCCTTAACAGTAAAAAGGAGCAAAATTTTAAGACATGCAGCAACATAGATGAATTTGAAAAAAAGAAAACACATGCTAAGTGAAAAAAATAAAATATGAAATATTATATTCCACATTGTTTTAAATATATAAAATTCTAAAAAATAAAAAACTGTAGTGATGGAAGATCACTATTGCCTATTGATGAGAAATGGGGGAGGAAATCTACAATGAAGAGTTACAAGGAATATTTTTAGAATGCTGGGGATTCTTCTCTATCTTAATTTTGGTGGTGAGTACAAAGCTTTATACAATTATCAAAATTATCAAAGTGTACAGTACATGACTATATTTTATTGCTTGTGAATTACATATCAAAGTAAGGAAGAGATAAAATGGTAAAAACAAGCATCAAAGTTGTGTACTCATCTATGCAACCCAATGTTATGGCTATTTTAGTTTTAACACTTTCTCATTTTTAGAATCCAAATTTCAAGCTTCAAACAAAGGATGTCCTTTAGAGTCAGTAGATTCCCTTCCCATGGCATGAACAGTAGGCAGATAAGATTAGAGTGCTTCTGCTCTGCAGAGACAGCATCAGCTAATAGTAGTCTTTTTAAAATTTTTTATTATTTTTATTTTTTTCATGTACGAAGACTCATTCTCTCACTGCTCTGCATGTGGCCAGAACAGTGTTATCTTGACAGGAAGACCCTCTCTGCTGTCAGTGAGTGGGAAGCATAATGGCTCATCCGTGTAAGTCACCTTCTGTTTGGGTGCTGTTGCCTGTACTTGCAGGTGCTGATTGGATGAGACATTTACCTTGCCTGTGGTTCAGAGCCTGCACAACTGCCTTATCTCACTACTAATTTAAATTGTCTTTGACTAGTTGGGGCCAACCTTCTTTTCCTGGAGCCTTTATTCCTGAGATTGAGCACAGTGTCTTCCACATTACCATTTCCTTGGGGGTCCTTTTCTATGTGAGGCTTCTGGATGAGGGCATAGAGATTTTTGTTCCTAATTCTCAGTGAAAGCAGAAATTCATACATAATACATTAAGAACAAAGAAACTGACTTTGGAGGATAACTTGGTGACCTAGTATCACCTCTCATCAACCTCTCAACTGCAGTCCTCTCAACTCTGGAGCTGTAGAGATGAAATGTACTCCATTTCTTCAGTTCACTATCATATAATATTTGAAATATAAATAAAAAATATGAGGATGAAGTTGAAAGGAAGTTAGTTCTTTAAAATTCTTTTAAAATGCTCTTTATCCTCAAATCTAGTAGATTTATTCTATATGTAATTACTGAAAAAAGCAGATATCTTTATTTACAATAGCAAATCAAAGACAAAATTTACTGCTAAAATTAATTATAATTTGTGTTTTACTAAGCAGTACAGAATGTGGTTGTTTTACTTAGTTTATTTAAAATGTGAACTGGAAGAATTATCTGGAAATAATGAAAGATAATACCTTTAAAATAAGCTGAAAGGAAGATATCTTAAAATATATAAATATATTATATAATAATTAAATATATAATGTATAATATATTAAATATAATATATATACAGAGGAATTCTGAAGTGTGTGAGATATATATATATCTATATAGATATATATATATCACCTATATGTGATATATGTGAAAGTCTGAATATATCTCCATTTTCATATTTGT
The DNA here is from genome assembly GCF_964662115.1 of Mustela nivalis. Classification (NCBI taxonomy): domain Eukaryota; kingdom Metazoa; phylum Chordata; class Mammalia; order Carnivora; family Mustelidae; genus Mustela; species Mustela nivalis. Next base: position 92,607,194 of record NC_139030.1, on the reverse strand, counting down.
GGGCCCTTTAATACTCTGGTTCTATACCTTTACTCATATTATTTTCTTTACCCCTCTCTTCCTCATAAATGACAAGAGTTTTCCCACACAAATGCTTTTACCACAACTGGACATTTTTTCAGTTAATTCATGGATATGTCCTCTTTCCAGAACCACTTTACTTAGGACTTTCTTTTCATTAATTAATATAAAAATATTAATGATGATTACCAAAATCAACCAAAGCTTGTTCAAATATGACATTTTCCCTCTTTTCTCAGTGTCATTAACTTCAAATCATCAAAGCATAAGTTCTTAAAAATTGTGCCAGGTACAATTCTTTAAATTTTATTTAATTTACTTTTGTGAGTGTATTCCAAAATTCATTGTTTATGCACCACACCCAGTGCTCCATGCAATACGTACCCTTCTTAATACCCACCACCAGGTTCACCCAACGCCCCTCCCACTCCCCTCCAAAACCCTCAGTTTGTTTCTCAGAGTCCATACTCTCTCATGATTCATTTCCCCTTCTAATTTTCCCCAACTCACTTCTCCTCTCCATCTCCCAATGTCCTCTGTGTTATTCCTTATGATCCACAAGTAAGTGAAACCATATGATAATTGAGTGTCTGCTTGACTTATTTCGCTCAGCATAATCTCCTCCAGTCCCATCCATGTGATACAAATGTTGGGTATTCATCCTTTCTGATGGAGGCATAATACTCAATTGTATATATGGACCATATCTTCTTTATTCATTCATCTGTTGAAGGGCATCTTGGTTATTTCCACACTTTGGTGACTGTGGCCATTGCTACTATGAACATTGGGGTACAGATGGCCCTTCTTCTCACTACATCTGTATCTTTGGGGTATATACCCAGTACTGCAATTGCAGGGTCATAGGGTAGCTCTATTCTTAATTTCTTAAGGAATCTCCACGCTGTTTTCCAAAGTGGCTGCACCAACTTGCATTCCCACCAAAAGTGTAAGAGGGTTCCCCTTTCTCTACATCCTCTCCAACACTTGTTGTTTCCTGTCTTATTGATTTTGGCCATTCTAACTTGTGTAAGGTGATATCTCAATGTGGTTTTGATTTGAATCTCCCTGATGGCTAGTGATGATGAACATTTTTTTTCATGTGTCTGTTACCCATTTGTATGTCTTCTTTGGAGAAGTGTCTGTTCATGCCTTTTGCCCATTTTTTGATGTGGTTATCTGTTTTGTGTGTGTTGAGTTTGAGGAGTTCTTTATAGATCTTGGATATCAGCCCTTTGTCTGTAGTGCCACTTGCAAATATCTTCTCCCATTCTGTGGGTGGCCTCTTTGTTTTTTTGACTGTTTTCTTTGCTGTGCGGAAGCTTTTGATCTTGATGAAGTCCCCAAAGTTCATTTTCACTCTTGTTTCCTTTGCCTTTGGGGACATTTCTTGAAAGAAGTTGCTGTGGCTGATGTTGAAGAGGTTACTATGTTCTCCTCTATGATTCTGTCATATTCCTGCCTCATGTTGAGGTCTTTTATCCATTTCAAGTTTATCTTTCTGTATGGTATAAGAGTTTCATTCTTCTATATGTAGCTGTCCAATTTTTCCAGCACCATTTATCAAAGAGACTTTTTCCCACTGTATATTTTTTCCTGCTTTGTCGAAGATTATTTGACCATAGAGTTGAGGGTTCGTATCTGGGCTCTCTCCTCTATTCCATTCGTCTATGGGTCTCTATCTTGATTAATAGTTGGCTTATGTAGTTGGCTGCTCCCATATTGGGGGCGTAAATATTTACAATTGTTAGATCTTCTTGGTGGATAGACCCTTTAAAAATTATGTAGTGTCCTTCTTTATCTCTGACTATAGTCTTTAGTTTAAAATCCAATTTATCTGATATAAGAATCACTACCCCAGGGTTTTTTTGAGGCCCATTGGCACGAAAGATATGTCTCCATCCCTTCACTTTCAGTTTGGATGTATCTTTGGGTTCTAAATAAGTCTCTTCTGGACAGCATATCAACAGGTCCTGGCATTTTATTCAGGTTTCTGTGGACAGGTCTGAATTTTTCTGATGGGTCTTCCTCTAAACATATGGAATCTCTTCCACCTAATTGCCTTCAGGAGCCCCTGATTCATTATGATTCATCAGTCTCACAAACCAGTGTGTCAAGGTCTTTTAGACTCATTGATCTTGAGGGTGATCTTTCTGCCTCTAGGACATGAACACTGGTTCCATTCCCAGATTGGGAAAACTTTCATGGAGAATTTGTTCAACTATATCTTCTAGTCTCCTTTCTTTCTCCTCCCCCTCAGGGATCCCAATAATTCTGATGTTGGAAAGTTTCATAGCATCATTTATTTCCCTAATTCTGTTTTCATGGTTTCTAAGCTGTTTCTTCCATGCCTCCTCCTGATCCTTTTTCTCTATCAGTTTGTCCTCTGCATCACTAATTCTATCTTCTGCCTCCCCCCCCTTACCCTAGCTGTTAGAGTATTTAGATTAGATTGGATCTCACTGATAGCATTTTAAACTTCTTCCCAGGCAGCTTTCACTTCTGCCCTTAGAGATTCCATGTTCTCACTAATGGTTTTTTCTGACCTAGCCATTGCCTGGATAATTGTTACCCTGAATTCCCTTTCTGACATACGTTTATGTCCACATCCAATAGTTCTGATGGAGAGGGCAGAATCTCTGAATTTTTCCTCTGTTGGGTGTTCCTCCTCCTAGTCATTTTGGTGAGAGGTGATTGAGGGGATGTGTAGCTGAATAAATCAACCACAATCCAGGCAAGGTGCCCCCTGGAACGCTTCTGAACAAACGGAAGTCACCACTAAAAAGAAAGAAAAAAAAAGATAAAAAGAGAGAGAGAGAAAGAGAGAGAAAAAAAAGAGAGAGAGAGAAGACCCAATCAGAATGGGCCTCAAAGGTAAGATTTATAAGGTATGCAAACATAAAAAGACAAACAAAAAGACTGACAAAGTAAATGACAGGAAAGAAAAAAAAGAATCCACCCAAAATGAACCCTAAGAATAAGATTTATATAATACCAGAACAAAAACAAATACACAGAAACACAGAAGAAAAAGATGGGAGGCTGGTCATAAATCTTTGATGTGGGTGGGGTTATGAGTAAGGCTATTTTGATTCTTCCTGGGTGTATCTTGATATCTTTGTTAAAGGATTCAACTCTCCAGAGATAAAGGGAGATTAAAACTGGTTTATATATAGGGGTAGTATTGATTAGGGAAAGAGTATTGCCTTGAAACTTATATCTATATGTATATTAAAAAATAGAAAAGCAAAAGAAAAACACAGTTATATGTATGAAAAAAAGTTCGAGTTAAAAGGTTATTATGGAATATGGGTTTTTTTTGTTTTTGTTTTTGTTTTTTAATTTATTTGACAGACAGAGATCACAGGTAGGCAGAGAGGCAGAGAGAGGAGGAAGCAGGCTCCCCAGGGAGCCCAATGCAGGGCTCCATCCCAGGACCCTGAGATCATGACCCAAGCCAAAGGCAGAGGCCTCAACCCACTGAGCCACCCAGGTGCCCCTATGGAATATGTTTTATTGAAACTCTCATTGTAATGGTTAGTAGGTTAAAAAAAAAATTAAAAAGAACAAAACTAGTGAGAATGAATTAAAAATAAAAGTTGCATCTATGAAATATATAGGTTTTAGGGTAATACCAGGAGTTTAATATCTTGTCTTCCCCTGATATTGGGGTTTAACAGTTTTATGGGGACCCTGTGGTGGTTGTCCTCTGGTTCTTTTGGCTTGCTTTCTGGGGGAGGGGCCTACCACATTGTTTTTCAGTCAGTCTTGCTTGGGTTGAGTCCTCCTCCTCCTTATCAGGGGGCTGGGCTCTGTGAAAACTGGTATTTCAGGCTTTTGTTCTCTGGAGGTTTTTGTTCTTTGGCAGTTTTTTTGGCTTTTCAGAGGTTTGGTGGAAAGCAAACTGCACCCAGACCTCTGTCTCAGAGAGAAGCCTCAGTCTGTTCCCCTCTGGGTGGTCCAGAACACATAGATTCCCCCTCTGCAAACTCTGGTGAGCTGTGCAACCTCCCACAGGCAGAACACATCCCTAGCCACCATCTCAGGGATCACCAAAAGCACTCACTAGTCTCTGCAACCTCCCCCCACCCCCGTGCCACTAAAACCATGAGCAATATTGGTCCAGGGAGCCTGCTTCCAGTGCCTGCCTTTGCGGGGACTGCTGTCTGGGGTCCAGACCTCAGGGTTTCACAGATCACTGTCCACCTGAGAGCCCAACCAGAGATAGCATGCTGAGTTTTTCAAGCCTGGGCTGGGTGTGTTCAGACTCTTGGCCCATCCTAGATACTGTTGGCTAGTGCCCTCACAGAACTCTCTCAAGCACCGGTGGGCAGCGCAGTTCAGACTCCAGTTGCTCAGTGCAGGCAGATTGTGAAAGGCTGACAGTGGGCATCTGTGGGAATGCACCTAGCTGAGTGGTGGTGCAAGCAGCAGAATGCTGGGGGTGCAAGGACCATGGTCTGGAGGCTTCGCTGCACTCTTTCTGGCAAGGGTGGTCACTGGCGGTGGCCGTCCTGTTTCATGGGCTTAGGCCCATGCCTGTGACCGCCCGATTCCAATTACCCCTTAAGATCTTTTGTTATTTCTGTGTGTTTTTAACCAGATTCCAAGTTAATGCTGGTCCCCAATCACAGGACGTTTTCCTATTGGGGTATTACTTTCCAGTGGGTCGGTTCTGGTGGCTCCCTCCCCCTTCTGTTTATCCTCTGATATCATCCGATCATTCTCACTCCACTTTACCTTTCCACTGGTGTTGTCTGCCCCTGTAGAAATCCAGAAGTGTATAATCCTACATTTCAGGCTGATTTCATGGGTGTTCAGAGTGTTCTGGTAGATAATTAGCTCACTTTAGGGGACCCACTGAAACAGGGTTTCCTACTTCTCTGCCATCTTGCCCCTCCTCCTCAAATATTTTTTAATAGTAATTACTATTACATGTTCTGGGGAACAACTGATACCCTTAGGTCATTTGGGGTGTGGGGGGGTGAGATTTCACAGATAAAGGTAAAACCAATTAGTGAGAGTCAAAGAATAAGGTGGGAGAGGAAATGGTAATTAAATTAGGTGTTAAAATATATCACTTGTTCCCTATTTCTATAATAATTCAACGTCCAGGTGGAAGCAGATGGTTTGATTAGATTTTTATGGCACCCTTAAATGGTGCAGATTTTTTTTTCTTTTTCCCTGTGGGTGCTTGAGGGAAAATAACAATCAATGTAAATTCAATTTTCCTAAATGTTTGCTAAAGTTCATAGAATTACTAAACATGGTTTAAATTTGCCTCACTGAGAGTTTCAGTCCAATGATTAAGCTTGAGTTTTAGATGACCCATGAGGGCTGTCAAATAAAATGCTAATCTGGACTTAGGTAAGGAGAGGAGGATTCAAAAACTATTGCAACTTGTGAGGTGAATTATGGTAATAAAGGAAGGGGGACTATGGCAGTGGGAGAAGGAGGATTTTGTATATAAGGAGAGAAACTAGTTTAATAGAAGGAAAGAGACTATTACCATAGAAAGAACACTCCAGTGATAAGATCTAGAATTTTCTCAAAAGTCAGGGAGAAAGGGCTTTTTCTGTATTGGGAGCAGTAAATAAGGCTAGAAAGAACCAGGGGTGGGTGTGCAGGATGATCAGGTGGTAGGATCAGACAGCTGAGCAGGATTTTTTTTTTTTTTTTTTTTTTGTCAGCTCATTTTCATTAAGGGGTTGTTCTGCAATGCTTGCATAAGCTTAAGACTGAACCAAAGTTCAGGGGTCCCCAGGGAAGGAGAAGCCTGATTAAAATAGGGTTAAATCTGAGGACATATTCTTAAGATTGAACAGTAGGAACCAAACAATGAAGTTCATCATTTCATGAGACAAAGGCAATTTGCAGGGTTTGCAACTGGCCTTGTCATAGGTAATGAGGGCTCACTCTCAAGTCTTTGCTAAGTCATCTGTGAAGGGTGGTTCTTGGCAGTAAGGCATTTTCAAAACAAAACAAAACAAAAACCCTGAAAAGATGGAGACTTTCTTACGTGTCACTGTTTTCTAAGAATACAGGGCTCAGGTAAAGCTCAACATTGTTAGGGCCCACTCAAGCCAAGCAAAAATGAAAATGTCTTGTTTATCTAAAATTTCTATATGACACATTGTTCATAACTGCAACATTGTTAATTCTCCCAGAAGCAGTCAAGGTGACTGTTTGTATTAGGAATTTCTTATTTTTTCTTTTTTTCTTTTTCTTACATTCTTAACAGTAAGAAAATATTAGATTGTTTTAGTATGCCTTTGTTCACTAATTTATTTGTTCAGCAAATGAATCTAATATAGTGGCATAGGAAAGAGTCTGGAGATGGATCATGTTGGGTCATTGGACTGTAAACAGGAGATGAGAAGATTTTCAAAGGACACCTGAGATTTTATTAATGAAAGCAGGTTTTGGCTTCCCCACCGACCTTGCAATCTCTTCTTAAGCCTCAGTTGTTAAAGGACCCTGCTTTAGCGCCTTCCACCCCCTACGGGTGTGAGCTTTGGTCTGAGTAAAGAGAAGAATATCAAAGAAGAGCCTGCCAAGCACTCTCCACCTTTTCTCAACATTTTAGGATAACACCTGCTGCTCTTTCCTAGGGTTCAGCTACTTTTCATGAGAAGTAATATTGAGAAACTGATGGACCCGGGTTCACCTTGGATGTTATCACTCTAATAAACACATCATTAGTATTGCTTTCTTTTTGGTATGATAATCCAAAGTTTTATTATGCAATGCTATATCTTCCTGAAAAACTGTTAATATAAACATAGCAATGTGCTTCCCTGCCTCCATGTTAAAGGGATTGTTTGTTTGATGAAAAAAATTACCCACAGAATTTATTCAGAAATAATTGCACCAAATGGAGTTGTAATTTAGAATCATTGCAATAGGTTTAGTTGCATTTTGGATTAAAGAACCCCAAATGTGATGATCACTGAATGGTAATTGAACTTGCTAGCCACAGTGGGAGTCTGGTCTTGTTTTGTTGTCCACATATCCAGTCTTCTTCTTTGTTCTATGAAGAGATGAAAGACAAAGATGAAAAAGTTTGGTGTGGAGAAAAAAATAATTTTAACGTCAAGTGCCATGAATTTTTCTCTCCTCTAGAGGTCATAAGAATGTCAGTGCCAGCTTTAGGAACTTTATGAACTAGACATTCAGATGATGGAGTATCAGGCAAACACTTTGAAGGGAATAGAAAGTTGAGTCCCTTGCCAGCCTTTGGGGCGTAGTGTGGTTTGGTACATATGAATTTGCAACTACAGATATGTGAGAAGCTTATGGTGCTTTATTTCTTTAAATCAGACTAAATCAGTTTCCATCTCTGCTTCATGACACCCAGAAGTTAAATTTTAGATCAGACTTTCTAAAGATTTCCATTGACCTATGTAGCTTATGCAGAGCAAAACATTCATGAACAACCACTCCAGTTTCAATTCACACAGATGACCCCAGTGAGCTCATTACTGAAACTCACATGGTTCTGTGTTGTCCATTGACTCTTCTAATTCTCTGCTGTTTTTAGAAAAAGGAACACTGTCAAGGCCATTGGCCAAAGGTCAGCATCCTTAAGTGTCTTGGATATCCATTCTCCTGAGACATTGTGCCATTGTTTCAAGACCTTATGAGGATACCTGTGGTCTCCAAACACTGCCCCTTTCCTACCCTCAAACATTCTCCCCATTGTCTTGCTCTGAGTGTACTACTATGGGAGGAATTCCTCTGTTTTCTTATAAGAAACCCTTCAATTAGTGATCCAAAGGGGCACATGCACCCAAATGTTTATAGAAGCAATGTCCACAATAGCCAAACTATGGAAAGATGAATGGATAAAGAAGATGTGGTACATATATATATACAATGGAATACTGTGCAGCCATCAAAAAAACCCACAAAATTTTGCCATTTGCAATGATGTGGATGGAAGTAGAGGGTATTATGCTAAGGGAAATAAATCAATCAGAGAAAGACAATTATCATATGATCTCACTGATAGGAGGAATTTGAGAGGAAGGGAAGAGGGTGATGGGGGAAGGGAGGGAAAATGAAACAAGATGGGACTGGGGAGGGAGACAAACCATAAGAGACTCTTAATCTCAGGAAACAAACTCAGTGTTGCTGGAGGGAGGTGGATGGGAGAAACAGGGTGGCTGGGTGATGGACATTGGGGAGGGTATGTGCTGGTGAGGGTATGAGTGGTGAGTACTGTGAAGTGTGTAAGACTGATGAATCACAGACCTGTACCCCTGAAACAAGTAATACATTATATGTTGAAAGAAAGAAAGAAAGAAGAAAGACTTCAATTGATTTAGCTTTTCACAAATGCTAGGAAGGTGATTGTGTATGGTCCTTGAGAGGAGAAAATAAGGCAATACTTTTTGGAATGGCAGAGAAGAAAATACGGAGAACAAAGTACAAATAGCTATGGTTCTTTCCCAGCAGAGAAAACAAAATATAAATTATCATCTGCATACATTTTTCTGCCACCTTGGATACTCAACTATTTCAAGAGGGTTACTGAATTACCATCCTCTCTCTTCATCCACTGTGAAGGAGGCAGATGGATGGGGAAAAAAGTCATATAATTGGATTCCTGGTCGGGTCATTTACTTAGTTAAGTATAATGTATGTACTTTTCAACTTGATGAGGGTAGAGTGATTTCCAGGATCTAGGAAAAAATGATATACACCATCTTCAAATAATGGTAATTCCAAGGCAAGCTGGGTAGAATATGGCAGCAGGTCTGGAAACTGGAGGTGAGGAACCAAAGAGTAAACTTTATCCATAGGACTAAACAAATGTCTGTCCTCGTGTCAGAACAGAATCAATCAAATGTTAAGTACCTTATTTTAAGGAATGAAGACATTATACAAATTGTATATTTTTTAATGGTTTGGAGATGTGCTTTATGTTGGAAAATGCATTTAATACTTAGAATCTTTAAAACTTTTAGTTCCTGTCAGAAACCAAACAAGCATTTTCTGACAGAAATAAGACAAACATGATATATTTCCTATGGGAGGCTTCAGGTATGAATCAAGATCCACAAGTGTGTACACAATACTTTAACCCGGGGATACAGCAGTATGAGTTTAAGATTTTGGTGCTTATGCTTTAAGCTTTAAATTAAAGGCCAGCTTACTTGTTTATGAAGCTTTCCTTATACCATTCTTTAACAGGTTGAACCTCCAAGGTGTTAAAAATAATAGCTTCCACCCAGCTAATTCCTGTGGGGAGTGTGAAGATGACAAAGGATATTTGGAAGAAGAACTTCGCAACCTAATCCATCAGCTGATCATCGTTGTTTCATTCCTGTATGCTTTATGTCTCTCAGTGTCTAAGAAATAGTGTTTCTTCTCTAGCTCCAGTCAAGTAAAATTTAATTGCTTATGTCCTGACATCTTAGTTCATTTAATTTCTCCTGCAAGTGAGCTAATGGCCCCTAGTGGCAAGACAGGCAACAGAAACAGGGGAGGGGGTTGAACTCAGAATTTACTCTTTCTGTGCCTTAATAACTTTGAGATTGTTCAGTCATTTAACATCTCTTGGTTACTTTCATCTTACTACAAATAGTATTAGTGGTCTGTTAATAATGTTTGCATTCCAGGTAGTACAGGGTGATCACAGAGACCAATAGAGATACAGTATAGAAATGGTTGGTAAAGTAGGGTGCAAATAAAAGACCTAATCCTGGTATTCAAGTAAAAACATCTGGCCCCAGGCATTTGAAAATTTATTAGCCAAAATGATCCTGAAAAGATAAAGCCAGAAAAGACAATTTTAAGGAGAACCTTGAATAAATGTTACCACGGGTTTCTGTGAAGCTGACTCAGTGGATACGTACCTTGCGTGGTAAAATCATTTGAGATAATTCTTTGTTTGTCTTCCAGTACTTTCCTTCTCCCACTTAGTCAGATGCGGGGCGCTAGGCACGCACTTGCCCCAGGGGAGGGTTGTAATAGTGTAAAAAGTAGGTGTAGCCTTCAATTTTACTTCCTGGTTTTGTTTTTCAAAACTTAAACTCACTGGAAGGATTATGTGAAATTATCTTCAGAATTATCAGAAGAGCTACTGCCTCTGAGGTAGGGCTACTACCTCTGAGGAAGTCATTAGATTAGTTCTAAGGGATTACTGGAGAACAGCAAGAAGCCAGGGATCTGGGGGTGGGGAAAATGAAAAGCAGACACTTTGATCCTGGCATCACATTGAGAACTGGAAAGAACTCAGGTAAGATACAGGTTGCCTGGCTCTCCAGCTTTCCTCAAGTTTATGCAAAAGTTGCAGAGCCTTGTGAACTAGACCAATAAATCAGCTGTCAATAAGGTATGGGCTATTCATAACAACCAAAGGGGGCTCCCCAGGGGCCCCCGAAATCAGTCCATTCTTCCAAGAAGGGTCACCTCCAATTGGTCTCAGTTGTCTTCTTCACCAACATAATCAGTCCTTCTGTGAAAATTAGGTTCATTTTACAAAATGTGCTCATTCTTGACTCGTGAATTATGAGGTGTCTTAAAAACCAAATTAAATAATAAAAAGAAAGTCAATTGAATTGGCAAATACACCTCTTCTTTCCTGCCAAAACTAAGGAACACTCAATCTGACTGCTTCAGCAGATTTAGGATTTAATTATTATTAATCGGTCAATCACATCTATTTAAGACATCACACCAGTCAGTTAATATTTATTGAACATCCTCCATGAACATAGCATGGGACATGGGAATAATTTAATTATTACATGGTAATTGAATTAACTCATAATATAAATAGTTGTTAGTCTGTGGGCCTAACGTTCCCAAATAAAGCAAATCTCAAAACCATGCATGAATGAATCATTTCCCCAACAATATTTTAATTACAGTTACTAATAACAATATGGAATCATCTATTTTCATGTAAAATTATGATATTTTAAAGCTCAAAGTGATCGTTTGTGACAGGATTTCTTTTCCTTTACTGCCAGGTTATTGGTCACACCCCTTCAAAAAATGAAGAAGTAGTCCAGACAACTGTGGGCAGCAAAGCAAGGTTTATTAAGTGATGGCAGTGTTAGTACAAAGCTTCTTAAGAGGGAGGGGACCCGACAGGGTTGCCACTGGAGTTCTAAGTCTAGGGGTTTTTATGGGCTTGTCAGTGGGCTGTTTTGATCTGATTAATTCTCTAGGTGCCTGTCACCCGGTCAAGTTTTAGTCATCTATCACATGGGAAAGGGTGGCACGCTCCTGCCAAGGGGGTGTAAAATTCTTTTAAGGATGGTTTCCTCTGAAGGTAGAGCCCCTTCTCCCTGCCTGCCTTTCTTCCAACTATCCTTCAACACTTTGAGAGTAACTCGGACATCCTTTTCCAGAAGTATGAACAACTGAACCAAAAACGTATCTCCTGGCCACAAAGTTCATGATAAAAAGATTTGAACCCAGGATTTCTGTCTTCTAGCCTTTATTATTCCTTTTACCTTATGAGCTTGTATTATCACTGTAAATATGACCTTATCTGGGGTAATTACACCTGAAGAAAAACTAGCAGTGAATGTTAATATTATTATAATAATCAATATTTACTGAGTTGTTATTATATGCCAGGCACAGCACTGTCTGGATTTTCTCATCACATTTGAAAGACAATTCTATGAGATAAATAACATTAGTGTTCTGTTTCTATATGTTAAACTAAACTGAGCTAAACCCCAGAGGCAAGGAGTCAGGTCTCCTGTCTAGTAAAAGGAGGATTTCCTATTTGAACATAGGCAGTTAGACATGAAAGCTCAACCTAATGGGATGCAGTTTCTTAAATTATAGAAAATTGGCCACATTAATGTGTTAGTTATCTATTTATTTGGAAAACTATAAGGTCCCAAAACCAGATTTCTAGTAGTTGGCACCGATCTAGGCACTGGAGCTGGGCTATAAATGAGAGAAATAAAGCCTAGTACCTTCATGGATTTTGTATTCAACTCTTTGTTAGATATTTTTAGAGTGTGAGGAAGAACGCTGGGGTTGGTTATCTCAATGGATAGAAATGAAGGAATTATTGTCAGAAGAAAGGTCAGCACGGACAAGGGGCCCCTGCGCTAAGAAGAAACCACCCTTAAAAGAATTCTAACCCTGGAAAGAGCCCCACACCCTTTTCCAGGAGGGTTAATCAGATCAAAACAGCCCATCAACAAGCGCATAAAAACTCTTAGACTTAGAAACTCCCCAGTGGCAATCCTCTCCGTCCCCTCCCACTTCGGGAGCTGTGTACTGTTGCTCAATAAACTTTGCTTTGCTGCCCACTGCTCTGTTTGGTCTATCTCTGCAGTCTTCGAAGCTGGGTGGCCAAGAATTGCGGGCACCAAAGGAAAAGAAATGAAACAATAGGAGGAAACATAGAGGGTAAAAAAAAATGCCAGTGAGGAAGCAGGCCACACAGCTGCACGGCCAGGCTTCTTGAGTGTGCAGTTTGCAGCAACAAGGCCAAGGCCGGGACCCTTGAGAATCTAGTACTCTGACGTGGGATCCCACAAACGAGTGGTTTTGAGATTTTGGTGTAGTTACCCCTCTGCTCTGACTTTCTAAGTCTCTGAATAGTTCCCCAAACTCCCAGGAGAGCATTATCACTGTGTGAGGTAGAGCAGGCCTGTTAATCCGAGCAGCCATGTCAGGTGACATCACTTCCGGTGGCCAGCTTCCGGAGGGCCACCTTCTCTGTCCGGTGCGGGCTCCGGTTGCTGGCTGAGCCAACTCTGGCAGGAGTGCAGGATCACGGTATTAGAACAGAAAGTGAGTTATGGGGTGATGTGGCTCTGAAGCCCTGCCCAGCATAATTGCTATATTCCAATTCTATAAAAGACTGACTTACTCATGATTACTTTGGTTACCTAAAGCAGTTCATTCCTTTTTTTTTTTTTTTTTTTAAACACTTGTTGAGAATTAGTTGAGACGTGGGTAGGTAGAATTGAACAAAAACCACATGATTTGCATTCAAACTATACTTAGCCAGATTCATTTTGTTGAGAGATAAAACATAAATTTCACACAAATTGACAGTTTTTATTACTTTTACAGAAACTTTTCTGATAATCATTCTTCCCGTTTATGTACACTGCATTATTAAGTATTAAATTTGAAGATTCAAAAACAAAAGACAGAGTCCATTCCCAAAGTACCCTAGAGAGTCAGGCAAGAAAGTAACCAGGGGAGAATACACAACATAAAGCTGGTATTTTCTGAAGCTATAGGTGGAAGCCAGGGAGAGGTTAGAAGAGGCTTCCTAGAGACAGTAACAGCTAACTACACCCTGACAGACACAATAAGGAAGAGGAGAGAGGCTTCCTAAGCAGAGACACTACACAGATTATCAAAGAGACAAAAGAAAGCAAAGCACCTTGGGGAAACAGGAAGTGATTCAGCACAACAAACAGAAAGAGTTTGGTGGTAGTAAGATCACAGTAAGTTCAGAAAGTTCTGGAAATTTGAAAAAGGGAGAGTAGCAACAAGGATGCAGAGAATATAGTCAAGAAAGAGGTTAGAATGACAGACTTTGGAATAGACAAGGAAGGAAATGAGAAGGCACTGCATTGATCTATTGGGAGAAAATAAGAGTATTGAGTTCTCGTGGTGCTGTCTGATATCGGAGAACAAATTTATTGGGCAAAATGGAAAGGGAGAGCTGGAGTGTTGGGGCTTTGATGAGAAATCTTGAAGCATAATTTTTTAGATGCAGAAACAGTTCCAGATGATGCCAAGTTTGGGGATGTGGTTTATAAAAGGCAGAGACTGAGGATGAAGAGCTGATATGAAAATACTAAGGCTGAGTTGTTATAAGGAATACTGCACAAACGTAAATTAAGCTACTGTGAGAAAGGACATAGAAACAGAGAGAAAAACTATGAGCTGATCCTAGAATCTTCAGTGGAAAGTAATCCAGCATTTGACAAGATAGATGGAGGGTGTCTTGGTTAGAATGCATGAATCTTGAAGGAGAAATATTTGCAGAAGAATAAAGGAAAGTATCGTGAAGAAATAGTGTGTAGAAACAAGGAGACTGGAGAGGAGCTGCGCAATAAGGAAAGCAAGATTTGGTTGCATCCAATAGGTACCATCCACACAGGAGAAGAGGTAGACAAAAGGTAAAAAAATAACATCCACAGTTCCTGATCTGAAACCCTTGGTGCCAGATGTATTCTGGATATCATACTTCATTTGGAATTTAGGTAGGTTGTAGTGGGTAAATACACTGTATATTATGCAGCAGGATCAGAAGAAAAATGACTCTCCAATCAAACATTTCATAAGTCTGTAGCAAGATGTATGGCTTTTTACATGTAAGATAAAAAGCAATTTTAATAATAATCTGGCATCAGTTCGGGCCTAGTTTCCTCATCAATCAGTTTTCCATAAACTTAGAAAATGTGTCTGATTTTCCAAGTTTTGGAGGTTTAGGGAATTTGGGAGACTTTGGAAATGTGGGTAAGGGTTTATGGATTTGCAGGTCTTAAAGCCAGAAGCTTTTTAGACAACTATCTCCACACAAGGTCGACCTCATATCTCGGCGTTGACCGATTGAATCTCGACTGCTCATAATACCTCTGTAATGTAGGTATAATCTCATTTATAAAGAAGATATAACAATGTGACCTATTTTATTAGATTTTGGGAGCATCAACTCTGATAATTCATATAAACCACTTATCTCAGTGTGTGATATACATGTGCATATTATCAGTAGATTATTATTAACTACTATCATATTAATAAAGGCAGCCTTAAGCAACCCAATTTTTGCTTCCTCTTTTCTGAAATCTGCTCTGACCCTACTGGTTTTGCAAAACACAGCAGTCTTCCCATAAAAAAAAAAAATAAAACAAAATAAAAAAATGCAACCCTGTTGTGTACTCCCTTTACCCAAAGTAGAGGAAGACCATTCCAGAAGGAATCTCAAATTAACTCTCTTCCTCTATCTAGTAGAGACCTACAGCCATTCTAAAATATGACTTTGTCCTCCATGTCGAGTAATTTATAATCTTTTCATACTTTCCTTCCAAAGGAGCATTTCTTTACCTATGGGGGACAGACAGGAAGGGAAGGGAAATTTATTCTTACTACTTGTCATTAATGACATGGATTCTCAACTGACTTATTAATTTAATACCATTTCTTTGTGACCTCTTTATTAGGCATTGAGTTATATGTTGAGAATTGAAGATGAACGGAATGAATAGTCCTTGGTTTTAAGTATACCACAGTACAAAGAGATAGAAATGTAAAGAAGTAATTTCAGAGGAAAGAATACTTGTTTCAAGTGGTGAATAGGATGTAGAGGAGGCCATGGAATCATGGAGCTAGAGATGATGGTGCAGGCTTTGCCCATACTGACGGGTTTAGGCTTTATTCTATAGGCAGTAGCCTGTACTGAGCCCATAAACAGAGTACCTTGTAGCCTCCTCCCTTCTTTGAAACCTCTGTACCTTGTAGCCTCCTCCCTTCTTTGAAACCACTGTCAGACCTTAAATGCCATGGATTCTTTTGTCTGCCTGCATGGTGTTATTAATCATGAGTGAACATTCATTTCTTCTTTCTCTTTCACATACACACCAGATACTGCAAATGCTCACTGTACATACCACACATATTTCCCAGCATGAGGTCTAAAAATCAGTTGAGCCTTTTTTTTTTTAAATCTACGTGATTTAAAATGCAATCACTTCAGCTCACCATAGGTAAATGCTTAGGTCTCCCCTCTCTAATTCAGGCACTGATGGACATACCCAGAAAATCATGTGACAACTTTAAACTTGATAATTTAATCCTTGAATTGAGAAAGGCAGTTGTCATTGATAGTTCTGGTTGATTGTGAAAATTACCATCTTCTGAACCTAAAAGAAATCAGGCATAGCCTAACATAATGAGCAGGTCCTTATAAAGATTTTTACTTTTTAAAATGATGTGCTGGGGTGACTGACTGGCTCAGTCCGTTAAGTGCTGGAGTCTTGATTTTAGCTCAAGTCATGATCTCAGGGTCATGATACCCAGCCCCGTGTCAGGACTCTGTTCTGGCTCCATCTGTCCTCAGTATGGAGCCTGCTTAAGATATTTTTTTTCTCTCCCACTGCCATCCCCTTCCTCTAAAATAAGTAGATAATAAAATAAAATAATCTCTGAAGGACATAAGAAATCTCCTTCTCCCCCAATAATAAAAAGTCTATGCACCTTGAAATTAAAAATATCTGGGTTAAAATCCTAGCTTTACCATTCACATGTTGTTGCCTTTGTAAAAATGTGTTTTTACTGCTGACAGTATCGTGACCAGTGAATTGGGTATAGTAATCATAGCCTCATAATATGGTGGGGACATTTAATAAGCTAATTAAATTTATATTAACTATTAGGGTTTTCTATAATTGTGTAATAAACAATTCCAAAATTTACTGACTTAAAGTAACTGTGAGTCAGAGAGATTTGGAAGGGTGCAGCCAGGATAGCTTGTATCTGCTCCATTGTCTGGAGCCTTAGCTGGGAGGAATCAAAGATGGGGTAACCTGTCAGCTGGAGGCAGGAATGATCAGGAAGTATCTTCACGTGAGTCACATATGTCAATATCTTATGCCTGACAGTTGATCTGACTTTAGGCGGGGACTTTAGCTGGGACTGTTCAGCAGAAGACTCCTGTAGCCCCTCCCTATGGCCCAGGTTTTCTCAGAGCACAGGGGTCTCAGATTTCTTACATGACTATTCAGGGCTCCAAAGATGAATGTCCCAAGAGAACCAGATGGAAAAAGTGTCATCATTTCATTCCTAGACTAGGAAGTCACATAGCTTTATTCTGCTCTGGTAACAAACAAATACTGTAGGGTCCTAGCAGTCCTTGCTCTTAGATATCTTACAGTTTATCAAGGGCATGGATATAAGGCCCCACCACTCAGTGGAAGGAATGCCAAAGTCACATTGTCAGAAGAGTACATAGGATGGGAAATACTGTTGGGGCTAATTTGAGAACTATAATCTGCCATGATAACTGACACATGGTAGTTCTTAATAAACATGGATTTCCCCCTTTCATACTCACCATGACCATTTAACCAAGTTTCTGATCAAGGGAATATACATTTTGTGTTCCTTCATTGAGCCAGCAAATACTTACTTATTTAATACCAGCTATGACCATTATTAGAGGGGACCAGTGTTTCTTGGGTTTATAGTATGTACCAGGCACTATTTGAAGAACTTTAACTGCATCATTTATCTGATCACCATAACATACTAACAAGGTAGGCATTGTAGGTGACTGTCTTTTAAGAAAGGAGCAAACTGAAATTAAGAGAAATTAAGTGACTTTCCTATGTCAGTCACTAGGCCGAGATTAAACCAGAGTAATGTGGCTCCAGAGATAACTGTTTTAACCACTCACTACGCTATGTCCTGTCTTTACCAATATTTAAATCCAAGATTGTGATGCATGAACTTACTTATTTGTGACATAATAATAATACAAACTATATTACATTATCACATATATTATATAAAATTATATTACACATATAAATAAATTGATTTTGTTTAAAAGAGTAAAATATAGCTCTTCTGGAAAGTCTCAGAAGGATGAACATCATATTCATACATTATTACCGTGGAAAGAAACTAATATTCATTAGATGCATTTAATATGCCTTAAGTATGATAGATTTTACTTTTCTTGAAAATAATGTTGTATGGTAAGTACTGTTATTCCCATTTCATTGGAGGCAATATTCTCTCCCTCCCTTTATTTATTAATTTATTTTTTAAGAGAGGGAGGGATGTGGGGGTATGGAAAGGCAGAGAGAGAGAAAGAGAATGCCAAGCAGGTTCCACGCCTACCACAGAGCCTGACATGGGGGGACATCTCACAACCCTGAGATCATGACCTGAGCTGATATCAAGAGTCAGGTGCTTAACCCACTGAGCCACCAGGCACCCTTTCTCTCTCCCTTTTAATTCAATCACTATTTATTGCGCTCCTTCTCTACAGTGTGCACTCAATCAAGATTACAAACAAATACTGTAGGGTCCTAGCAGTCCTTGCTCTTAGATATCTTACAGTTTATCAAAAAGATAAAGAAGATAGGTAATTAAGGTAGCAATTACCAGAAAGTGTGTAAAAAATGGTATAATGAGGGAAATCTTAGGAACCATGGAGCCCACTGCAAGAGACCTAGTCTTATCTAGGGATGATCACAAAAACAACTGAAGTTTGATTATGCATAAAGGAAAAACACTAATGGATAACAAAAAGGACCTTCATGTATACTTTAATTTCTTGTACTCCCAATTCCTAGGAGATATGAAAACCTTTATTTTATTGGTGAATAAATAAGAATGGAAAGGAGAAGTATTTAGGCACATCCCAGTGTAACATTAAAAAAATGGGGATTCATGTCCAAACATTTCTGACTCCAAAGCCAGAAGTTTTACTACACAGGGGGTCTCAGAAAGTATAACTTCCTAACCCATCAGTATGTTCAGCACTGTTAGATTGCAGAAATGTAAATTTCTTGACTGCATTTGACCAATGAGAACCATTGAGAGTAAAGCCCCTCAGATTGTGTTCCATTTACCTTCCAGTTGATTCTGGTGCTCCTGAAGACTGAGAACTGCAGTTCCAGACATAAAGAGGGAGAGTGACTAGCAGTGGGTTGGATGGGTAACAACCTCCATGGAGTTTAAAATCAAACAGAAAAATAAGATAAGCTTACCAAAAACAAAAACAAACAACAACAAAAACAAAGTGAAGGCTGGAAATTGCCATGTTAGTAACCCTACGGCTTCATAAGAATTCAGTATAAGGTAATTTGGTGTGCTGTTTGGATAATCAAGAGAGTGACTAGCAAAGCCCTTGAAGATGATGGCATTGAACTGGAAATTAAAGGCGAAGGAGCAGCTTGATAGAGAGTAAGAGAAGGTCTTCTGGGATGAAGCCCTGAGCGTATGTTTGACAATGAGCAAGTAGACAGTCTAAAGCTGAAGGGCAGTCTGTGGGCCAAAGCAGTGGCAGGATGCTTTTGTATTGTAACAGATCACTAGGCCATGCTCACACACATTAATGCTTGAGAAATGACAGTCTTGTCCACACCGACAGCTCAGTTGGGACTAGTGGGGACAATAGGTTGAGAAGTAGTGATTTAATAAACATCTAAGGTTTTATAAATGAGTGTAGGGGAGCAAAGATGATTTTCCCTCTACAATTCTAAGTTCTCAGCTGAGACCTGTGCAATAAAAGACTAACAAGAGAAAAATAAAAAGTTTATTAGCATGTATACCTCAGATGTACTTGGGAAATAATGAGGGAAAAATGAATAACTCTCAAATATGACTTAGATTTCAGGCTTGCCTACCATCTTCATGTAGAAGGGGTAGGCTTCCTAGAGGAAAGTGACTGGTTTTCAGGAAAGATGAACGAGACCTTAGAAGAATAGATTGGAGGTATGATAGTTTGTGACAGTTTATCTGGGTATGGTGTGGACATCTAATCTCATGGTAAGGCTCAGTCTTCCTTAGTTGATAAAACTCCTGGTGAAGTGGTTTATGACAATTGATTTCCTTTTGGAGGGTCTGTCTCTAGGCAGATAAGAGGAGTTCAGAGAAAGTGTCTCTCACCTTTAGTTGTTTTTCAAGTGCTTACAGCTTAAAATACTCAATATACCAAGGTGCCATATTTCGGAATGGCAAGTCTTACACTCCCAAAGTAATATTTTTGTGTGGCACATACTGCTACCTTCATGAAGAGACTGAGCCCCAGTAGGGTTAAATGAGTTGAAAATACCACACAGAGATTAAGCAGGGATTAGAACCAGGACGTCTTATTGCTTTTCTACGTCAAAGTCAAGGAAACAAATTTGTAGACACTCTGGATCAACTCTTCAGGCCAGAGTTACTGAGAATAACAGAAACAGGAATGGAAAGGAGAGATGGATAAGAGAAACTTGATAGAATTTATTAGAATATAAACTCTGTACAGGTCTTCAGGCAGACACGTAGATCAGAAATGAATTTAAAAAGTCACATTTAAGAATTTTCTTAGAAAAAGATACCCACCCAAATCATATCATTATTTGGAAGAGGAAAAAAAAAAATTCAATAGGCTTCAACCATCTTGAGATGAATCATACTCCAAAGCTGTAGATCCTAGTGTGGACTGCAGTGTTCTGTTTCTCCCTCAAACGGAAGAGATTCAATATTAATAACTGCTCAATTACAAAGATTGCTATCTGGACAGGTGAAGCGAAGAGTGGTATTACTAAAAGAAACAAGGGCAGAGGCAGTGCCCTGGGGTAGCCTGGACTCTCAGAGGCTATAGCCATACTCCCCCCTTTCACAGCCCCTGCCAGCAGGCCTGGGAGGAAGGTCAAGACAGATAAAGGGACAATAAAAGGAGAAACCAAGAGGAGATAGACCAAAAAGGCAACAGAAAAAGGCAAATTTTCAGACAAAAATGTGCAAACTAAAGAGAAAGAGGAGGCAAAAAGAAAAGAGGCAGCAGTGGCTAACCAAGAAACTTAATCAAGTAGATGTGCAAGAAAATAGTCACAAAACCGAAGGAGAAACCAGCTTCTGAAGAAGCAGGAGGGCTTCGAAGAGGCCACATGCAACTCACATCACACTTTTCAGGATTATCCACACTCCCTGTTCCTCCATTTTCCCTCCAAAAGAATATTTTTCTCAACTGTTTTGTAAATATAAGTTTTAATAGCTACACGAAGGCATGTTTTTTCCCCATCTCATCCCATTTTTTAAGTATATTTTTAAAAAACTTAGTGTAACTGTTTTGAGAAGTTAAATTTTATGCTGAAGCATTTTTTGTTTTGTTTTGTGTTTTGGTGCATTTGTATCATGTGCAAATATGAGTATATGGAATTAATAGAGCTTTTGTCTTGTGCATCAACTTAACATTTCAATATTTAATGCAGAGAAAAACAAAGTTGGAAAACCAGTGTTCAAGAGGAGAGAATGGTAAAGATATGGAAAAATCAGCATGATTTTCATCCCACACACAACTCGGGGCTGTAGACTTTGTGTAAATTAGCACACACATCTATTTCTGGCATGTTACATGCAAGTTAACATATTTTATATTCCAAATAAACAATGAGAAACATGGACATTTCCAGTTAAGAGAATTACATTTCTAGGAAATGACCTTTCCAGGCTGGTGAATATAAAATATCGAGGGCATTCAAGAAACAAATAGTTGGCACCTGGGGAAATTGGAATATTTAAAAATGTGCCTTGAAGAGCTAAATGACCTTTACTTTTTCTCACTAAATATAAAATGCTCACCTGCGTCCAGATTACACATTTATCGGGAAAGTTAGATTTGAGGTGTTCAAGCATTTAGACTTAGGGCATTTAACGTACCAAAACTCATAATATTGAAAATGAAGAGGATTTTGCCTGGAAAAATTTTTATCTGTACAGCTAGTGCCCCAGGAGAAAAACAAATGGAAATTCACTATGATCTA
This sequence comes from Mustela nivalis, assembly GCF_964662115.1. Lineage (NCBI taxonomy): Eukaryota > Metazoa > Chordata > Mammalia > Carnivora > Mustelidae > Mustela > Mustela nivalis. The sequence goes on along the minus strand of NC_139030.1, from coordinate 92,585,685 downwards.
ATACACTTAGATAAAACACAAAGCACTCACCACCTTCGTGTGGCAAACAACTTTGCAGTTATAGGATGTAGCTTCCCCTTTTCTCTAATTTGGCCAAGAATTAGGGAGCTATATTGGGCATAGGCGCTATCGCGATGTTTCTATCTTGTTAACACCATATTTTGATCATCAAGTAATTAATTAGAGGTGCTTCTCTAAGACCTCTATTGTAGGGTCATGGATTTTTGTCAAGCATTTATTCTTCAATGTCAGAAAATTATTATTCCTCATTGATATGCTAAAGATGAATAGCACTTGCTTAATAAATAGGAAAAATAAAGTTTAAATTTCTTTTAAAATTATCATAAAATGCAGACTTTTCTCTTGCCCTCTTAGAAAAGGGCCCTGGTAGAGTTTGAGTAGTTTTTCTATTATCCGAGGTATTGCTTTCCCCGGGGTTTTGTTTCAGAATCCCATTGGTAGTGGCATTAATGCAAATGCCCACCTATTTAGATCGTTTGAATGTTTTTCATCGCAAATTCTTCAACTGATGCTTCTCTTACTGCGTGCAAAGCACAATTATCAATGTGAGCAATGATATAATATAAAAATAGTAGCAGGGACTACTATCGGAAGAGTATGGAATGGAATGGAAGGAGTCTTGGCAGCAGTTTAAAAGGCTGCCGAGTTTAATTCCAACTCCTTCCAGATGGATAGCATGGTCTCATTGGTATTTTGAATATACATTATAATTGTTCATGGGGGGAGACTTGACTTTCTGTAGGGAATGAGCGATGTAATTCCTCAAAGAGCTCTAGGCAATTAAGACTATCAGAAGGAAAGTAAAGATATTTGCATAACCTGAGATCATGACCTGAGCTGAAGGCAGAGACTTAATCCACTGAGCCACCCAGGCATCCCAGAGCCTGTTCTTCAAAGTGCAGCTCTAAAATCCCTATTTTTTTTTAAATAGAAAATTAAGTAAAATCTGTTATCTTTTCTGATTTGCTGCAGGGGTAATAGTGTCTTCAGTTGTGGTGGGTGGCTGAGGGGGAGGAGTGGAGGATTGGGGTAAAAATTGAAAATAAAAGAATGCACCCCAGCACAAAGTAGCATCAATGCCCACTGGCATATTTGCTAAGTAGCAAGAGAATGCTGAAGGAATATGTGTCATAAACCCCAAGGGAGAATCACAGGGCCCTAACACAAAGCTAATGCAACTCCAGGAGCTACTATTTGTGGTTGAGGAAAAAGGAATTCAAATGAGGAAAAGACATTTCTATGGCTTCAAAATCCGTGTCCCTGCTCACTCGGTCTTGTGTTAAAGACAACTTTATAAAGAAAAGCATCTTGATCTCAGATCTCAGATCAATTTTCTCTTGCCTTTTTAACCCATCCCTTGCTCATGTCTCTCATACCGAAAAAGAATAACAACAAAACAAACAAAACCCAAAACCCATCAAAATCCAGATCTCTAAGGTAAAAGGTTGCCGGTGAAGATTAAGGAAGTCCCCTGCAATAGAGAAGGTAGGTCCCATCTTACGTCAAAAGGTTGTGGGCTGCCTGGGTGGCTCAGTGGGTTAAGCATTTGCCTTCAGCTCAGGTCATGATCCCAGGGTCCTGGGATCGAGTCCCACTGTGGGCTCTCTGCTTGCCAGGGATCCTGCTCCTTCCTCTCTCTCTCTACTTGTGATCTCTGTCAAATAAATAAAATCATTTAAAAAACAAAACAAAAAAATTGTCTCTGTGAGAGGGGAGCTCTAAGTCAGCATTCTTAGCAATGCAACAAGCTCCAGAAATGAGCTGGCAAAATTCGCCTTCTGTGAGTTTTTATTTTGTTTTACATTGACAGTGTGTGGGTATATGGGGGTGGGGGGTGGTTAAGTAGGGTGAGGCCTGGAGCTGCCAACCAAGAAAGAGTTCTTGGGACATCTTTGGTGCAAAGTGGTGGTTTTATTAAAGCCCAGGGACAGGACCCGTGGGCAGAAGGAGCTGCAGCATGGGGCTGTGAAGGGTGGTATCTCAGGATACCAGAGGCCTTGCCATAGTCAAGTTAACACTGTTTTTCCCTCTGGCAAGGCAAGGCATTAACCAAGATCCATGGGAGCTTCCTGGCAGAACGTTACACTCTGCCCTGACTGCTTCAAGTATCTGTCAATGGGCTGCAGGTTATAATTATCTACATTTCCCCCTGGAAACTATCCCATTGATAGAAATGCTTTGCTCCTGTAGATTGCTAAAACAATAAACTGAGGGAGTCTTGTGTCTTGCAAGATTGTGATATCTGTAAGTTAACTATTTGTTTTTCCTTTATTTTCCTTTGCTTTAGGGCAGCCAGGAGTCTGGGGAATGTCATATATATGACACATATGGAGGAGGGAGTTGGGGGTGTCAGCTTCTGCTTTGTCCTCAGCTTGCCTTCTGTTCCCTCATCGAAATGTTTTTAAGTTTGTCCACAGAGATCCCCTAAAGCCAGACATGTAAATTGTAAATTGTGGCATATTAAATCATTCTTTCACAGTCTCTTAAAAAATGCGCACAGTGATTGACTCCAAAATTCTCCTTCTAAGAATTTGTCCTAAGCAAATAATGTATGATGGACATGAAAGGCCAGAGCAATGTAGTTGTCATCAATAAAGAATTTGGTTAAAAATATATTTCCAAGCAATACAAGAATAGGTACCTGTTATAAACAAACTTTTGAAAGAGTATTTATGGACCTGCCTGGAAAATGATTATGATATGTTGAGGGAGAAAAAAAGTTAATGAAACATATAGCAAGAAATTTCATATTTACAAAATACTCTGTGGATTTAAAGATATGTATATGATATGATGGCATATGACTATTTTAAATTTTTATTCCCTGTATCTGTATTTTCTTTTTATCCAATAAATATGAATTATTTGTAAGCCAAATACTAAAGTAACTTTAAAAAAAATTTGCTCAAAATAGTTAAAATACTGAGTCTGTGCTCTATCTGCTGACTTTCTAAGGTAATTTCCACCATAACTGGAGTGAACAATTTAGCTAGTCCTCCTTACTTAAGGACTTCAATACAAAGTTGGCCTCTTAGGTTTATCTACTCATTGGGGAAAAAAATACATAGCAGATTTCTATAGCCCCTTCTAGTTTACTCTCCCCAAGTAGCAGGAGAAAATTTTCCTAGATGTCAAACCTGCCGTATTTAATAACATCAAAGAATGATACTCACCAATGTCTCTCTAAAGCTGTGGGTTGGGTAAGGAAGCAGGCAGGGGAATGTAATCATTGGGCCACACTTCCATTCTCCTCCCAAACACAAATGTGGGGAGAAGTTAGCGTATCAATTCTGGGTTGCTTAATCCTTGCATATTTCCAGGGGGGCCTGGAACCATTACTGACACTTGACTAACTTCTGGAAATGTGGCTCTCAGAATCTTTTTTATGTTACTAATTGATGATGTTGTACGTAAGCCTGGAGGGATGGGCCATGCTATACCAGCCTGTCAGAACTTGTCAGCATTGATTTATGCAAACATGAAGATTGGTGATGTTCCTGGTTTCACTGTTGGGATTCTGAACTTCAGTTATCATGGTTGGTTACATAGCATGGTGTGCCTACGTGATCAGCTCTCCATAAACACCTTGGATCCTGAGACTTGAGCAGGCTTCCCTGGACAGAGACAATTTGCATGCATCTCCACAGTTCCCAGCTAAAGGGGAAAATGTATCTTATATGATCAAAGAAAAGGATTCAGAAGCTTATGCTTAAATTCTCTGGACTCCTCCCAATGCATACCTTTTTTTCTTTTCCTTTTGCTACTTCTGCTTCTGGCTGTGAACATAGCCTGCTAGGGAGTTTCGTGAGTCCCTGTAGTGAATTAGAAAGCTTCAGGGTTGTAGTCAGACCCCCACGACATAACCTCCCCACTCCACCCAGAATTCCCTAGCCATATAGTTTGCATTGCCATTTCTGTTCCCTACCAAGAATGTATTCAATATTTGTCTAGAAATCATCTGTTTAACAGTCTTAATGAGCAACTGAATCTAAGAGGCTCATCTCAAGGGCCTTCTCTTTTTTGTCATGTGAGGAGAACATTACACTTCTACACCTTTGACTGGGGACTTTACTGAGACACTTGAGAATAAAAATGTTAATGTGAACTAGAGAGCAGTATAAGCAGGAGTGAGATCTTCATGATAGAAGATAGAAGGCCGGAGAAGGGCCCAGGCAGAAGACCGGTCATAGTGACCACAGAGAACAGGAAGAAGCTAAGTGCTTAGGACCCCAGCAGCTGCTTTGGTTCTTTTGGTTCTTTGGTGTCAGTAGATTTGGGGAGATTATTTAGGAGACAAATCACTGATGCTCTGTCGTTCATCTGTTGGTTTTTTGTCCTGAAGCTTTATTGATTCCTTCCTTGGACATTTGTCCCTTGCTCTCTATATTTTGTTCCTTCAGCTTTTTCTTCTAGGAAACAGTAAATCATTAATCATTTATTGAAATCTCTGAGATGTTTTGAAATTTTATATACTATGCTTCATGTATAAAGCTACTTTGGTAACATAACATTTTAGCTATTGCTATAGATCCACTGGAAAATCAACAACTTCCATTTATATATGTTTTTCCTTTGCACACAAGCTTTTCCTATATAGCCTATCTGGGACCATATCTACAGTTGGGTGAATAGAATTTTTCCCTAGCGTTTAGATTTCTGAGAGTTTCCTGAAATGGGATAATCAGAGTGGGTGACTAGACAATATAGTTTTGCTTTGGGGGCATTTGGAATGTGAAAACTATGGATCAGATCATAATAATGAGCCATCAAAATGGTGAATTTGGTCATTATTCTTAGATAAATTTAAAACTTTCTCATAAAAATAAAATTTAAGAAAAAAAGAAAAGCAAATACTCATGTTTGAAAAAATATCTTCAAGCAGGTTATTTCATTTAGATCCAATTTATTTGATTAATTGTCTCTATCTTGTTCCTCTGGTTGATATTACCAGAATGTTTTTCAACAGTTTCTCTTCTTTCTTCACCTTAAAATTCAGGCTGAGTATCTGAGTAGGCAGGGAAATAGCAGAACATCCAATTTGTGCTTTGTTATCTGTTCTTTGAAAACAATGATAAAACTGTTACTGTATTTAATGAGAATTCCAATTCAGTCCGGATCAGTGTTCAAATCTTTTCAGCAATGTTCCTTCTATTCTAGAAGAAAGGTATCAATATTTTTCATCATCTAATTCTTCAACTTATGCAGTCTTTGAATTAGCTTGGACAATTAAATATCATTGGAAGAGAAATTTTAATTTGTCACACAAATAGTAAAGTTAACCCATCTGACCATTGGAGTATTACATACTTTCAGGATGATTACTTTATCTGTCATTCAGAGAGAGTTAGGGGGAGTATAGCATGTAACAAGAGTGAAGTTGATCATTTTCTGTAGAATGTTAAGCAATTACATTGCTATTGCCAGTACAACAAAGAATCCATCTGTGTGACTTTGGCTAAGTGACTTCACTTCTATACTTCAGTTACTTTGACTGAAGAGGAACCATGACAGCTTGTAGTGTAATATTTCAGAAAGTGCTGTCTTGACTTGGTTTTGAGGTCATGGCTATAAAACTCTCAACACTCCTTTGTGGGGAGTTTGTTATGCCTCCACTCCAATCCCTTCCCTTATTAGAATCTAGCACTCCTTGGTTACAACACACACACACACACACACACACACACACACACACACACACACCCAGCTGCCAGAGATTCCAGATGCCAAACCCCCTTCTTCCTTAGGCCTGCAGAATTATTCAAAACAATCTACAGAAAGCCTGAGCAACCTCTCTAACTCCATCTGGCTTGCCACATAAAAGCTGCGTCCTTCGGTTCCATCCTACATCCTTAAAGTGGTGTAAGCAAGCACATTTTACTGTAACCTCTAGAAAGGTTTATAGGAGAATCCAAGAACTATGGTCCCATTGAGGGTGTATGATAGTAGAATATGGATTAGACCAAATAGCTGGACACCTGATAGGAATGTAGACATTTCAGTGTAAGAGCAAGAAGAGGGATCATTACCAACAATTGGGGCAATGTTATATACCCTAACAGATATCATCATCATATATTGGCCAAGGACTAGACATTTCCCTTCATTGACGTAATGCTACATCAGCCATGTGTCAGAAGAATTTATGTTCACTCATTATCTATATCCACATGTTCCCACAGCTACCTTGAACTTGGGTGGGACCAGGTGACTAGTTTTAACCAAGAGATTGTGAGTGGAAGTGATATGTGACTTCTGGATTGTGGTAGTGAACCCCCCTGCTAACCCCAGACATCCTTTTCTCTGTTGCAATAATCGTGGAGGTAACATGTTGACATATATGAGCCACGGATGAAGCTAATATGATTGATCTCCTAAAGGACCATTTGGAGGAAAGGTGTCAGACCTCGTATCAGAAATAAGCTTTAAATGATAAGTTCATGATGTTTTAGGATTAATCTGTCATCGCTACTGAATCTTGCAACTCTTTATAGGCCCTAGAATTTAGATGTCTCCCCTGAGATAAAATGATAGGAGAAAACCTTAAATTGGCTGAATGTATTTTGAATTAATTTTGAAAACTCCTTAATTGGTTAGTTTGTATTTGCTCCTTCTAGATAAACTGGAGATTTGGGAAAGACATTATATTTTGTTATGGAAAAAATAAACTTACATTTATTGTACTGAGTTTAAGTGTTTGAGGAAAAACCATACCTGCTCCCTTGTGATTAGTATTATAAAACAAATACAATATAGTTTTAGGGGTAAAGTATTTTGATGTTGAGTAGATACATGATCCAGCTATGCCACTTTTTATGTGCCTTGCATAAGCTTTTGAATGTTTCTAGAATTTTACTTTCTCTGAAAAGAAGAAAAGAATAGCACCCAACTTATAGGGTTGTGGTGAACATCAAATGAAACAATGAAATAGAGTTCTTAATAGAGTGCCAGTCATAAGAGAAATAGTCAATCAATGTTTATTATTTTAATGTTGCAGTGGTTGAAAATCCACACAAATACAATAGCTTTGCCCTGAGTAAAGGCAAGATGAATCAACGAATCCCTGTAATACATGAGATATTAAGATTTTATCTTCAGGATATTTTATGGTACACATATGCCTTCTATAGAAATCAATGGACAGGTAACAGAATATGTCTTTATAGCTTGGAATCTTTGTTCTTCTTTGTTCCTAAAAAGAGGCAAAAAACTTGGATTGTATCAGCTCGTACAACACGCTACTTCTCATGGAAGTATAAATAGGTAGAAACAGGTTTGTGAGATAAATGTATTTCTTTTAAAAATCTGCAGGTAACTTGCAAGAGCAGGTATTTCACTATTTGCATGTCTCATGTGTACCATTTGGTTTACAGTCTCCTGATTGCTATCTTGTGGTGAATTGTTCTGTTTATAGCTTTAAAATTGCTATCTAGGTGACAGTCTTCTGTTTCTAATCTTAAGATGGTTGTCTAGTGGCTTTGCTCCCCATGGTTTATCATGCAGCTTGATGATACTGTGGAGGGAAATACAATTAGCTAACTATGCACCTGTTCAGTTTACAATTTTATGAGGGTAAGCTGTAGTATGATATACATCTTGGGGCTTATAGTGAAATCATTTGAAAACAGAGATTCTGTATGAAATTCTGTAATATATAAAAATACCTAAATATTTTATGTAATATATTATCTCTGTAGAGTCTCTCTCTTGATATTTATGTGAATGTCTAGGCAAACAGTCCCTGGCGTACAAGGGTTTGACTTTGAATTTTTAAACTTTACAATGGTAAGAAAATGATACACATTCAGTAGAAAGCATACTTTGAATTTTGAATTTTGATTTTTCTCCAGGGCTAGTAATAGGTAATAAATACTCATGATGCTGGGCTGGAACAGTGAGCTACAGCTCCCAGTCAGCCATGTGATCACCAGGGTTAACAACAGATACACTTACAACCATTCTGGAGCCATACAATCATTCTGGTTCTCACTTTCTGTGTAGTATTTAATAAATTACATGAAGATTCAACATTTTATTATTTTTTTAAGATTATTTATTTATTTATTTATTTTTTTGGACAGAGAGAGCACAAGTGGTGGAGAGGAGTTGAGCAGGCCACCCAAAGCAGGGCTTAATCCCTGAACTCTAGGATCATGACCTGAGCCAAAGGTACACACTTAACTTAACTGAGCCACCCAAGCACTCCTCAACAATTTACTATAAAAAAGGCTTTGGAGTAGGTGATTTTGCCCAACTGTCAGCTAATATAAGTGATTTGAGCACATTTAAGATAGACGAGGCTACACTATGATGTTTAGTAGTTTAAGTGTATTAAACACATTTTTGGTTTATAATATTTTCAATTTACAATGGGTTTATCAGGACAAAACTCCATCATAAGTCAAGGAAGATCTGTATACAGAGATATCTATCTTTCCACAGGCTTATACAATTAAACAATTGTGAATTCAAATCTGAATTGTGACATTTATTTTGGATTCTAATCTTCTACTCCCTTATATACTTCACAGCTTTTCCATAATTTTTTTCCTCTTACCATCATCATTTTAACTGAAGTTTTGTCATGGGGTCAGGATCAGATTCTATGCTGTTTTTCAGAAAACATTTTCAGTGACTGTTTAGCAGGTAGTAAATCTAAGAAATTTACCAAGTTATTTGTAAATTGGGTTTTTCCTGTGAGATTTCCCTTCTATTAATATTATGTAATAAAATTGATAGAGATAAGAATAGTTATATGCTATATTCTCTGATATATGTAGGGAACAAGTGGTGATTTTAATAGGCAGATTTGTAAGACTCTGAGAAAGGGAGACAATCAAGAGTTTCTCCCTATGGTCATTTTTTAAAAATCTGTTTACTCATGATTATGGTGTATTTATCTGTCTTGAATGAAAGGAACCTGACTCTCCATCATGGATGAGTGGCTCTTGTGTGGTTTGAGAAAGCAGAAGGAAGTTTTCAGTTTTATCAGATCAGTTGTCAAGGGACAGATGAAGACCACTGGTGATCTTAAATTGAGTCAATGTGTCAGAAGAAGTATGCTGTGATCAGAACAGGATTTCCCTTTGCAGAGGAGGAAAGAGAAGTGATTAAGTAGCAGAAGAAAGATATTTAAGTCAGAAGATGCAGCTTTAGGGGTGACTACAATCACTTAGTAGTAATGCTCACATGACTCTAAATTTGTTATTTTAGTCTTATTTTCCTTATCCGATGACCAGAAGTATTTCAATAACATTTATCTCAAAAGGGTGTCAGGAGCCAAATGAATCAAAGTATGTGGAATAAGTATATGCATTGTAAAGCACTATGTAACTTATGCTTGCAACTAATATGGTACCACTGGAAATGTCAACTGTACTGTAAAGCATTAGAAACCTAAGTTGTTTCTCCCTCTTCTTCAGTCTATCAATGACTTAAAATGCAGGGTGCCTTGACATATCTCACCCTGAGCACAACAAAATGACAGTGATCTCAAATAAATGGGTCTTAACATCTAAGGAAGAGAATATGTTTGTGTATGTCCATGCAAATAGTAGGAGATGCAATCAACAGGATCTTTAAAGACCCATATCTGAACAGATTTGAGAGAACTTGCTCCAATTATTATGTTGAAAAATACACTTTCTGTCCACTGACTCATTTGAGATCATATGTAAACAAATAACCCTAGTAGCTTGAAAGGGTAATAGAATCTTGAATGAAAAGTTACTGGAATCTTAAAATTCTTACACTTGGGAGGCATGAAGGAGTAAAAAACAGTATTTGAAATAGAAGTTAGAATAAGAAACTTGAGAGAGGAACATTTTCACATCATCAGTGTCTCTAAAATTACTCTCACACATTTCTAGAGGCTCATCTAAAATCAGCAGTCAGTTCATTGACTATTTATGGACCCATTCCCTCTCCTGCTCTTTAAGCATGGTACTAACATTTGATATTCTTTTTAACAAAAGATTTGCCAGAACCATTTGTGTAAATTGCCAAGAGGGCAAAAAGAAAAAAATTTGTAAGAAAATATTACTTCTCTTGGGTATCACCTACCAAATATTTTATACACACACACACACACACACACACATATATATAAAATTCTCAAAGAAACAAAACTTAATAAAGCAGTCTGCACGGAGGAATAAGTCTGTACACATCAATAGGCATATGTGTTAGATGGTAAAAACATATGGGAGGTATCACATTCCAAACAACCAAAGAGCTCCAAGGAATAATTAATGGCATTCATAAATGCGGACAAAAATAAGCTCATGTTCACATCTTAAAATTATTAAATCTAGAACAAATCTTCCTCTTTCCTAATTGGTTTTTCGTATGACAAATTTCTGACACAGAAGAGAACATTTGTTTCATATTTTATTGAATTTCATTTATATTAAATTAAAAATATATTTCTGACAGATTCATGTAACAAAAAGGCAGAACAGTTTTCAAATTGTTCAGCTGGGATGATCAGTACGGAATGAGGCAAAGCAGGTCGCATTCTATAATTGCCTTATACAGGTACAATTCTTTCCCAAGAGCCAAGAGAGGATCCTTGAGAACTAACTGAAAAGCCTAATTACAGAAATTTAAAATACTGTTTGTCCCTCATTCTCAAATAACAACAGAAATTGGGGGAAGGAAAGTAGAATGGGGTGAAGGGTTGGCAGAGAAGAAAGAATAAGGGAAATTATACTAAAAATAGACCTAACATTAAAAAAGTTAGTATGTGTTAAGTGCATAATCCTTCATAGATAAAATAGAAAAAGATCAAAATAACATTACACCACACACAATTGGCATATCCTATTGTGTAAGCGAGTGCAGAGGTTGAACACGTCACAATAGTGCTGAACACAGAATCACAAGTAATGTCAAAATGATAACTTCCAACCAAAAGGAAACAATCACAAGCCAATTACTTATATACAAATCAATCCTAAAGACATTATGTCCCAAATAAAGATGTCCACAAAAGAAAATCAAAGCAACATTATCCTTATTTACAAATGCAACTAGCCATGTCTTTAACAAGCTATAAAAATACTATTCACATTTTCAAACATACAGTAGTATTTTTTGTTTGTTTATTTCAAAAAGGCAGCTAACTTTGAACACTGGGATTTAAATGAAACATTGATGGCTTACCAGCTAGGTATTTTTGCACCCCTGCCCTTTGAAGATACTTCACAAGAGAGAGGGCTTGTTTTCTTTTTACAAGTTAAGAACATAAAGAAATGAATACAAATGTATATAAGCCTCTGCCTTTTCGGTAAAATGTCTCCCTTTATCACCTGAACTGATCTTAGTCAACTACTTGGATGCACGTATGAGATGAGTGTTTGAGAGACGATTTAACATGACTTTGTTTTTTTGTGCTATGAATTGTCTGACAGACAGTTCTCATTTTCATTTGATCTTGCTATAATGGTGCCTAAAAAAGAGATGAACTAGTCATACCATGTATTGATGCAGTTCCGACATGCAGCAATGCAAGTCCCTGGTGGTCACAACGGGAGATGTAGACACACCAGCCAGTGAGGTGTGCATTCAAAGTTAGCTGCCCTCACACAGCTGCTCAGTTTTATAATCGACCCATTTAACAGCAGTACCAATTTATGCTACATTTTTCAAAGTACCTTACTTTAAAAGAACAGCTTACATATCTACACTTAGAAAATAACTTCCATACTTGATTACTGGAGTAAGCCCAAAAGGGTTCTTGGAGTGCTATGGTGTAGTCCCCTCACTCCCCCCCCCTCCCAGCCCCTGAGAGATCCAGAAATATACAGGAAAATGACTCTCACATTAGGGACAATGTACAACCCCCATTAACTGAAGAATCTGGAAATGATACTCAAGAACCAGGTTATGTCAATATGTAGGAGGTATGATTTGATTTATTTCCAAAGAGCTGCAGGCTGGGGGGAAACATCTACACATTAGGGATAAAAATAGCAGTAAAGGCAAAGTGGTTTGGACAAGTCAGACTATTGTCTACAGGTACGAAACTTGGTTTCCTTATATTTGTATATTTGTACAAATAAAACCACTTCAGACGATATGGGTAAAATTTGTTAGAGCATTGAAATAAAAATGTCCTTAAAAATCAAAAATAGAGCAAAGGTGGCAACTTACTAGATAACATAGATTTTTGTTGCAGTGAAACTGCCCCATTATGTATTGGTCAGATAGATGAATGGTCCAATAAAGAATTACAGGTGGGTCTCAAAGCTGAATAGCCTTTACCTTTCTGATAATAAGACTCTTCATTTATGAAAAAAAAGTACAGCAGCTGTGAAATATTTGCGATCAGGAATAAAATAAATATATAAAGTAAATAAGTTAATTTGTTGGCAAAACTAACTTCTGATTATATCTAAGTTTCTAATGAAAAGATTAAATCTAAGTCCTACCACGGGTACGTGCACATATGTGAGTTTCAAGATTCATCACAGGGCTGACTCGACTCAAATTCCTGCAGAGAAGGATATTGTAAGAGAATCGATCTTTATGGAATAACGTAATTTTTATATTATAAAGAATACTCTGTGCAATAATTTCTTTGAGAAGTATTTTTAACAATGTCCACATTGTTAGAATCATTTATAGAAAAGTCAGGCATTTGAGGACAGAGGCTAAGTCAGTGTTTCCACAAAGCAATGTATGGGATCTCAGAGATCCACTATGGCTTCAGAGAGGTACAGCCTCAAGAGGGCCACTTTGAAAAGGATGGTAGACAGTAAAGAGAAGAGAGGTGATTGTGTCAATGGGGAAAGAAGCAAGGGTGGTATTTTTCTTTAAATCTTGAGAGAAATTAATTTTCTGTAACTCCTAATAAGATAATCACTTACTCACAAAGTTGACCGTCAAGGGGTAATTTCCAAGAGAAGCATGGGTCTAACCCCCAGGAAGCTGGGGCTTAGAGTGTTTTCAGCTCATAACTGAAAGAGAAGCATTTTCTTCTGCCCAACATATCACCTGGCAGGAAAGAGGTGAGGCAGGAGTCTGCAAAAGTGACACAGCCTACATTTTTGTACCTCTACAAAAACAGTGGCACCTGAACAGTGTCTGAGATTTCTACTATTTTATAAAAACTTGCCTTTTAATGAAAAGAATGAAGCAGTCCATGATGTTAAAAGCCATTTGTCCATACAAACTCAAGAGTTCCTGACCCAACGTGGTGCCCACATTAGCTTCATGCTGTTAAGTATGGAGAGAACTATTCTTGCAAAGGCATCTCTGGGATTAGAAAAGTTGTATTCATTCTACCCAGAAGTATAAAAGCTGGCCCCATTGTAATATTAGTAAAATCAAGGTCTCCACTGAGGACTTTTATTTTAAAATCACATCTAATCCACATCTGTATAATGTCATTCATTCTTATGCAAATGGCAATCAGGAGACACGAGTCTGCCTTCATGTGTCTACATGGGTACAAGGCTGCCCTTCAAAGTCCATATACACAAAAAGAGGCACAGCAGAATTTTCTTGCCTTTGGCATATACAGAAGTTAGTATATCTGGCTTTCTAATGACTAGAAGTTTATACACCTGGACTCCTCATTTGCAATATTAAAAACCATCAGTCTAATAACTAGAGTCCAAAATAATGGAAATAACAGCAGTTTGAAATGCTTGTACTATTTATCAGAATATTGTTAACTAATTGCTTCTTTTTGTTTTTGGAAATGGGAAGGTAGCACGGGAAAAAAGGGATATTTCACAAATTAAATGCATTTTGTTTGTTTACTAAATAAAGGGCACCACTCAGTCTTTTTCTCTGCATAAGGTAATAGAACATTTACATTTCCTTTACTTCGTTTTGAAGACCTCTTACTTAAAGTCATATAACATATTTGTCTGTTAAACTCTGCAAGGTGGTGTTTGCAAATTAAATTTTAAAAAACATTCTCTTCATAGTTAATGCAATTAAAGATGGCAAAAGAATAAGTGAATGAGAAAAAATTTAATTGCAATGCTTTAAAACAAATTTTCACAAGTGGAACCAGCTCTGTATATGCCTACTTTCTGCTAAACCTAACAAATAACAATTTTAAATGGCAAACTTATTTTTTACTATGCAAAATCCATCCTACGTGTTCATAACCTGCATTTTATTTTGTTACATAGTAGTTTGTGGTTAATTTTCTAGTTTGATTTATTTAATAATATTAAAATCATTTAATATCTGATAACTAACTAAATCTACATCTTACAGCATTATCATGGTTTTGCCCAGCTATATACATGCTCTCATGATCATCTTTTCTATTACCTTATGAACTACATACTAGTTAAATAATCAACATTTATAGATGGATGAATAATTCAGGTTTTGAAATAAAGATTAGTTAGCTCTAGAAAACATGTATTTACATCCTTCCCTGTCGGGCTGAAGCAATTTTATTTTTCCTTTCACCTTGACACTTCAAAAAGCATTTGATAGCCCTTTGGACTTCATCTAGCAGCAGAACCTCACAGACCTTCTACTGATTTGTGCTCAGCTTTAGGAATATGCATGATCTTCATGTCATATCCCACTTTTAGAAGGTATTAACACATACCTCATAACATTTAGAGCACTTCTCTTCTTTTCTGTTTCTCATTATACAAATAATCATTCTTTCTGATCTACTAAAAGAGAAGCTCATATTTTTAGTTTGAATATTTTAATAAAATATGAGTTTGCATTGTTTTTAATTCAATTTCAAGAATATTACTTGAGAAAGAACTCTCACCCTAACCTCTGACACAAAAATTTGGAAAACCAAATGTTACTCAGTAGTCCAAGCACCTCTTTATGGTGCAGGATGCTTTGTGGTTCTGGGTCTACTCCGATTTAGAGAACATCTTTTCTCACGTAAGAACCAAAGAATGGCTCTTCAAACATCCATTTAGTTATACAGTGTTTCCTTATCTGTAGATGGGATTCCCCAAGATCGGCTATTTGGTGACTTAAAAAATATAGTCTGTGTAACTTCACTGCTAATTTTCCTCAGATTTACTTAATTGGTTCTGCATGTTCGAATTGCTACAACTGGCCTCTGAGATTTGATATTCTGATGCACTTTGCAGGCTTCAAATGGCATTTTAAAATTTCACTTTGCTGGGTTGAGTAAGTTATTTTTTGGAACAGGTAAAACAATTCTTTTCTTCCTTTCATACACATCGAAATATATTTTTCCTGTTGACAAAAACAACTAAAATAAAAAAATGTACTATAGAAATCATTCAAAAGGAACAATAAAGTGGTTTTTGTGAAGCATTTTGGGTCTTTTCGGATTACACTTGCATCTATCTCTAGTTGTTAGTGGTAGATTACCTGATGTATAAGGGTTTTGTGTTCTTAGAATGAAGGAAACTACATTCACTGAATACATTCTATTACCTTAACAGTAAGAAAATTATTTTTCTTTCCTTCTCAAAATAAGTGATTCTGTTTTCCATATCCCAGAAGAAACCATGACTATTGTAAATCAGAAGGAAAAAAAAAAAGTTCTAGTAGCCAAAAAGGGTGCTGTCAGTGGTAAGTTGGTACAGACTTATTTGGAAAGGGAGGCTTATATCCAAATTCTTACAAGAAATTATGTGAGGTCCCCTTTCTCTGGAGACTCTTCTGAATGGGTGAGAGAATTTGAAGCTGTTGGGCTGTAGCCCCTAAGTCATTATGTGTCTTCAACTCAGAAAAGTTCATGTTGAACCTCATTAGAAGGGGTCTTACAAACCTCTCCCTTTCTCCACTTCACTCTTTTAGCTTACCTTTTTCCTCATAACTTAGTAAGAAACCAGTCCTGATGCCTCCAATGTTCTGTGCTAGAGAACAACACCTACTGTTGACTTAATGGTCAAAGTAGAATTCAGATAGGTCAATTAGCCAGTGAGGCAATATCCTTCCACCAATTCTATTACCTATCCTGTTTGGATGAAACTATCTTATTTGTTAAATCTGGTAAATTGTAGGTTGTTTAATTTGTGTTCCAAATGAGTTCACACTAGGTTTTCTAACAAACAATGGATTTTATGATGACTGCTCACAAAGTAGTCCATAAAATCTTATTCCTTGAATTTATGGGGGAAATTCAAATGTTATTCTAAATAAATTGACTTCAAATCATTAAGTTAGGGATAATATTGCATTTATGTTGATATTCCCCACTTACACAGTGCTTTTAGTAGACTCTAAATAATTATCAGTTGAAAAAATAAGGGAGTTGAATGGATGGATTGACTTATTTTTTCAAAACAGGAAGAAACCTAGAGCTCTTTGCATTTTTTTTCCCTCTCTGTAAACTCTCTGCTTTACCAACAAAGATTTTTAGTCTCATTGATTTTTTTTTTTTTTTGGCAGTAGACTTGAATTTGATGCCAAAATTTTAACATTAAAATAAAATTAATTCATATGACTGTCCAAGCAGATTTTCTTAGAAAAGAGAGACTACCTGATTTTCTTGTTCCAGGAGACTCATTCCTAACATTTGTTCCCATTGCTCATCTTAGTAGGTATTCCTTAAAAATTATACATAAAAAGATGGTTCTAGAATTAGGATGATATATTTGAAGAAAGTATTATTATACAAAGTATCAAAAGATTAGTATGTTGGATATTAAAATAATTACATGAGAATTTTTTCACGTTTATTTACAACCTTTGACCCAAGAACCTACCTATAAACTGTGAATGTTTGTGTATTTTTTATTATACCAATTTATGTGCAAAGAGTTACCTTCTACTTAATATAAATAGAGTCTCATACTAGAAATTCCATGGAATCAAGCCAATCTTTACTTACATTCCTTCATGTGGAGTATACAAACTGGATAACTTTCCTTGTGTAGCAAATGTGATATCATTTGTAGGTAATGTGCTGGCCCGCTCACCATAATCTCTGGATACTGTTCCAAAGTCCTAATTTGCTTGGTTTGGCATTTCCACAGTCTTTCTTTATCTTAGCTCTTTTTAAAAAAATGTACTTAAATTAATTATTTTGCTGGTTGCTTCCATATTGCTTCATTCAAAATCCAAAATGGAGTTCAGAAAGAGAACAAATAAAATTATAGCTTAAGTGCAAACTACATTTCTGAGTATCTGCCAGTTAGACATACCCAATCCAGTGTCTCTTCCAGTTCAATGGATTCCCCATTGGACCACCCCTGAAAGTGTCAGTAGTTTTCATGAACCACACAGAACTGTCTCTTAGTTTCCCTTTTACTTTTTACATTATCAACTGCCTTTGTTACTGTCATTTATGGAGAAGAAAATGTTGAAGAATGTAAAGGAAGTGGGGATACATATTCAATAGTGTAAAGCACAACAGTTAGATTTGATGTTACACTTGACTAGTGTCTTGGCCTCCCCTTCTAAATTTGAAGGCTATATATTTAAAATAATGGTCACTGCACCATATTAAAATTTTTTTTACAGTTCTGTCAATTTATAACAATACATAAGAAGCTCTGATGTAAAAATATTTCCAATCAGAAATTAAAGTCAAAATATATGGGGGTAAAAGTAATATAAAGGGACAGACCAAAGGAAAACAAAATGAAACAAAAAGACCAAAAATATCCCTCCAAACATAATTACTTATTATAACTTTGAGAAAGTTAAGAAATTATGAAAGCTGAGTTGTCCGTTCTTGCTTATCAGGATAGAAACCGTTGGGAAAAGAACCTGGATTTTCTATCTCAGTTACTATCATATGTTATAGAAAAGGTTATCCTTTTGTTCTAATGGAAAATTTGTTACGATTTCCAAGGGTACTGAAAATATACAGATCAGTTCCTACAGGTAGGAACAGATAGCATGGGTCTTTCAGTCACCTGCTTTAAAAAAAAAAAAAAAAAAAGAAAAGAAAAGAAAAAGAAAAAGAAAGAAAGAAAGAAAGAGAAAAAGAGAAAACATTGAGAACTAGCTTGACAGCAGGCAGTATTGCCTTATTATTTGCTGGTCCTTCTCTAGCTGTTTCAATCTCCTGACCAACCCATGCAGAGAAATGAAGAAACAGTGTGGTTCCTCCTATCTTTCTCTTTCAGTTCTTCCGTCTAATGTTCAAGTTAGATAAGCACATGACTATCATTGCATCTCTATATCTTCCACTGGGAAGTGTCAAAACTACTGGCCTTGGGAATAGAAGGAAGACTGTAAGAGAAAGAGAGGCGGCAGGGAAATTGGAGCGGGTGTGTCTCTATCTTAAAGCCACTGTTGAGCTTACACCACAGTATTTCGGTGTCTGTAGGGTGGAGGAGGCAGCACAGTGCCGGGCTTCAGCGAGAACTCAGAGAGGTATTCAGGATTCTCTGCCACAATAGGCCGGATCCGTCCATTTTGTTTATAAAAATATTTTGTGCTGTACTCCTGCAGGTAGTCTGGGTGTTGAAGGGTGCTGCGAGGTGGCAGGCTGTGGTTCCAGTAGTCAGGGTTGTCGAATGCTTTCTTGGCCTTCTCTGGCACAGACAGTACATTGTTCTTCAGGTACTCGGCATTCCCCAATGCATTGGCAAAGGTGTTGAGGTACAGTGGCTCATTCACATACTCATCCTCTGCCTTGGGTGGACCATTGGAAGCGTTGTGATATTCGGGATTATCCAAAGCTTGAAGGTCTCCGTTTTTCCTCCGAGAAACAAAAGGGTTCTCCTCCACAGGGTTCAGGTATTCTGGGGGAATACACAAATATTAGTCAATATCTACTTTCTGGAATGTGTTAATCAGACCAAGGTTGTACAGGATGGTTATCTTCTTTTTCCAGACCAATTAAGCCATGGATTTGTTTTCATGAGTTTTCACAAAAACCATTTCGTTGATTACTTCATTGATTACTTTTGTCATATGACAAAAGAGTAAGAAAGAGTAGGTGGGCCAAAACTCTTAATGACTAAAGTGTCGGGAAGCAGACTTCCTGTCTTCTAGATTGTTCCTCTTTCCTCCTAATTGCATTTGTTTCTCCTACATAAGAGGCTACTTGTTTAAATGCTTCCATTTTCTAAAAGTCAGTATTTTTTGTTGTTGTTGAAAAATAGGACAATCTATCCATATTAAAGAGCTTTGAAATGTGGAGAAATTAGAATTCCTAAAAAGGGTACTGGAAAATCAAAATGTCTATAGCTTAAGTCCATGCCAAGATGAATGGATGAAGTGAAGGAATGACATTTTTCAGTCTGTGTGTTTTGCTATAATGTCCATATAGGTAAAATGGATTTGATTACAGATGTTCCCCAGAAAGCTTTACACATAGGAAAGGAAATATCTAAAGAAAAGACTCAACTAATAAAACCTGATTGATATCTAACATGCTGCTAAATTGACTTGTGTGACAATACATATGCCTAAGAATAAAGTGTAATTAGAACATTCACTTCCACTAGCTAACCATAATCACAAACTAACAAGCTGTTAGTTTGATCATATGAAGTAATTGTTTTGTAGGTTGAAACCATTCATAGTAGTGGCTGTTTTGCATGATTCAATCTAATAAATTACTACAGAATATTGACCTGGAATTTTTTAAAAAGATGTTAATCAATGCTGCTCTTCTTAAATTTAATTCCACCTCTATGTAGAGAGTATATATAGGCCTCTATTCCCATATACAGTAGACAGTCTTGCCCTCTCTTTTAATGTAGACACAGATATGATACTTTAGCTATTCCTATTTTGGTGTTGGGGCAGGGAAAGAGCACAACTGTTCGTTGAGATGCCACCATTCTGAAACAAACTTTCTTTTCTATTCCCTATACTTAGCTTGACAAGTAGAGAAAAATAATCTCATCAAGTCAGGGTGATTTGCCCCTGGATATAGGCCTGCTTGATATACTTCAGTATTTAGCATAATGGGCAAGTTAAAAGATAGTAATGACTATCCCACCATCATATATTGGAATGACAGGAACTTAAGTCATGTTCACAACAACCCGGTAGGGAAGGAAGTGGAAGCCATATTTTTTTCAGCTTTATAAACAGAAAGCCTAGATTAAATGATGTATGAAGGATACAACTAGTACTGAACTAGAATTCAGATTGAAAATCCCTTGAGCAGCCTTCTTGTTCTACTGTACTATTTTCATTATTGTCCCTAAAGGAGTAGGGAGTACTTTTCACTTGATAGCATGTTGGAATTTGAACGGTTTTCAAAGCAATGGTCATTTTAAGAAAAATGTGTGGAAAAACACCCCAAAAAACAACAGCTTCTAAGGGAAGCAGAATTTGATTTTCCTTACCAGTTTTCTGAAACCTCTTAACTGAAAGTGTAAGAATGTCTGTACTAACATTCTCTGCTCTCTGAGAAGTAGGCTGGTGTACAATAATCTTCTATAGAAGCTTATACTCAGAGACAAAATCAAGGGATGCTCTAGAGTGAGTCTTTAGACTCAGAAGTTTTGTGTTTTCTCCTAGAAGGTTCATAGTACCTTTGATCAATCCAATCTACTTATCTATCTACTTGGAGAAACAACTCTATGGTTGAGGTGAAACTCTTCCCAGAGAGTATTGTACTTTTAGGGTGATCTGCCAAACCTTCTCAAAACTTACATTTGTGTCAGTAGTGGTCTGCAATCTAATTCTTCCAAAGCATCTAATTCTTCAGTATTGTAATACCTATCTATGCCTCTACATAGATATTCTTTAATAAGTTATTTATAATGTGTACTTAGGGATCCCTTAATTGCATTTTATAAAATTAAACATAATCATATATTCAAAAGCATAATGGGCCCTCATATGGAGTCTTAAAGTTTACTTGACTTTGAAGACTCTGAGACATAATCATTAATTTTTAATAACAATTATCCATCTTCTCCTTCATGTGATGCTGTTATATGGAAGGAAAGTGGATTTTTCAAAGCTGAAAAAGCCATTTGATTTGTATGTCTAATATTTCTGCTAGTAAATTTGTACAGTCATCGCTGAGCTTTGTAGAACCACAAACTGAATTATTTTCAAGACATGATGGTATACCCATAAGTAAACGTAGTGTCAGAACTTTAGTTTTGAAACATATCATATAAGGAATCATAATCTCCTATAATGACCAACATCACTCAAATGATGCAAGATTGTAAAGAACTCTTTACAAATCTTTTATTGGTACCATCAAAATACCAGTCTTTATGAACTCAACAGTAAGTTCAATAAAGCCATGGCTCTAAAATCTTGCGATGTGCTACCTAACTCAAATATTCAATAGAGATATTCCTATGAAGGTAAGTTTAGATCAGTGCTTCTCAGGCTTGATTTCACATAAGAGTTACATGGGGATCTTGTTAAAAATCATATTCCTAATCAGGTGGTACCTGAGATTCAGATGGTGTAAATGTTGTGGATTTGGACAGTATGCTACAAAGAGCAACAGCCCAGGTCTTTCCTGGGTCACAAATGTTACGATGTCCAGTGGTTTGGCAATTTCCCTTCTATATTATATTGCTCATTTTGATGGAAGTGAAATGCAGAATGACAATCATTTCTGCACATTTTGTTTGTACCTTGTTTAGGTTTATCTCGCATAGGGGTCATGTAACCCTCTTCATCCAGCTCTCCTCGTGGGCTCCGTTCCGGGGCAAACACTGTGGGGTCAGCGCTGTACCTCTGGGTGCTGCTATCCTCCTGGACATGGGGTGCCGCTGGCTTGCGTAGGGTGCCGTTACAACAGGAGTCATCAAAAATCTCGGCTGTAGCCCCCTGAGCAAGTGGTGCTTCTGGGATCGTGCTGGTTGTGGCTCTGTAGGGCACAGGCACTCCTTGCTCGGCAGCAAACCCCCCATCTCGGTATACAAACTGGTTCTGTCAATAGAGAGACACATTTAGACAGGAGTTATTAGAAACAACTGTAAAAAAGAAATAGCCAAAAGGATAGTAAAACTTGTCTTTCAGACAAAAGCCAGAGTTTCTTAATTGTTTCCCCTGAATAGCTAACAAGTTTGAGTTACAACCACCTAAAATTCCAATTTTTCTTTAAAAGTAAACCTGGGGAAAGAATTTGGAAATACATATTTAAATGTCACTTACCACCTAGCACATGATCTCATATAAACTATTTCATGTTATTTTCCACAGTCACCTATTTTTGATATATAATTCAAATTTCATGACAAATGAAAGCATTATTAACTGTAGACAGTTGACATTAAGAACAGAGATTCGGATGGTGATATTTTCTTCCTGCCTTCTCTTCTGTGGTTGCCATGATTTTGAGTCCCCAAGTACCCAAATAGGGGAATCATTACAGAGACTCTGACTTTTTAGCACACAACCTATAATCATGGAAATAATGATAACTTCCTCAACTAGAAGCATAATTTCTGAGTCCAGGTAAACCCTTCAAGAAAAAATTGAAAGCTACTTTTGATGCTTGGCCTCTCAGTTTTGGATTATCTACAGAAATAAAACATATCCACAAAGCCAGCTCTACCATCTATAGCAAATTCTTAACTCACTGTTGGCAAAAGCAAAATGAGGAAACTATAGGGAGACAAGAGAGAAGAAACATGATAAGCAAAGACCAAAAATACTAAAAGATGAAGGTTGATCATGAAATACTTACTCCTGACATGGGGGTGTAGGCAGGAGGAGGGCTGTGTCCAATTTCACTCTAATAGGAAAGAAAAATGGAATGATGGATATAATAAGAGGTAATATGAATGAAAAGAAAAAAAAAGAAAAAAGAAAAGAAAAGCCACATGAATTGTATGAACCAAAGGGGAAAACATGCACAACAGTGAAGTTTGCTAAATGGTAAAATTTTATGCACTCTGGCTACAAATGAGTTAATTTTTATGTTTTGAGAATATTAAATATTTTAATTCAATACCTGAAAAGAAAAATAATATAGAAATAAAGTAAAATTTTAAATAGATTAAAAATTAAGTTGATAATGAATATTTTTCTGATTAACCCTAGAAGAAAGACAATAATGGTAAATAATTAACTACAGTTTTAAATAAAGAACCCTTTCCTTTCTTACATGTTGTATGGCTAAAATGGCCATATACCACAGCACTGATTCTCTCTTATAAAAAGAAACTTATCCACAAGGAGATGGAAGTGGGTTTCAATTTTCCTTGAATAATTTTTATTACCAAGTTACATTTATTTTCACTATTGCAGCAAAGGGTCAATTTCTTACCCTTTCCTTTTAAAAAAAATACATACTATTTTCTCTTCAGTCTGATTTTTTGTAAGTTAAGAAACAAGAAAATCTTGGAAAATTAATTATCTTCCTGGAACTATGCTTTGCATACATTACTTTCATGTATTTAGAATCAGTTAAAATTAGATTTCAGTTTTAAAAAAAGGGCATCTGTATGCTATAACTTAATACTTCATCCTATGGGCTAAATAAAAGTAGATATAAAAATATGATAAATATTAAGGATAATATTCCTTAGGGTAAGTAGAGGGGTTATGTGAATATCAACACCATTTCTTAATAATATACATATTTTACATACATTTCTTGAGAATCTACTATCTATGTGCCAGGCACTTTCCTGGACAACGGAGATAATGAATAATGCAGATAAAAATCGTTGCTTTTAGGAAGTTTGCATTCTCTGCATACATGTATGAAACTCGGCTAAGTATTATTCCAGGCCAGTGTTTTTCACTTTAGATATTCATAAAACAAACTCCAAGAAAAATATGGTTCCATGAAGATTAACTGTTTAATGTAAATTAATAGCAACCAGATAACACAATTTCTTATAATTAACGTAGTCTCCTGGACTAATCAAGGACCAAGGTCTGAAATCTTACATTAAGTTTACATTTTAACTCTCTTCAAAACTTCAGTCATTTACAAGATGGGATAGAAACTATTGATCTCTTTCCTTCTCTAATAACTAAGAACGTCTTGAAGATATATTTAGAGACATATTTAATATGCTAAGCATAGGAGGTAGTATTGTCCAGGAGACACATTGTTTTATGACTTGTCAGATCTCTAGCCCCAGTTCCAGTTACAAGTGATGTGGTCAGTCGTGAAGCACCTCAGATCTCATTTTTATCCTTGGCCTCTCACTCCTTGTATCTTAATGAAGACAAAGTAAGAAGGTGTATAGAAATGAACTTGGTAAGCTGTGTACTACTATAAAAACATAGAGGATAGATAAAAATTTAAGCATTCACATCTGCTAAATCAGATTTTTAAAGTCAAGCAATCAAAATGCCAAAGCTACTTATCAAGAGGCATTTAAAAATGCTTCCTAGGGCACCTGGGTGGCTCAGTCTGTTACGCATCTGCCTTCACAGGTCATGATCTCAAGGTCCTGGGGTCGAACCCTGCCCTGGGCTCCCTGTCAGCTTCTCTCTCTCTGCCTCTCCCTCTGCTCATGCTCTCTCTCTCTCTCTCAAATAAATAAATAAAATCTTTAAAATTTTTTTTTTAAATTAAAAAAAATGCTTCCCTGTTTTCCACATCATTTTCAGTATAGGTATATTTTGTTATCTTTTAGAAAAATATAAAATTAAATACACTTTTTCATAAAATTTGAGGGGAAATTTGCCATATAATCCAGTAATATGGAAAATAGAGAGATGGTATGGGAAATACGACTAGTGCCTGGAGGAACTTTATCATATTATAGACCTTGGCCTTTACCCTATTATTAAAACCCAATTATTGAGCAAGCATTTGACAAATATTTATTAAACCTCTACTGTGAAAGCACAGGAACTATGGTAGATGCTGGAGATACCATGAGACACTAGGAGAGACAGAGATAGAACCACTGGCCTTTTGTAATTTATACTGAACGATCAAATATTACTGGAGATTATCAGAAGAAAGGCAAGAGTAAGACGAAGCTGCGGTGAATTTATTTGAATTCTACGATTGCATATTAGAAGACAGCTATTCCAAAATATGAGTAATTACTGCCATTCCTTTCACCTCTTACATTACAATAGTTCCCGTACTGGGTCGCGTTGGACTGGAATCACAGCTCAGGAAACGGCACCGACGGCTATGGCTATCCAGTTTGATTTTTTCTTTTTTTTTTTTTTAAAGATTTTATTTATTTATTTGTCAGGGATAGAGGGAGAGAGAGCGAGCGAGCATAGGCAGACAGAGAGGCAGGCAGAGGCAGAGGGAGAAACAGGCTCCCTGCCAAGCAAGGAGCCCGATGTGGGACTCGATCCCAGGACACTGGGATCATGACCTGAGCCGAAGGCAGCTGCCTAACCAACTGAGCCACCCAGGCGTCCCTATCCAGTTTGATTTTTATAAAACTTGAGGGATAAGTGATGAAAGGAAAAACCCGTAAATTATACTTTATCAGGAAATGCTTTATTATATATATTCATGGCTAGACTGCCTTCGATTGTAAAAAGGTTGTGTTAAAAATAACTGGACCTCTTGGGGCACCTGGGTGGCTCAGATGTTTGGGCATCTGCCTTCAGCTCAGGTCATGACTCCCGGGTCCTGGGATCGAGTCCTACATCGGGCTCTCTGCTCAGTGGGGAGTCGGCTTCTCCCTCTGCCACTCTCTCTCTCTCTCTCCCTCTCTCTGACTCTCATGAATGAATAAACAAAATCTTTAAAAAAAAAATAAAAAAAATAACGACCTCTTGAAAAGAGGCCATGCTGTATTAGAATGCAGGCGCTGTCCCTGCTTTGACAAGTCTTTCCATCAGCCTCCTGCCAAATCTGGATCTGGACACGCTGCCAGATACCATCACAGTAACAGGAGTGTCTTCATGCTCTTTCTAGTTTTCTACATTAAAATGGGGGGGGGGGATGCTAAGCAAAATCCCTTTAGCATTCATTGTTTTTAGGGTTACTGGCTTTTTTTTTATTTTTCTGTTTCCATTTTTTTTCATTTGCTTTTTTTTTTTTTTTTTTCTGTTTTCCATGATAAAAAGCACCTCATTCATTTTCCCCCTGGAAGGGCAATGCAGCTACAAGGGAACATCTGTGAGGCCAATTAGCCGGGCTGGAAATGTGATATAATTGTTGTTTAAATATATTTAAATTACATGTTAATCACTATGTCATAATTTATAGGCTTTGAAAATAACTTTTTGTACTTAAGAGCCAAGCCAGATTTTACTTGTTTTTGCTGTTTTTAGTTTGTAACAAGCTCTTCTCATTCCCCGCCCCACTCCCTTCCAATTCCCTACACTGGAAGAGCTGAACTTTTAATATGGGAAAGTATGACAGCTGCAAGTAAATTGGTTGAGTAAAAATTAAGATCCCCACAGTCAGAACACGCTAGAGTGACCTTAAAGTTCTGAGCAGAACAAAGCAGTGCTCTCAGTTAAAAGGCTTTTGTTTTTTTTTCATCGTGCCATTTTCTGCTGTCCATCAAAGCCCAGCTTTGTGGATCTTCAGGAAGTACAGAGTGCATCTGTTCAATTAGTTGGTAAGGGGATTTACTGTCAGCACCACAGAGCTAGAAAGAGGTGGGCTATCAACTGGCAGGTGTAGGAAGTTTGTTTCTGGTGGGGGGGGGGATTTGTAAGGGTGATGGAGAGAGTCAAGATTAATTTTGTGGCCCTATCACCCGGACATTGTATGATTAACTTGGACTCAGATGCCAGAGGTTATAGAGAAGGCAAATATCAGCCAAAGTATCAAATGAGGTGTTAAATGCACTTTGCATACATCATGTTCTGAAATTTGCATTTCAGTTTGAATGATAAAAATATGAAACTGTCTTATAACAGGCGCTGTATTTCTCATATTTATTGTTTTAATTAGAGCATTATATTGTTTAATATTGCTCCTGGGGAATTTTAAATTGTTAACCAGATGGGTTTTGTCTTTTAATATTTTTTTTAAATATCATACAAATCCATGTTCTTAGGAAACAAAAATACATACTTAATGCCTAACCTCTATCTAAATTAAACATGCACTTAACCAGAGAGGGTTTTATTTAACCAGAGAGGGTTTTATTTTTTATCTTTAGATAATTGTTCCTATCAATATTAACTATAGGATTAAAGTTTCTAGGGTCAAGAAACACTCTAAATCCTTTTAACTAAAACAGAACGTATCTCTGTAAGATGTTACTAATCCATCAGCACTCATTTATTACCTAAACACATGTCACTATTAAGGGTTCTCAACATTTTATCTTCCCTGGCATGTATTCTTAACACTGCGATGGGCCTTTTCACATTGTTACAGGTCAGGTAGCAGACAGATAAAATGTTTTTGGCATTACGTCCAAGTCCTGGTGCCTGGTTATAACTTATGTATTTTTTCACAATCGAGTTCAACATATCAATGCTTGAGGCACCTAGATTTAGAAACTTCATTTTTCATAAAGCAGGCAAAAGAAAGCAAAGTGTGTCCATGTATGAAAAAATCAGCAAGAATGGGAGAAACCCTACTGAATCTAGGTAGGCAGCTGGCTAATACATTCATACGCGCACACACACACATACACATATGTATATACAAATTCTACAAAACACCTTTTGTTTATTTATGTATGTGGTTATTTTTATTAATGTACTCATCCATCTACTTAGTTTGATTATGTGGAATGCTGCTTTTTGGGTCAAAAAGTACAAACTTCCAGTTATAAAATAAAGTCACGGGGATATAATGTACAGCATGGAGAATAGAGTCGATCACACTGTCTTAACTTTGTAAGTGCAGAGGGTAACTACACTTATTGTGGTGATCATTTTGCAATGTATACAAATGTTGAATCTTTATACTGTATACCTAAAAATAATATGTATTGTATGTCAATTATACCTCACCAAAAATATGGATATTGTTATAGATATTATAAAAAAAAGGCATATGTTTCTTTGATAATAAAGAAAAAAGCAATCGGGAACACAAGGAGAAATATAAAACTACATTCCAAATTTAAAAATCAAACATAAAGCAAAATTAAATATAGGATGATTCAGACTCTTTAGAGAAGAAGCAGAAGAAGCAGCATAAAAGAATCACACTGAAAAACAATTAAAAAATAGAAAAATAAAGATACTTAAGTTTTTACTCGATCATACACAAAATAAATAAATAAGGATATAACAATAAATAAAAATACACAGAATTATATAATAGTATTTTAAATACATCAACAAATAGTTAATAATAGGCCTGTGATTCAGTTGAAGGAATACTAACTTGGGCTCTCATCCTTTGTTCCTTTTTCATTAACCCTAGAACATCTTACCTCTCTCATATGTCTCCTCTACTCTATTACTAAAAAAGAATGTCTAATGAAGGGAAGCTATGAATGGTATCAGTCAATATGAATGGGAGTCAATCCAAAATTTACAAATTGTAGAGGATGCTTTTTATAAACACTAATAACTCTACTTTCCTAACTCAGTTCTTGAAGTCCAGTTAATTATAATGTCTATTCTGTTTCACAGAAATGTATTATAATTCTGCTTCACAGAATAGACATTATATGTCTATTAGCCATCTATATGATGGCTAGTATATATAACCGTCTATATGACGGCTCTTAGGCAAATTGAGAAACAGGAAGCAAGACTCACATGTGTCCTGTACCTACCATATGTCAAAGACTATCTTAGGTTTTATTTATTCTTATAACCTTTCAAGGTACACATCATCACTAAAAATCATGACTTGCATTTTACAGATGAGGAAAAGGAGGACCAGGGAAGTTCCTCCGTGTACACACAGCCCTTAGTGGCTATCTGACTCTGTTACCCTTTATCATGCATGCCACATGTAGATTTTGACTTTAGTATATCTTTTCTCTCTTATCTGTACCCTCTCTCTGCCGTGACATAGTGCCTTAACTCTTCTCTTAAATGAATTCTCACAATTTTTTTCTTGTGAAAAATTAATTTATAGTCCTTCATCCTGGTACATATTCTAAATATCTTTTGTGGTTAGTTGGTTTCTGGCAATTTTCTTGTATATGTTTGTATTTCTCTTCAGAAATGTGTTGTGGTATTTGAAACTTTTTTGTAGTTATCACCCAGCTTTTAGTTAACACATGCTGTTAGAAATTTAAAGAGGAAAACTTCTAGGTTTCTTAAAGACCTTTTACTAGTTCATTTCAGTAAGAAAAAGCATTTTAGTTTTTCTTAAATTTTTTAACCTGTCTTTAAGAACATTTGTTTCAATTGCAGCATCTTTGTTTAAGAGTAAAAATGAAATCAGTAAGTCTTTATGATGTCCAAATTCTTGGGAAATCTAAATCTTTAAGTGATGCCTAAAATTGCCTCTCTGTTTGAAAGTTTTTTTAACCCAACATCATGAAGAATATTTAATGAAGACGTCTTAGTCAGGAAATTCTGAAGACAGCAACTCCACAGATCTGTAACCAGCAGTCACCTATAGTCCTTTTGCCTATAGGGTTGTTTTCTTAAATATTTTGCCACTAATCCATGGGATCTTTAACAAATCCCTTAATCTATTGGACCCTCAATTTACTTATCTTTGAAAACAGAAGTCAGACTATGGAACAGGCAATGGGAAAAATCACGTTTAACCATCAAGTTATTTGTACATAAGATGAATATTCTGCCTAATGACATTACTCAAGAATTTGAAATGCTATACCCTGCCCTAGGTATAATATGCTTCCTTTTGTGTTATTAATGAAGACTTAAAATCACAATTTTAGGTTTTTGTGTGTACATGTATCTATGCATTCATACACATACTAAGAAAATTAATAGCTTAAAACAAAATAACAGGCTTATTGAACCCACTCAAATTGACAACTTTTTTTTTTTCTTTTTAACAGACTGTCAGATCATTTGTGGCTTGGTTTTTTTTTTTTCTTTTTTTTTTTTTTTTTTTTTTTACTGTTTTTCACCTGTGGATATTGTTTATCAACTAAATAAATCTTGTTCCCTAAGACACTAGGTATAAGAGTTCTATTTAGTAATTATCTCTTTAGTGGTTGTTTGGAGTTATTTTTATTTACTTGTTAATAATAAGGCAATCGTAAAATATTGAATAGTTCAACTTCTTCCTTAGCAGAAATCCAAGCATGAGGAAATTTTATTATATATTTAAAATAGCAATAACAGTATTTAGAGTAATCTCTATGTGAGAATGTAAATAGGAAGGACCTAGTTAAATCATGAGAGTTTGAAAGCAGTATGATGAGAAACAGAATTGTAAATTTTATAAATCTAATTTTGGCATGTCGATTTTATTCAGTGTCTTAATGATAGGTATTGACAATAAGCAAACAATTTAACATAATACAGATAAGGCTTTCAGTGTTCACTTCATTTCAGTCCTAGACCAGGTTGGAAATATGTTCAGTTATGCTAGTTTATGCAAAGTGTTTACCAGATAAAAAGTGAATTTGTAACAATGGCTGATTCATCCAACCACTACTCTTTAAGCTACCAGGTGGCACAGCTGTTGTTGTAAGGAGAGAGATTTCTCATGGTCCACCTGGAATTAGGACAGCTGGTTCACGAGAGCTGATCTGAATAATGTACTGTGGATACTTGGGTACAGCTACTGACAGAGCAAACAGCACGTGGCTGTCCCACCAGCCCAGAGCAAACACCAGTTACATTTCACAGAAACAGGATGGTATTTACAACTGATCTGAGCCAAAATGAATATCAGATTGAAGGTAGCACCCCAAGAGAAAAAAGTTCTTCCCAAGAGTTACTTGTTGGCTATAGTCTAAGTAGTTGCACCATTTTCAAAAAGACCCCATATTTGACTTTGCTGCATATAAAAAGGAAGAAGGAACTATACAAAGAATCCCTGTACCTATTTGTGAACCACTTTGGAATTTAAAAAAAAAAAAAAAAAGGCCAATACTTCTTAGTTTCCCATTTACACTCTTTGTTGCCAAAGTCAACCTCAAGTAGCCAGGCCCCTGGTCATAATCATTTCCTTTTAAATTCGAAAATGGCTGACACTTCAATTTAAAAATATATGTATATGAAGGAGGCAAAATATAAAATAGACTTGAAATAAGAGAATCTAACTTAAATCTAACATGGATCCCAGAGATCACCTTATCACCAAATACCCTATTTTCACAAGGTCACACAGCTAGTTACTAACAAGCCAAAGTCAATAGACATAAAACATTATGGTTTATAATGGGGAGAAAAAAAATCTACTTGATGTTCTTGGAATATCTAAGTTAGGGCAACATAGTAAAACTGTTAAGAAGGTGAGACCTGATCTCAGTGTTTCCTCACCAAGCTTGACTTCTTAGTTTCGGGCCTAGTTTTATTTACTTTCCACGAACAGGCTACAGAGCCCACTGATTCCAGCCCTGGTTCTATTGGAAAAGCGACTATATCTTATAGCCTCCTTGCAAAGAAGGGATACCATTCTGAGTTACTGAACTCACACCCTGTATTGTGTTTATTGATTCAAGGAAATTATTAACTTATTATGTTCCCTGTGTGAATGATTTATCGCTGTATTGCAGTTGTTTATTTACTCCGTTAGTATACTTTCTTCCATATACCGTGAGCGGATTCACAAGAGGACTTATGCTAATTGTCACGATAGCCTCAATGCCTAACACAAACTAGAGACATGGACATGGTGAAATTTTCAGCAAAAGTATATTGGACCAAAGGGTGGATGGATAGTTAGTAAAGTATATGAAACCCAAGGAGTGGCTTTATTAATGGGAATCTTGGGGACTCCCCCTAGCCAGCCGGCAAGTTATGCTTTACTGGATATGATTTCATCATCCCTGGAATTATATATTATACACATCATAGCCTATAGATACTAAGGATGAGTCTTAAATTGAAATTGAACCCTCATACAGTAATCTGAATATTATCTCTCATCTAGTACACTTACTCTTCTTACCAGTGATTACTCTTTCTGGAGGTATTGCTTGAAATCTTAATTCTTGGGGCAAAAAAAAAAAAAAGAAAAAGAAAAAAATCTTCTTAAAGTGAGTAGTTCCAAATGCAGCACATATTTCCCATGTAGTTATAAAACTTCAAGATTCTATCACTAGTATGATAACGACCTCTTGAGACATCTTTGTATTTCCTTTGTATTTCCCAATGCTTTGTGGTCTAGCAAACTCAGGCTTTGGCTTTCACCCTGAAGATATAAATTGTTAACTAAGAACACTACGAAACACAGACATAAGGATAAAGTGCCATGGGGCAGATGGAAAACGCAGTTTTGGCCCATCAGGTCAAACACAAATCCCGATTAGTATCTGTTTAAGTGGTACACACCACCCACCTGGATTTCTACACTGTGGTGCAAAACAGACCCTGGCGGGGAAGGATCACTTTAAGTTTTTCAAAAAGCACTTTTAGAGTAATTATGGCTGAATAGTATCGAAAATCGAAAATCTAAGTAATAAATAAATGAAATTCTAAAAGTTACAGAGTGGGTTTCTCAAGAAGGGAAGAAGCGGAAGAAGGGGAGCCCCGGAAGAGGAAACACCGCCGTCTACCGTGCTGCCCCCGCGGGTAAGTTTTCTTCAGCGCTTAGTGTCCTCCTCTGTAAAATGGGAACATTTTGTTCCTGCCTGCTTTACGAATTTTACAAGTTTGTTTTCATGTTAAATGTCTTTGAATAAAGTAATGTAAAATACACGTATGTGACATGGTATTTTTTTCTAGTTAAAGAAAATACAGCTGAATCCTGACTTGTCCAAGTATCACTCACGCAAGACCACACTAACTGCTGCAAATCAAATAAGCACATGTTTCTTAGCAGCATAAGAGCCCTCATACAGCTACATATTGCTCTATGTGCCAAGAGGCTATTTTGCAAATTTGGGAACACATGTTTCATTGGAAACCACTGTCAAAAATGATTGGTGTTATTTTTTTTTTTTTAAGATTTTATTTATTTGTTTGACAGAGAGATCACAAGTAGGCAGAGAAGCAGGCAGAGGCAGAGGGGGAAGCTGATGCGGGGCTCGATCCCAGGACCCTGAGACCATGACCTGAGCCGAAGGCAGACGCTTAACCCACTGAGCCACTCAGGCACCCCCAAAAATGATTGATGTTATTGATGTAAGTAAAATAGAGGGTGATAATCAACAGGTTTCCCTTGAATGCATATTGGTTATTACACCATTCAAAGCCATTGTAAAATAGTCCTTTGACAATTAAAAATCATGGTGTTTTTCTTGGTACCACAGTAAATCAAAACAAGACCCCACAGAACTCTCTTCCACCCCTTAGTCACAGAAAGGTGCATATTCTACGTCCAAAGATAAATTCTTTAATGCAACTAAAATAAATTAACTGAGTGACCTAATAGTAGAGATTATGATAAACTAAAATAAAATCTTCATTACTTTTGTTTTCTTTAGATGATGGGGGTGAGAAAGTCAATGAAACACAAACATTAGAAATTCACATCTCTGCCGAGTATGTGTTGGCCTTGATTTTCCTGAATCACTGCTAGTGAACACTTGAACGCATCCAGACAGACTCCTAATAAGATATGTCTCAGAATTCATGCTGGGGCATTGTCAACAGGCCAAGGAGAAGTCCTCAGTGCTGAACGCGTGCTTAGATTGATTTTTTTTTCTTCCCTGTGATTGTGAATCTTTTCAGGGAAAGCTGCCACATTAAGGGCAGCACGTGGTAATGCAAGAAATGTTTGAACTCTCAGACTCCAGTGGAGAAGGAATTCCTGTGTGTCACCTCTTTAACACATTAAGCATTTTATAGATTTTAAAAGCACACTAAACTTCTTCAAGAAAGATACGTCTCGGAAAGAAAGTAGCTGAGTTACAGAAAAGTGCTTAGATTTACGACCCTGAAATAATTTGATAAATGACTTGGGAGTTGGGAAAAATAAAATAGATTGGACTCTCGCACATATTACATACCCTGGGCTTTCTCCCAAGGACTACCAAACAAACCAAAAAAGTACTAGACAGATAAGAAAAGTCCCTAGTATTTTTCCCAGGCCCCTTTGTCCTTTATTACAGAGTATTATTATGCCAGAGTAATTATTATTCATCATTTCGAAAGGAAGATATTCAGGCAATGTGCAGCTATGTTTTGACAAAAGAAAATATTAATGCTCCATCTTACAAATACAATCACAAAGGAGAGGAAGACTGCCTTTCTTGCTATAAATCTTACGTGGTAAGTCACCCCAGGCTCTCTCAAGAATCTTTACTATTTTTATTACTTACAAACACATCTAAGAGTTTTAGAAGCTGTTTTAATTCATCTGCATCATCTTTTAGGGTGACAAGCTCCTGAAATATATGAGCAACCAGTTGTGTTAATATCTCACCTCCTCTCGTATTTGTTCCAAATTTACTCATCTGAGTATTAAAAAGATAGCTAGTAAAACCTTAGATTTTGCCAGAAACAGTAAGTGAGAAGAGGACATTCCCATCACTCCTAGGACTGATCTCTCAAATCATTATTGAGAGGTAGGTAACCAAAAGCTCAGGCAAGAGAAATTCAAAGTAATATTAGGAATCTGAGAGAACTTCCAGGATTTTCATCCAGCCTGTTACCATACAAAAGCATATTGGATGTCAATTATGCAGGAGGAGAAGATATTTCCAAGAGAGCTTGACACAAGCCCAGGTTGTGAATTATTTGCTTTGAAATACCTTCATATTCTCCTGCTTATAAATTCTGGTCAAGAGAAAAGCAAAAACAAGTAACAAGCACATCCTAAGCATATGGTCAGATGAACATTCATAAAATGTTTATCAGCCCACAAATAAAATTTTTAAAAATGCTGGACCATCCTCCTCCAGAAAGGAGGAAAGAAGCACAATAAATAAAGGGTTCTTTGTTTTTATATTACATTTTTGGAGCCAGCAACATCCATCTTGAGTTTCTAAATACCAGAAGCCCCAAAGGAAGATTTCACTAATATGCTGTTTAAGCCAACAATACATTCATTCCTGGCAGCCATTACTCTTGCATGTTTCCTCACCTTCCCTGCCCAGAATGAATTTACATTAAACCGATAAAGCTGAGAGCTTCAGGCTCTTCAATTGTATAGCCTGGGAAAGGCTGGGAAAGAACCCATCATAGGTTCTCATGGCTTTGGAATTTGGTAAATCTTGCAAAAGTAAGATTTTTATTTTTGTATTCTTTTTCTAAAAGAGGCTTTACCCCTACTTTCTTTCCTTTTTTTTTTTTTTTTTTATTAATTTGACAGAGAGAGATCACAAGTAGACAGAGAGGCAGGCAGAGAGAGAGAGAAGCAGGCTCCCTGCTGAACAGAGAATCCAATGCGGGACTCGATCCCAGGACCCTGAGATCATGACCTGAACCGAAGGCAGTGGCTTAACCCACTGAGCCACCCAGGCGCCCCTTTACCCCTACTTTCAATGACGTGTCTGGCTCCACATAACCTTGACCCACCCAAGGTTTACCCTCACTTCCCTGAGAATGTTTCCAAAGTTTATATTTTATCAGAAACCTGGCATTCATGTGGTGCCTGGGTGGCTCAGTCTGTAAAGCATCCAACTTGTGATTTCAGCTCAGCTCACGACTCACAGTGACCAATCAGATCAATCCCCGAATCGAGCTCCATGCACAGCATGGAGTCTGCTTGGACGTCTCTCCCTCTTCCTTACTGCCCATTCTCCACCCCATTGTCACGTGTACACATGCACACTTGTGCTCTTTCTTTCCCTTAAATAACTAACTAACTAAATAAATAAAATCTTTAAAAAAAAAAGAAAAAGAAAAAGAAAAAGAAAAGAAATCTGGCATTCATGAGCAGTCATCCTGCACAGCCAGAAGGCTTCCTTGGAATATCCTTTCCTAGTAAAGTATCTTCCTTTCATGATTCAAGTCAGGCATCAGAGCCCAGGTTACTATGCTGTAAGCTTCTAGGTCATAGGTCAAAATTCCTTCAAACTCCTTCTCTTTTTGAGGTTCATACCAGATGATTATTCCACAGGTCCTTATCCTCGTAATTATCTATAGTCTTTGCAGGCACTTTCTAACACCCAGATGTTCATGGGTATATTCCAATTACTCTGTGATATGTGACTCATACTTAATCCCTTTCACCCTGAAGGCCGCTGTTTATCTAATTTTCTGAGCTTCCTCTTTGCCTATGCTTCTACCTCAGTTTACCACCTGGATATTTCATAACAACTGGAAAAACTCCCAACACAGAATTTGTAAAAGTATCCTTTTTTCTGACCATAGCCTTCTATTCATTCACTTTGGTGATTCCCTTTCTCGATTCAGTCAGATCTTCTGCTTTTTTGTGTGCTTTTCAGTTAATTACCCGACATTTTATTTTACCAGCATGAGCTTTGCAGTAAAGTAGATAATGGTTTGAATCCTGTGTACTTACTAGCTCTGTCACAAGCTACTCAACCTCTCTGAGTTTCCTTGGCCTAAAATGGGGGAAAGAATGCCCCTTCTCTTCTTAGTGTTCTTTTTTTTTTAAATACGAATATATGTAAAGGAAGAAACTATATAACATTTGGTTCACATTAAGTACACAATTATCCACAATCCAGTAGATAATAGATGATAAATTTATTTTATTTATTTTTTATTTTAATTTTTTAGGATTTTATTTATTTATTTGAGAGAGAGAGAGTGAAAGAGAGCACAACAGAAGAATGAGGGGCAGAGGGAGAAGCAGACTCTGCTGAGCAGGGAGCCCGATGCAGGGCTAGACTCCGGGATTCTGGGATCATGACCTGAGCTGAAGGCAGCGACTTAACCGACTGAGCCACTCAGGTGCCCTGATAGATCTTTTTTGTTTGCTTGTTTTAAAGAACTTGTACCAATGGTTAATTACTTCATTTACCCTCAGTATAACCTTTAGTGCCTTCAGTTTCCATATTATTTTGGTGTAGCTACGCACCAATTCTGAATTCTTGATTTTTCAAACATGTTTTTCTCTCCATTGCTCATCTCTTGGTAAGACTGAACAAACATTCAACCACGTACAATGGTGCTTCTAAAAAGCCATGTTTTCTACCTCTGAGAGTCCTCAGATTTATTGGTCCCTCCTTAGTCTTTGTTCACATGCCTTACCACTACATTTCCTTCAGGACTTAGCCAATCTTTTTAAACTCCCTAACACATCTCGGTTATAATATAACCGAGTTATAATATAACTCTCTCTATATAATAGGGAGAGTAAAATCTAAATGGCTCTATGTGAGTCAGTTTACTCTCAAAATTAAATGAAGTGGAAAATTTGCTATTTGTTATTATGACTGGTCTGAATATCTTTTGGGAGACAACTAACTAACTTTGTGAAAAATTACCAAAAAAACTTCGTGAAATGTTTGAAGTAGGAGGTAAATCAACCAAAAGCTGCATTCAAACCTTTCAGATAAGAGAGAGAAGATTATACTATACAACACAAAAAGAAAATTTTAGAGGCCCAGGTTAACCTGAGAGAAAACAGAGCTGAGAAAGGCAAAGAGGAGAGAAAAGGGTAAGTTAGAAGATTTTTCTCTAGATGTGATCCTTCTTCAGTCTTACCCACTGGTTCTGTCTTCAGTCAAATCCACCAAATTCACAAAGTCCTGGCAAGAATTATTTTTGTTGTTAGGAAAAAGAAAGAAGGGACTAAAGTGAAGTCTGAAATTTCTGAAAGGACTTGCTCCTACAGAAAAGACCACTTTCTCTCTAAGCTCACATTCTGTCTCCTTTCTTCCCTTCACATGGAAGACTTTTTCAAAGACATTCCCACTTCCTGCCTTTACTCTTCAGATAATTGTATTCTGCTCTCCACACTACTGAAACTCCTCTCTAAAAGAATAACAATATTGGGGTGCCTGGGTGCTTCAGTTGGTTAGATGGCCAACTACTGGTTTCAGCTCAGGTCATGATCTCAGGGTCCTGGGATTGAGCCCTACAATAGGCTCCATACTTAGTGGGGAATTTGCTTGAGGATTCTCTTTGCCTCTTCCTCTGCCCCTCTGTCAGCTCATGAGTTCTCTCTCTCTCTCTCAAATAAATCTTAAAATATAAAAAGAATAACAATATGTCATGAATCATGAATAATGGTGGCTTCCAAATGAAGACGTAATTTCATTTGATTTAGAGCATTATCTATTTATATTCCAAGATATTAATTGTATGTCTTTATTCTACATCCTGTGTTCTAAATCACTAATAATGATGTGAACATCTTCTCAGTTTTCCAATTAGAAAACATGGTGTCACCTTGATTTCTCTATCTCATTCTGTAATATCCAACTGATACCCAAATCCTGTTGATTCTATTCCAAAACCATCACGTACACAAACTAACTAAACAAAATAAAAACAGAAACAAAAACAACAACAACAAAAAAGTCACCCACATGAAACTTTACATGCTATTTCCTTTGCCTCAGCAGATAATCCATCTGTTTTAGTTCACATTTCAAAAGCTGCCAGAATTTCTCACTAGGAGTCAATCTGACCTTGTTACTTTCCCCATTTAAAAACACCAGTTTGTTCAAATGGCTCCTTATGCACTCTCTGTTTCTACTGTAACATTTTTTCTCATTACATTTTATTGGCTAGTTACTTATCTGTAAGTTTTTTGAGGACAGGGCTTGATGTGTCCATAGGAGGTAATCAGGAGGGTTAGGATACATAGTAGATAAGTCACTCATGTTCCATCAAAGAATAAATGATTGAATGAGCAGCTGGTCTTTGCTACTTGCTGGAAATAATCTCATATTTGGCAGAGATGAATGAAAATGTCTGTCTGAATTTGTGGAAGCACTACGTGAAGACTATTCAGATAACCCCTTAAAGATCAACATTAACCTTTATAAGGAATTTGAGGATCAAAAAAATTTAAAAAGTCAAAATTCTTTACTCATGTACTCATCTCATCTTTAAAGTACTGAGTACGGAACTTAGAGCAATAATAAAACAGAAAAAAAAGTCAGAAGCAGAGTGAGAGGAGATGCATCATGGTGGAAAAGAGCTCAGACTCTCCAGGTGCTACAGCCAGGCTGCCTGGGTTTTAATTTTTTTTTTTTAATTTATTTATTTTTAAATTCCTTAGTTAAATTCAATTTAATTTACACATAATGTATTATTAGTTTCAGAGACATAATTTACTGATTTGTCAGTTGCATATCACACCTAGTGCTCATTATATCAAGTGTCCTCCTTGGTGCCCACCACCCAGTTATCCCAGACTCCCACCTACCTCCCTCAGGCTGCCTGGTTTTGTCATTTAATAGCCATGCCTCAGTTTCCTCATGTACAAAATAGGCAGTAATAATAGTAAATACCTCCCAGAGTCTTCATGAGATTTAATGAACTAATAAATATTAGACAACAGGATACCTGGCACATAATAATGGGCATCATCTCTTATCACTTTTTTAAAATCATCTCACAGTCTTATAAATATATGGGATTACTAGGAATAAAAGAATGAATCTGTTCATTTCAACCCAGAATATCCAGGTACTACCAGCTCTAACTAAAAAGAGACTATACCAGATTCCAAATGAATCTGAATTATGTATGTTTTACATAATCCAATACACTAAGACTTTCAAACATTACTATTTTCTTCCAGGGACAGAAAGCAAGCACGGATGTTACTAACCACAATGTATGATTATTGGTGGAATTAGTTGTGAATTAAACGTCCCATCTCTTTCCCTCTCTGACTTGCAATAGTTTTGTCATCCCAGTGGAGAAAACGTTTTGCAGTAAGAAGGGCCGCCATCACCCCTGGAATTTTTCCCATGGTGTCTACCCATCTCTCGATTCAGCTTTTGCTCAGGGGTAACGAGAGGCTAGTCCACAGCCTTTCATTGACAGCGTCTGAGTGAAAACTACAGAGTACCAACCGGCCTTGCTTTAGAACACTGGGGTCTGTCAGAATCTCAACGGGAAAAGGGAATTCTTCATCTGGGCAGGTGAGCGAGGGAAGGGGCTGAAACACAAGACGCTTGTGATGAGGGTACGTTCAATGGCAGGAAGTGCACAAAGGGAAGCTGATGAGCAGACCCGCCCCCCACCATCTACTACCATCTTCTCCATTCCGCTTCCCGGAGTAATCAAAGGATATTCTGAACCTCTCAAAATGCCATCAATCTTTATTGAGAATGAAATAGAACCTCTCTCTCTCAAGCCTTTGCAGGAGCAATCATCGTTAACAGGCTGGCCTGAACAGGGAGCTCCGGCAGACAAAGATGGATTTGTAAAAATAAATAAATAAATAAATACAGATATACATAAATTAAGTAACCTCCACAAAATATGAATAGAAAGTTGATGATAATCTCCCAATTCTATTGTATGAAGGGTAAAGAAACTCACAATTGAGCTCTCCAGGTCTAGTACAGTAAAGAATAGGCTTCTTGATGAGATGTTTCGAATAATGCAGAGCAGAGCTAGGAATCTTGTGGTAATAATACTAAAAAATAACCATCTAAATGATTTAGATAAAACATTCATTAACATTCCAAAGCGAAGTATCATTTCTAGTTGCCTCTCCCTCCTCTTTGTTTCTTTCCTAGCTCTGATTTTCTTCTTTAGTACATTTGAACAAAGAAGGAAAAATGCCTCTTCTGATTGTTCACAAAGGTTTCTTACGCCAGCTGACAATTGCTCAAGTGTAAAATAATTTCATAAAGATCACTGAAATGTTCTTCGACGCCAGACTCTCCTTAAACAAACAGCATTTCCCTGGTCCCTGGTGTCTCGGTGTTGTAGTAACCTGGTTGCCAGTATCCAACTCCTGTACCAGAAAAAAGCTACAAACAGTGATACAAGTCCTCTCAGGAAAAAAATCATTATTTAATAGATAGGTCACTCACTTTGGATTCTGAAGACCTGATGCTAGTTTGGTTCTTGAGTAACCAAGCTTTTAAGGGAGTCACCAAGTCATTTTACTAGGTCAGGAATTTTGTTTACTCCAAAAATGGGGATTCTGGTGTGAAAATAAAATGCTACATATCTCCACTTTGTAAACTTCAAAGCCTTTTCAGCTATCACTTATTTTTGAGAATGTTTCAAGAACGGAAGTGACTCCCTGCTTTTATAATTATTCTGCTTATAATGGACTTTGAGTCCCCAGAAAATTCAAGGAGGGGTGAGAGGACTTTTGTAATACTATTTAGTAAACTAGAGTAAAAAAGTTTTCATAAAGATTGCCATATATATATATATATATATATATATATATATATATATATAATGACAGAAACTAGAAATCTGTACCATTTTTTAACAATCTTATGTTGAATAATTATTGGGCTTATAACATAATTTGTTTATTATTTATTGGATATGTTGATGTCATGTGTTCCTTCCCCAAATGAAGGTTGGAAGTTAAAAGCATCAAGTGTAGACCAAAGAGATCTGGGTTCAAATCTCATTTTGATCATTCAAGCTGGAAGTCTCAACAAAAAGACACTGCAGCCTCACCTCCAGTTTCTATTGTCATAAAATGTGAGCAGTAGTAATCTCTACCTACCTTTGTTGTGAAAATTAAGGATATAAGCGTAAAGAGCTCAGAGTAGAACCTGACACATAAATATGTGGTCAATAAATGGTAGCTATCTTTAGGTCTGCATGTGAAAATTTTGAAACATTTGTGAAACTTGTAAAGATCATTTTATTTTCAAGCCTGTAATTACTAAGTCTCCATGCAAACATTGTTCTCCCTGCTTCTTTTTCTTTTTCTTTTTTTAATTCCTTTAATTTGTTCTTGGCTCTGTCAGTTCCATTCGACCCTCCTAAACCATTAACTCTTGATTATGGGGAGTCTCACAGAAGAATAAACAGAAGAGGCAAACAGCAGCAGGGTCTCTGGCTTCTCATTGCATTCCCAGCAGGAGTCTTTTAAACCAATTGATGGGAACTCTCATTAGACTTCAAGTCAAAATGAAGATTTGCATGGTTTTGACCAGTAAAAAACCAGACAGAGCCAACAGAGGACTGAATGTTAGACTTAGACTTGAGAGATTAGAACAGGGCTTTCCATGGCTCCCTTGAAAGTAAGGAATGCTGAGTTATAGGTTTTATCTGTTTCCATATAGTTTATACATCTATAAAATGAGAGAGTTTGTGCTAGAAGGGCTGTAAGACCCCTTCCACTCTGATACTCCATGAGTTTATAGTTACTTATGCATCCATCTCATACTACAACGGGACATTGAGCGTTGCAAATTACTATATTTATTTGATCTATTTACGTGGGTCAAGGGCAAACTACACAGGTTATATTTCTATTCTACTGGTTATATTTCAACTAGGGAAAATCTCATTGAAACAAGTGTCCAGAGAAGGAGATAAGCTAGGAGAAAGGAAGGAAAAGGCAGTGGTAAATGATAGGGAAGAAGATTATTTTGTTGATTTGATAAGGAGAGCTCCTGTCTCTGTGTATGTGGGAGCACAGACTTTAATGTACACGAAATAATGTATTGCTATGTATGTATGTATGTACTGCCAACCTCTTTTCCTTCATCAAGATTGGAGCTGGGAAGTTCTAAATATCTTGCTGCTACTTTAGCCTGTGGCAGGAGTGGAGAAATCACTCCAATTTACGAGGACATAGGAAATATTCCACTCAATCAAATCTGTAAGCACACATTTATAGGCATTGGTACTGAGTTTTACACACATGTAGTACTGGACTTTGTTTATAGATTGGAGAGAAAAGAAATAATACTAAGATTTATTATAAGAAAAAATGTTGAAGGTTATACAATCATTCACTAACAGAAAAAGCAGATACTCTAAAGAATAAAGAAACAACGGTAGAGGAAATCATAATGCGCTACAACAAAGAGGTTCTTCCCAAAGTCCAAATCTACTAGAAGTGATTTCTATGATACCTGAAGATAGAATTAGAGAAGGAGGTCTAAAAATCTTTACTTGAGAAATTAAAAGATACTTTGATTTTGTTTGCAATTTCTAACATAAGTTTAAATGAAGAATCTAGAGCAGGTATTATAAAGGGTTTCACATAATGTTTAACAGGATGTCATGATCTAAATTCAATGAAAACCCATAGGAAGTCAGTGAGAAATAGAAGAATGTTAGCAATGGGGAAAAGAAAAAGAGAAGAAAAGTTTACAAAGAATAGTGTAATAAAATAATATATCCAGATTTTAAGAAAGTCACTGGTAGAGAAAACACTGCGCAAAAAGGTCACTTGATATTTTACTGTATAAAAACTATCATTTGAGAGGGTGAGGAATGAATATTCTCAAATTAGTGGTAAATCAGAGATCTTAGAACCATTTTTAAGATCCCTGTCATTGCTAAGAACTTTGAAGAATAAGCAAAGGCAATTCGACATTATATTCTCATTTAGTAAAAAAAGAGACAAATCTGTAATGCATTTGGAAAGAGACCTCTTTGTTAAAACAAATTAACTACCTACTCACACCTCCAAACTAAAACAGAAAGCCCCAACATGATCTGTATTTTGAAAGAGATCAACAGTGGGAAAATGCTTAGAGCTCTGGGCAATTTTGTGTGTGTGAGCTAGAGGGTAGTAAAAAATAAATTTCAGAGACTGGTCAACTGGAATGACCAACGGAATTTCCCAGGATTAATGTTCAAAAATCCTTCAACCATTGTTGACAATAGGATTATATATCATATAAAGAGAGTTCTTATATAACATATATCATTCAGATTTATCTCATTGATAAAAGTGATAGGTATAATCTAAATCGATGAAAACAAAAGAAATGAAAAGAATTAGGGCTCAAATATTCAGTAATATTGTCTTTTATTGGGACAATGTAAACACTATATTTAGAAATAAAGCCCATTTAAAGAAATGCAGATGTCTGTAGGGAGACATCTTAGTAATTTCTGTAAAGTTATGAGGGCCTGTATTGTAATCATGACAAAAGAAAGAGGAAAGAGACATTTGAGAGCTGTTTCGAGGAAGGCCATAAAAGGATTTTGTTTTGAATTGGATGATTTTAATGAGAATCAAGAGATTTCAAAATCATATTTCAAGCCTTCCTAACAATGATAAATAGGAAATTTGGGAGGAAGCCCACCCCACCTACTCTGATAACATAAAAGAGTTCTCAACATGTACATAATGGAAATATTACAAAAACACAGATTTTATAAAAGTATTCTCAAAAAGACATCTCCTTGCCCTTGTTCATGTGGGTTTTGGTTGGTTGGTTGGTTGGTTGGTTTTATTGTTTAGCTTTCCTTCTGACTCATTTCAAACCTGCACTACCAAAACTCCTATTGCAAGCTACACCCTCATTCTCTAATAATGCTACAGCTCAAATACAGCTCATTCTGTAGACACTTAAGCTGATTTGTTTTCCTTTGCCATTTCCTATAATACCTGGCATATGGTTTGCAAAAAATCATCTCCTCAACTAGAAGACAAACTCTTTTCAGGCAGGACTTTTGATTTGCTACTCATTGTCCAACACAGTGCCTAG
The DNA here is from genome assembly GCF_964662115.1 of Mustela nivalis. NCBI lineage: Eukaryota > Metazoa > Chordata > Mammalia > Carnivora > Mustelidae > Mustela > Mustela nivalis. The sequence continues at coordinate 92,541,373 of NC_139030.1, read as the reverse complement.
CTCCTGTATTAATTCATTTATTCCTTCACCATAATGACTTGAACAATTTAAAAATTACTATGTAGATGGGGAAAACATTGAAACAAAAAGTATCTAGTGATATGAAATGTCATAGTAGGAAGATCTCCTTCTTTAGGCTTAATAGATTTAAAAAAAAAAAAAAAATCCCAAGCATCACATCAAGGATACCATGCAGGAATCCTTGACATATTTTGGAAGAAATGTAAAACCAATATCCTGAGACTACAATCATTTATCATCAAGAAGCAGCTGTTGTTAGAATTGATATTGATCCTTGGTAAATTGCTACCAGAGTAACCTTGTTATATCATCACAAAATTCTCCCACTACATCATTTAGCTATGAGATGCTTCCTTCACTTGTATCCTTAAGTTTTTCTCTTCTGTATTAAATCACGTAAGAACGAAAGTATGTAGAGGTAACCCAAAATGGTTTTGGTCATTTTCCAGTTAAATATTCTCTAGAAGATATATAAATGTATAAAATATAATAACTAGTTCAAAAAAGTCGTTCAATAATAAAGTAATTTTTAAAATTATAAGGAACTTATCAGTGATCTAGTTCAATTTTCTCATCACTGATATGAAGAAACTGAATTTGGTTAAATGATAGGGTTAAGGCGGTAATGCGAAAGAGTTTGTTCTAGGGTGTGAGACTCCAGACATCCAACCTACTTTCTTTTATCCAATAACCATTAAATGTATGAAAAGTGTTAGTTTCATACATAGTAAGAAGTTTAATAGCAACTTAAGGAACTTTCCCCCAGCCCACTGTAATTTTAGGTATGGCCTCCATGTAAGATTGTGGAAAGCTGGACTCAATTTCTAGCTTTGCTTCTTGTTATTTGTGTTATCTAAACTCTCCATATTCAATTTTCTTAACTTTTAAAATGAGGCAAATATTAATGTCTACCTCATAGGACTTAGTGAAATAAAAGTGAAATAGTTAATTTAAAACACTTAGCATAGTACCTTGATCATAGAAAGCACTCAATAGGTTTAAGCTGATATTACTATTATTAGTTTCATTATTTCAAAAAATAAGAAATCATGGCTTTGATTTTTTGAGCAGCAAAGACAAACACATTTGAAAATTCTATTTTAAAAAGTCATTATTATGGGCACCTGGGTTAAGCCACTGCCTTCGGCTCAGGTCATGATCCCAGGGTCCTGGGATCGAGCCCCACATCGGGCTCTCTGCTCAGCAGGGAGCCTGCTTTCCTCTCTCTCTCACTCTCACTGTGCCTGCCTCTCTGCCTACTTGTGATCTGTCAAATAAATAAATAAAAATCTTAAAAAAATAGTTATTATTAAAAATGACATCACTGTTCCTACATTATCTAATTGCTTGAATTTTTTTCTAGCTTATATATATCATTAGGAAGCACATTTAGCACACTATCATAAATCCGATAGAGAAGACCAAGTATTCTTGGATTTTTAATTTTGTGTGGTGAATTGGTAAAAATCTTAAAGGGAATTACGATGTGTGTAGTAACCTTCCTAGGATACTTTTATCAAAGTTACAAAATTTAATCTGAGGGAAATGTGGTAGTAGCACAAAATAAAATATATGAAATCCCATTTTATGATCAGCCAAATATTCAGCCAATAATTAATTATTTAGAAACTGGTCTCATTTTTGAGATACTAAGATCCTTTATTTTTCTTCATCCTTTATTTATTCTGCCTACATTTCCTGTTTTTCAACTCACTTATATAACCTATTCTAGGAAAGAAAGGAAAAAAATGGATCCGTTAATAAAGTTATTTCTTAGAGGACATGAAAGAAGTGGAGAAAGGTTTAAATTGCAAGGAGAGATCCATTGTGGGTCGCCTGCTACACCAATGGGCAGCAGATATAATTCCTTTGTCTTCACCTGGTCTGGATAACTAAGAATTAGCTAATATGTTTTCAAAGACGTGGAACACTGCATCTCTAAAACTATTCATCACCAATGACTGAATGATCCTGCAACAACTGAAACCTTGTCTACAAAAGTGCACTGAAGTTTTTAAATTAAATAAAAATTTCTGATATCACTAAAGCTAATGTATCTTTAGCTACATCACATTATTAGCTATTTTTCTTAATTGCTGCTGTATTTGGTGTACAACTCACTATGCCAAAGAAATACAAATCTGGGTAATTAAAAAAAAAGAGAGACAAAAATTTTTTAACAGAAAAATATCTATATAAAAGTTCAAAAACATTGCAGGCATTTAATTGAAAGTACCAGCCATTATGTACTTAAATAAATATATCAAGAGAGAAAGAAGGCAGCAATGGAACCTAAAACCTATTACAAACTGAATACACAAATGGACAGAGGCCAGACCATACATAAAAGTAGAAGTCTACAGCTTACGGCAACTTGACTACAAAATCATATCTACAATAAACAGCCTAGAAAGCCAACCTGCTCTACGTCAGACTTGAGGAAGTCACATTGTTACCTCCAGCTGCAATCCAGGAAGCTAAACAATAACATCTATAATAACTGAACCAAAGCAGTCAAGACTTGATTAACTAACAGTTTCACTAAACTGTGTCACCACTTTCAATTTAGGAGAAACCAGAGTAAGACAAATACGCACCTTTAACTAATCACATTGAATGCCTCACTTCTAATTACCCCCCTTACAGCTTCCCCACATGAAAAGCCTGGAACCAACGCACACTTGAAGCCGTCCCTTTTCTCCACTATAAAGCTTTCCCACTGTTTTGCCTGCCTTTAAGTCTCTGCAGATTACAAGTAGCAGTGGTTAACTCCCTTGTTATATAGCAAGCTCTGAATAAAGAGTCTTCGCCTTTCTCTTTTAGTGGGTCTTCATTTATTTGCACACTACTGAGTATCTACTACATATCCATCAATTTAGGAACACATTTTGATATACTAAAAACTTAATCTTCACCATAATTTGATACTATTTTTTTTAATCCCATTTCACAGATGTGCAGAACTGAAGTTTGTAGAAGTTCGACAATTTCTCAAGCTTTCCCATTCACGTCATGCTAGAGTAATAGTTTTTGGTATATTATTGTGATAAAGGTATTTAAGATAAAATTAAAAAGGCACTAACAATAAAAATAATAACACAACAACTATAAATTAGTTGGTCTTTTTTTTTTTTTTTTAGCATTACTTGCATTTGTATCTATCAATTTGCTGGATAAATGTCAACCTTGTATTTTTAATTGACTCATTGCTTTAAAGTTATAATGAATCAAAATACATACAGAATTTGAACTAACTAGAAGCACTATAGAAGAAATGACTTCCATATCTTATTTGCTATAAAAGTACATCAGCAGAAATAATTTGCTTGTCAAGTAGTGACTGAAGGAACAGTTTTTGGTTTTTTTTTTTTTTTTTTTTTTTTTTTTGGTTCTTTGTTTTTTTGTTTTTAATAGATAATGTGTAGAAAACCTTATAAGAGGGGCAGCTGGATGGCTCACTTGGTTAAGCATCTGCCTTAGCTCAGGTCATGATCTCTGGGTCTGGGATCAAGCCGGAGGTCTGGCTCCCTGCTCAGTGAAGAACTGGCTTCTCCCTCTCCCACTGCCCCTGCCCCCACTTGTGCTCACACACAGGCTTGTACAGTCTATCTCAAATAAATAAATAAAATCTTAAAAAAAAAAAGAAAGAAAACTTTATAAGAAAATGTAGTTATTTACGATATTGACAAGGAAATAACTAAAAATGAAATTTGAGTGATTTTGGAAAAGAGTAAGAAGTTGCCTGGCACTTTTTAAAAGATAATTAGTTAACAATCACATAAGTTGACTACCATTGTATTTATTTTATAAATGAAGAAAGAACTTGGGAAGACATTTACGAACATTACCTAAAACTTATCAGTTAGTTAGCAAAATAGTCTATATTAAAAAACTGAAATAATTTTTGGTTTCAAGGTTCAACAGATATGCTCAAGAAACATTCGATTAAAATTCACTCTAAGATATTCCCTTATCACCTAGGTTGGCACAGAACCTAAAGTTGAAGTAATTTATTTTCTAACTATAAAATAATATAACTTAGCTTTATACAGGGAAAACAGCATTTGCAAAAATTAGAAATTACCATAGAAGCTACATAAAAACTAGATTTTTTTTTTAAAGAACAGGAAATACAGGTGATTAATAAGGCCTTTTAATGTCTGAAAATAAAATGGTATTTAAGAACAATTCCCTTAACAAAGACCAGAAAAACTAAAAAGATATCTACGGATAACATTGTTTAAATAATAATGTGGAATAAGAAATGATGACTAAAGGTCAAATAATTTCTCAAGTGGCTTGTACTTTGTCTCACTAATTTCATTTAGTTAATTCAAACCTTTATTAAGAATTCCTTGCATTGCGCCTAAATTAAAATGAACAGAGTTGGAATCTTAGAAGGCTTATAAAAGCAAAAGATTCCAGCTGTTGACCTTTATAGCATTTCATATTAAGGAAAGAAAACAACTTTCTGAGATGTCTCTCTTTTTTTGTTTGTTTTTTATTTGTGAGAGTGAGAGAGAGAGAGAGCCCACAAACAAGCAGGGGGAGAAGCAGGCTCCCTTCTAAGCAAGGAGCCCAGTGGGGGACTTGATCCTAGGACCCTGGGATGGTAACCTGAGCTGAAGGCAGATATTTAAGCAACTGAGCCACCCAGGTGCCCCTGAAATGTCTCTGTTTTAATAAAAGTAACTAATATGTCACATAAAGTTTTAAATACCAGAGTTACAAGTTGGCCACTTTGCTAAGCATAAAATGGGGAAAAAAACTTATTCCTTTATACACCTGAAAGACTTTGTTTCTTCCTATAAACAGTTCTGATGTTCACAGACTATCAATTGATTTAATATTTAAATCTTTTAGTTATCTTCTCCCCATTGGGATGGAATATTTTTCATAGGAAAGAAAAACTGAGGTGTTTTGTTTTGTTTTGTTTGCCTCTTTCTACATCAGCCCTTCCGAATGGAGCAAATGAACAAAAGGTATGGAGTAGGCTGAGGAATGCATTTCATAAGAAAATCACCTGGAGGATTTTCCAAGAAACAGTTACCTCAAACAGCGAGGTAGATGTCAAGAAAAACATTGTATCGTGAAGATAACATGGTCCAATAACTTTGAAGCAATAGTATGTGTAGTAGAGACAGACTGCCTGCATTAGAATCCTACCATTCCACTGGCTAACTATCTGACACCAGTCAAATACCTCAACTGTGACAAGTTTTCTTCATTTGTCAGATGGAGAGGATGATAATAGAATCCAAAGAAATTGCTGTAAGGATTCGGAGACTTAGTATACATGTGTTGGTTCAGAGTAAGCACCAGGTGAGTGTTACTTTATTATTGCTGTGAATCTGAAACAAAGCAAACAACTTCATTTTGAAAAATAAGCATCAGGTGGACAGTTTTCTCATGCTTATGGGCAAGATGAATAGTTTGCTTCACTGGCTGTGATAATGTCCTTAAATGCAGGAGCCTGGACACTTCTTGAAGGTGGAGTTTTGTCAAAATTCTTTGAACCTCAAGTAACTGATTATGTCTCGCATACAGACATACCCAATACATGTTGAGTGAATAATGAATGAATTTTTAAAAATAACCAAACATGTGGATTGACAATTTTCAGAAAAAGAATGGTATTCATAGAGAGTGGGCTAAATATTTAATATTAAATGCAAATTCTTTTCAGAAGTTTCCTTTGAAGTTTCAATCTACCTCTTAGAAATGATTCAGCAGTCTTCCCAAAATGATTGTTAAAGTCCAAACTATGGAAGTTTTCTGTTTATACTTCAAGTTGACAGAGAATATTTAGTCTCTTAAGTGAAAGAGAGTTGTACTTGTATCACCTCTTGACTATGATCATACCATCTTTTTAAGAGAGCCTACCTCGTTAAGAATTTTCATTTATTTATAAAGACACAGTTTTATTAGTTTGAATGGGTTGATTTTTTTGTTAATTGAATTGGTAGATTTTTAAAAACTAAGGTTTAACTAACATAAGACAAAGAAAACATTTCTCATCTTGAAATACTAAAGATATTTTAGAGTACTTATCATATTTCCCATGCTTGTGTTGCAAAATTAACAATACATGGCCTATCTTCATTGATAGAGTATATTTTTAATCTAGGAATCCTGTTGAAATGAGTTGCATAATTATTTTGTAATTCTAGGACTTAAAATATATTTGCACGACTTTATTTTTTATTATTTATTTATTTGTATTAATTTTTAAAAAGATTTTATTTATTTATTTGACAGAGAGAGGGAACACAAGCAGGGGGCGTGGGAGAGGGAGAAACATGTTCTTTGATGAGCAGGGTGCTTAATGCAGGACTTGATCCCAGGACCCAGGGATCATGACCTGAGCCAAAGGCAGACACTTAATGACTGAGCCACCCGGGAGCCCCTGCATGATTTCATTCCTCAGAAACAATATGGGAGGTGGTAGATGATTATTTCTTACCCTATTTGAGTCAATTCTTGCTCTGGAAGTGTAGATGGGAGGTGGGATGTTGAAAGCCTGAGGGACCAGGTACTCCTCAGCATCCATCATGTCTTCCAAATCCTCTTCATCCAAGAGATTCTGAAAGAACTTGCTGTCGTTTGGACTGGGAAGCTTCATGCGATCATCACCCTAAAAGTTTGCCCACCAGACAAAGAAAAGATAATTCTTCCTTTCTTCTGAAACATGCGGACTTTGCAGCAAATTTACGGAATATCAAAACAAGTGGTTGAAAATCCATGCACTCGTTTAAAAACATAATTCTTTAGCACAAGTACCAGTCATGAAGAAGCCTGTAACACACTTAGATGTGACAGGGTAGGATAAATACATTTAACAGATTGTGATAAATGCCATCAGAGATGAGTAGAGCAGGATACTCTGGCTGTTTTGAGGGAGACATCATCTATTTCAGATCTGAGAATAACGGTAGGCTTCATTGCCAGGATGTTTGAGCTGTGACTTTAAGAATAAATAATAAAGGGCAATAGATTTATCAACCTTTACTTTACTTTATTGAGTTGATTTGACATTGTAGTGTTCTCAGGACACACAGGCTCCATGATTTGTCCTATAACATAACACTGCTAACGTGCTAGCTTTCCAAATCACAGCACAAGGGGCAAATCATATAAATGACAGTGGGAGAGACACCAAAATCCTACTCTTTCTTCCTTCAACTATTTCTTCTACATGATTTTTTCATTTTTCAAAATTATAGATATTTTTGTAAACCATTGTTTGTGCAAATTAATTTGGGAAAAAGATAACTGGAAACTATTCTAAAACCTGGCTTTTATCGTGATGTCAGACTATTGATAGGAGGATAAATGCTACCTTGCTTTCCTGAGGAAAATTAATTCCTGAGGAAAAAGTAACTCAGGGTGTGTTTGGTTATGATTTAGGTAAAAATAATCATAGATAAATACTACAATTTTTAAATTATCTAATCCATTTTTTCTACTGTTTAATATAAAATGTTCTTTGAGGCTATCATTTGATTCATATGTACATTAATTCACTTGAATCTGAATTATTGCTTGGATACTGTATACCTTCCCAAACAAGACACATTAATAAATATGTTTTTAGGAAATTAAATGTCAATATATTGAAACTTTTAATTCACTGTCTTCAACCATGGCCAAGATTAAGACAAAAATCTATCTTTCTTTTATTCTGAAAAGGAAAGATTATAATAATGAATGTGATTTAATGCATGTTAATAAAAAGCAGAGTGCTCGAAGACTTGTCTGGGGATAAGGACTGCTTATGTATATGGATAATCATAATTATCTGCCTGTTTAGTACTGGGGGCCCTTGAATACTAAGGGAAGATTCTTAGAAGTAGTTGTGACATCAAGTGGAAGGTCCTTGTTTGTAAGTCATTTCACATGATATTCTGCTTAATCGACGTATGAGCAGTGATTTCCACAGTTCTAAAGACCAGATCTGTACCAACCTGAATAACTAGGTATCTTTGAGGGTCTCGAGCCATCCTCGAAAATTCAGCAGCCAGTTCCTTAAATTTAGGTCTACTGTCAGCATCAATCATCCAACCTGAAAATTCACACACAACACAAAAGTCATTCTATCCATAATTATGAAGAAGTAGGATGTTAATTTTATGAAAACATAGGCTAGGTTTGAAAAATGTTGTTTTAATAATAATAATGATCTAAAAAAAAAAAAACACAAAGAAAGCTAAAGAAAGAAACAATCCAATAGGTGAGCTTCTATCTCAATCAGTTTGTTGATATTCAGAAGTAAATGAAATATATGATAGAATAACAGAAATTTTTAAGGGCGCCTTGGTGAGTCAATGGGTTAAAGCATCTGCCTTTCAGCTCAGGTCACAATCCCAGGGTCCTGGAAGGCAGCTATGCTCACCACTATATCGCCAATGCTGCACAGATCCCAGGGTCCTGGGATGGAGCCCCGCATCGCATCGGGCTCTCTGCTCAGCAGGGAGCCTGCTTCCTCCTCTCTCTCTGCCTTCCTCTCTGCCTACTTGTGATCTCTGTCTGTCAAAGAAATAAATAAAATCTTTAAAAAAGAAAAAAGAATAACCAAAATTTTTATTTTATTGATCTAATTTAAAATTAATTTTTCTTCTTAGAAAACATAACCTAAGCTGACTATGGGAACTTACAGAAGCTTTGATTTCTTTTTTATTTCCTTAAGTATGGAGAGAATGCCTTTTTTATTTTTTAACTTTTTTTTGATGGTAATAGAAGAGGTGATAGGGATATATAATTTATTATTTTATGTCAGGAGTAACATGGAGCTTTGGTTACAATGCAGTACGCCAGCATAGCGGGGGGAGAAGGGAAATGAAAGCAACTTTCTCATGCTACTCTTTTCCTGGTGGGGAAAAAGCCAGTGCAAAATGATTGGTAATGTTTGTTTAGCAATAGCCATTAGCTTATCTAAGTACTAGCCTTTGCAGCATAAAAATACTATCAGCAATTTTCAAGGTATGTATTATTATTTAGCTGGGAGTCTAGATAAAGTGGGTCTTATCTCCCCAGGCTCTGTTTAGCTGATGAGATCACAAGAATAAAAGCACCTAGCTTTTCCTTATTTTCTTGCCAAATGACCCTCTTCCTAGGTATTAAAACTCATAAAAGCAAAGTAAAACTCCCTATTAGGCAAAATATTTTCCTCATTTTTCATTGTTTCATCAGAGCAGCTAAATGAAGTATGTAAATCACTTCTGATGCTAGTTATGAGATCACATCATATAATGCATGCATGTTCTTTAAAGTTCCTTCCATAGATGACTACTGAATGATGTTTGTTCCAATAAAGCTATAAGGTTTATTTCCTTTTTCCAGGAGTCCAATTTTTATTCTTGTTCTGGGAAGTCTTTGGGTGTCATTTCATGTATCATTAATATTAGCTGAATTTTTTTTCTCTCTTAACAAAGCTCAACTATTTGCATCCACTTAGGAAAAAAAAATGCTGTTGATACCAAGATGCTAATGAGGAAATAGGTGTTTCTGGAACTACTGGAATCAAAAAAGGTTAACTTCGCCGGGAGGTATCAGTTTCTTTCTAACTAAATGTTGAGTAAATAGAACTATGCTTAGAGAAAAGGGCAAGCTGACCTGAACTGGAAAGCACATTTTTATTTCTTCCCTCACTGACAGAATGTATCACGCATGTCATGAATATAAATCTGAGTAGACCTAGGTCCAAAGTCTCGTATTAATAAGATGCTTATTCACCTTCACCAGTTTGTTTCTCTGCTAACCCTGTGTAAATCAAAAGGGGAAAACCCCAGATTACACAAGAAAGATTGCTGAATGTTAATCTCACTTAAATTAAGCAGGAAACTCCAGAGACTTCCCTAATTCTATTTAAATTAAGAGCCTAGGCTGCCAAAACACATTTATAATACATATGTGTCTGGGGCATAGAAAGAAGAAAGAAAAGTAAGAGCGTTTGATGTAAACAAATGATCAAATTAAAAAAAAAAAACAAACATTCGTAATCTTTTTATTTCACTGCAGAAATACATGTCTTCTCACTTCCCATTCTGCCCTGCTAATTTCCTGTTGACTAAAACTGGTAAACCTATTTCCATTTAATTTATCTTTTTAAACTATCGGTTTCAAGCTTTCTTTCTTTATATTTAGATCATTTGTTTAGACCGCTATTTTCCTATAAAGATTACTAACATTATTGTGACTAATTACATCTCTTTGTGAAAGACAATTTGATTGTCACGGAAATGACAAGAATCAAAGTGAAATGAATCAGAAGAGTAAGAGTCATAGAATTTCAACTTTATAATGTGAAAGCATGCATACTGATGCATATTGCTTCCTATTAACAACAAGCCAAAAACACAGGTGTTTACAAGATTTTTCATAATTACTTTTGAGCTTTCACATTTTTTAATATATAAAAACATAAGGCAGGTAGATTAATCCATTCTATTATTTTACTAAGCGTGATGATGGTGATGATAAAATTATTTTGCAATCTTACATTTGACCATGACCATGTAAACGTCAATAGTGCAGATCGGAGGCTGGGGCAAACGTTCTCCTTTCTCTAATAAATCTGGGATTTCTCGGGTTGGAATTCCATCATATGGTTTTCCTCCAAAGGTCATCAGTTCCCATATAGTGACTCCTAAATTAGAGATCAAACATTTACATAAGCATGTTAACAACATAATTTGAAGAAACCAGCAGAATGCCAGTGACAAAAGAAAACTCCCTGGAAGGCAAAAAAAAAAAAAAAAAAAAGTCTAAAGAGGAGTGCCTGGGTGGCACAGCTGGTTAAGCATCCAGACTCTTGGTTTTGGCTCAGGTGGTCCTCTCAGGATCATGAGATCGAGCCCCACCTCAGACTCTACGCTCAGCGCCTGGTCTGCTTAAGACTCTCTTCATCCACCCCCCCACTGCCCCCATCACCACCACCACCACTCTAAAGTACATAAATAAATCTTTAAAAAAAGTAGTCTAAAGAAAGGCTCTTCAGATTTCTATATCCATTAGGAGAAGCCCAGTGACAAAATCTTTGTGGGAAATTCAATTATCTTACCATTGTCTTGAAATTTTTTAATGAGTAGCAGAGACAATTCCGAGCGAATGTCAGAATACAGAGTCTATTCCCCATTTCTACTTTTAGGTAATATTAATGTTTGCTGGTCCAAGTTAATTTTCACTACACAGCAATAGAGCCTATCAAACAATTTATTATATACATGTGTGCTCAGTATCAAGTAATTATGATTGCAGATAAAATCTGATGTTGACGAATTTTGAGATGACCATTTCAAGTCCTATAGGCTAAGCTGGGATGCCAGAATGATTACCTTATGTTATGGTAAATCATTGTGGCTCTCTTTTTGACTCACACAAAGAGAACAGATGGAATGAAACACATTCCTATCTTTAACACCTGTGAGAGCCTGAGGGATCCAAATATAACATAATACCTGTGAAATAGGTATCACAAGATTAAAGGGAATCAATAATAGTCGATTCCTTAGATAAGAAATCACTTTCTTGAACCACTGAAACAGTGATTCTGTAAAAGCAAATACCCTAAACACCAGCCTGCAAATAGCTAATTCTGATAATAATAATGTTTCTGGTTGGAACAATAGTGTATATGCTATAGGTCTCTTTATGATCTCATAAATATACAATTAAAAAGTTATCATTTCTTAAGGATAAGGATTTTAAGTTCATACATAGCAATCTCTGCATAAGATTCTTACCTAGTGAATTTTTATGGGTTCGTATAATACACAACATATGTTTTAATTAGGACTATGCTTTCTTTCCTACTGGAATGAATTATTTATTCAAACTGAGGTATTTTTAGCTTATAACAGTTATTACTGGCTGATAAAAATACAAAGCTTAAGATATAAAAGTACATGTGAACTTCAAATTATCCTTTATCATAATATCATTAACAATTACCTGATTTTTCTTGTTAATATTTTCATCTTATGATTCTTAGGTATAAAATAAAAATGTAACTAGTAACACAATTTAACTGTTTGATCTTGATTAAAATCCTACTTAATTTTGCATATTGAAGAATGGCTCTGTAGAACCAGTAATTAAGACTGAGTGTCCATGAGGCAGGCTGGAACAAGTTAAGAAGAGGATGGCTGTCCATTTCTATTCATTCAGTCAATATAAATACTTATTTATAGAATATGTGTTTAATGAGGGCATTTTGTTAACTTATATATGCAGTTATAAATGCTTTCCCTTCTCTATCAGAACTTCTAAAAAAAGGAACTTCTAATATAAAAAATCGCAAAGCAATTACAAATCAAAATAATAGAAACTATAATAAAGAGTATATAAACTATAATAAATATAAAAACAAAAGAAGGAACATCAAAACCCCCACCTCTGCCAATAATAATCCAATTATATCTTTGCAGGAGTGACCACAAGATAGGGTTAAACAGAGATGGATATAGAAAGACAGTCCCAGGAAAACTGAATCAGAAACACTCTCAAAACTTATAATCCTATAATTTGAACATAAACCACAGCCAATGCATATTTATTTTTATAAAATTAATTTTTATATTAATTTATAAAAATAAATACACATCTGGTGGCAATTTTCCACAAAGGTACATTGTAAACAACATTATTTTTCTCTCTGCCTTATATGCCTTTTGCAATCAACTATGATATATCATAAAAATCTTAAAATACCTTAGGATATGGGTTGATAACCTGGGCTATGTTTCAAAGCAGGGTACTAATCTATCTATCCATCTATCTATCTATGTACTTATATTAGAGGTTATTTAAAATTGCTTGCAGCAGATTGCTGCATTTAATTGAGGGAAACATTCATAGAAAAAAAGGAAAAGAAAAGTGATATATATATCATATATTAAAATATAAATTTCAAATATTAAGATATAAAATCTAATTTGTTTCATGTAATATATATATGTTAGATTTGTGTTCTGTGTAACCTTCACAGTTCAACAACTTAAATTTTTCAGCAGTTTCCCTATATTTGTCTAATCTCAAGCACAGCACACTTTCTACTTCAAAGCTTTTTTAAAATTTTTTTATTTTTTCCGTGTTCCAAAATTCATCGTTTATGTACTACACCCAGTGCTCCATGCAATATGTGCGTAGAATACACAGGACCTTTTTGGAAATTTTAAATAAATAGCATAGGTGTGTGGAGGTAAAAAACACTTTACAGAAATGACTTAACTTTTTTTTTTTTAAGATAATTTGTGCTTCTCTAGGTAAGAGGTATAAATTCTCTATGATTGAATGGATTAAGTCTTTTTCTAAAAATAAAGAACAAAGATAAAGCTAGACTTAAATTTGGTAACCTTAATTGTAACATACTTTCAAGTCACACTTTTTGCCTTTTGCTTAAAGGGCATCATGCTTTCAATTTGTAAGAAATACTGGTTCTTTGCAACATATTTAAACTTAGAAAAGGTCTTGATTCATTCTTACTACTACCTGGATGGACTTCAGTTGTAAATAGCCAGATAGATCTGATTATCTCATCTCAACAATTGAGTTAAATGCAATTAAATGAATATTCTAAGTTTAAAATCACTCTTTCTGGGTTCATATTATTCGTTCTCTAATGTATCTGTTTATTCCAAAGTAGTTTGTAAATTAAAATCAAAACTGCAATTAACAATATTCTCTTCTATTTCTCCCCTCACATTTGCTCTCACCTTACTGCTTTCAGTAATTGTTCTTTATTACAACAACCTCTTTCTTATTATAGAAAAGACATTCTTTTATTTTTAATATATGTTTTCAAAGAGTTTTTTGAAAAATCAAGGCTATGATGCTCTATGATATTGTTCCTAAACTAAAATTGGTTATTTTTTTTTCCATCAAAATTATCAGAAAAGTTGCTACCAAACCAAAGGTTATGGTAGACAACTGAGATTTTAATATATTACATTTTAGAGAACTAAGAAATATCTAAAAAAAAAAAAAAGACAGATAAATGATATAGTTTAGAGGGTTTTGTTTGTTTGTTTGTTTTGTTTTTAAGTAGAAGAGCAAAGAGTTAATTCCTTTTGGAAACAAGGCTTGTAAGTAGGTATTTCCAACAAAATAAAATAAACTGGCTTAAATATTTTACATGAGCCTAATATATTTATTTTTGCCTTAAATCCCTTAATTCACAAGGAAGACTTATTTACCATAGCTCCAAACATCACTCTGATGGGTAAATTTTCTGTAGTGTATACACTCCAGAGCCATCCATTTAATTGGCATCTGAGAAATAAAAAGAGAAATAAACAGTGAAAGTCTTATAATTATATAAAAAGACATTCTTATATTCATTTCCCAAAATATGAGTCTCTGGGCTTGCCTCAATTGTATTTTTTGATTGTGTATTTTTTGTATGTATAGAAAATACAGATATAATAATAATAAACATTTTTTAGTACAGAGAAAAATGAATTAAAATTTATAAAATTCATAAAGTGAATTAACCTAATGATATATTTGTTTTTAAAGGCTTCATAAACAATGAAAAGTAAAATAGTATCACTTTCTATAATTCTTAATTAATTTTCAGTAATTAATTCAGTTACTGGTTAATATTATGACTCACAATATCGATTCCAAACATTTAAGACATATGCTTCTAAAAATATGATCTTCTACCTTTCCCCCCCAAAATAAGATTCCTTATACTTTCACTTATTCTTTTTACCCTCAGAAAATTTCTGGCTACCAGTAAGATGGTCTATTTCTATACTTGCCCCCACTTTCTCCATCCATATAATTTGGTCACTTGAAACACCTAAAATAATGAATTCCAAAGTTAGGCTTGCTTTGTTCCCCAACCACAGATGATCTCCCTTGTGTTGGTTAGCCAGTATTGAAAACATGTACCATTCTCAGACCAGGAATTATATAAAAGAATGTGAGAGGGTCAATACCAATCTATCATCACTACAAGAAAAACAACTCAACTCACATACCCTGCTGATTAAGGGGTCAGCAGAGTTAAGTTTCAACTAGGGAGGGCAGCATTATATAGCTGGAAATATAATGAGATTCTATGGAATAAAGATAAACACTTCTACTCTGCAGATGAAAGCTTAAAACTAAACAGGCCTTTGAAATCATGAGGTTTGCTGCTCACCAAGGTGACACCAAGGCAACTGTATGACAGAATCACAGTATTCAGTGAAAAGGAACAGAAGACACACTGAAAGTGATTTCCCTATGGGCAAGGAGTTAGCCGACTTTATGGACTACGGACGTTGTGTTAAAGAAGTAAGTTTAAATCACAGGTGGCTTGATAAAGACTTAATGGTTACCAGGCATTTAGAGCTATAATGAATCTTGCTTTAGACAAATCCTACAGCTGTATTTTCTTAAGACAAGTGAAGTCATGTGATTTATAGACTTCTACTGTGCAATCTTGCAGTGAATTTCAAAGCTGTGGTCTCAAACTGCTGCAATTTGGTAGTAAACTGGCAGAACAGCCTAATAAAATCACGGAAAGATTGGGAAATACTATAAAATGAAAGTTATTTTTTAATTTTTCTTTTGTGATAGGATTTGATTACATATATAGTTACATAAGAGATCATATGAAGTAATGTAAAAATCATATACTACATGACATTCAAAAATCAATGTTAAACATTTGGAAGCCTATCATTGCAAAATATTTATAATCTATATTTGGGTGGCTCATGATAAATAAAGCACATGATAAACATATTTAAATGACATATCAATCACTTTTTTTGTTTGTTTGTTAGCATGTGTTTACACATCACCATAGGTTAAGGATGCATTTGCTTATTTCATTTGGCCTCTCCTGATCTAAGTTTTCCCACATTAAGCTAGAGGGACCTCTAGATGGAGAGGAGATATCCTCACAGTTTAGCCAAGAATGGTGATCTCAACAGCGGGTTGATGATGAAAAACAAGAGCTGGAACTAAGTCTGGGCTGAGACCATATGGCAGGAGTACAGTTGTCAGGCGAGGCCAGAGACTGGACAGTCAGAAAAGTAGAAGAGGCAACGGTACTGTTAAGATCCCCGGGATATAGTAGCCTACATTTTGGTGGAGAGCATCAGGTTAAATAAAGCAAATTAGTCAATCACATACTACAGTAAAGCTTAAAAAAATAGAGGCAGAAAAGAGAAATCTGTTTTATCTGGTGTAAGAGGATTAGAAACTAAACAGGATGAACGAAAGTTCCCGTGAGTTATGGTTCGTGGTATCCCGTGAGTTATGGTTCTTGGTAGTAGCCAGGCTTCTCCCTAATCGATGAAAGAACAGTAGTGTCTCTCTGTAGCGGTCAGTCCTGTGTTCTTAGGATCAGTGAAACAATTTCTATGGTCCTGGATTAAAGTGTAATTTCCAGTTCACTTAAGGATCCACCCACTTCCCAATACTGGACATGACATAAGGAGCACTAGAGATGAACTGCCTTATTTTGGCTACTTTCGGGAAATTGATATTGGTATATATAATATATTTGACCCTGGATTGGAGAGAAGGCAAATGGTGGAATTAAGATTTTACACTTTCCTAAACTCAGATTTAGTGGCCTCTTCTTCTATCATGTAAGAAGATAAAATATCATATTTTCAAGCCATAGTGCTCTAAAAAACACCCACCTTTCCTCCATCAGCATTATATTCTTTTTCATCTCCTTCTAAGAGTCTGGCTAGTCCAAAATCTGTGATTTTCACATGGTTTGGAGATTTCACTAAGACATTTCGGGCTGCTAAATCCCGATGAACAAGCCGTCTTTCTTCCAAGTACATCATTCCCTGAAAAACACCAAGTTCCAGAAAGAGAGTCAGTCAATGCTTAGGCTTTTCTGTTTGTCTAAAAAGCAGTTTCTTAGCCTTCAGTTGCAAGCGCTTGATTTCTTTAAGCAAAGCCAGAATCCTGAAGTATTTTAAAAATTAGGAAAAATCTGGGGTAAAAAGCAAACCACAAATAACTTTTGGCCCTTTTCCCCTAGAGTCCTATAAAGAATGAATTACCTGTACATGAGCTAAATGTTAAGTCACTTTTTCCCCTCGGAGTTGTTATACTCTTTTGCAAACACTTGCACTAGTGAGGCATACACGTGTCTCAGTAGGTAAGCTAACACACACTTGGACTGACCCCCATATTTCTAGTTGTTTTTTCTCAATAATTCCTGCTTCATGTCATCCTCCCTGTACCACACCTGCTCCCAATAAAGACACCCATTCATAATTTTTTTAAAAATATTTCACACAAAGGTTTAATGGTGCAAAAATCACCATCATAGATTCTATCCAGACTGAAGATATTATTAATTATGCAAAAATGAACTATACCTTAAAGGCACAAGCCTGTAATTTTTTTAAATGACTTCAACGACATTAGTAGTCATTGTAAGAACCCACAAGTGAAATTACATTGTTTATAATGACCCTGAAATGAGCCTTTAATATGTTTTCTTCATTAAATATATACAGTAATTAAAAATAAAATGTATTGCTGATTGCCAACATTTGCATATATCCACATATATCCAGGTATGTTCATATATATTCATATATATACATTCATAATCCATAGAAGCAACAAATATCAAATGACTTTACCAGTAGAGAAACTAAGAATCATTAAACATTACCCTTAACTAAAGGTTGATGTAAAAGCAAGGAAGTAAAGACAGAGACTCAGATTAGAGTGAACATATTCTTACTGAAGTGTTAGAGGAATTCTGTATTTGAGGATTTCAGAGGTAAAAAATGTTGTCATTCAAAAACAAATTCATAATCACTAGAATATGATTAGAGCATACTCTCATGCCAATCGCAAATCTAAGCTGTTGATAGTTAACATTAGAATTGCAGGACTTTAAAGATTAATGGTTGCTGATATAAAAACAAAAGCTGTGGAAAACAGACACATAAATCACACAGGTAAAAAAGAAAGAAAAAATATGAAAGGTACACCCAGTGTAGTGTAAAGAGAAGATTACTTCAAACAGCATCATGGGCCAAACACTATACTATAAATGCCCATTAAACACAACAGTGGAGATACTAGCTGATATGGTCCACCTGGTCAGCTGTTGGGTGACACCATTTTTATTAGTGTTTTCTGAGATCAGCCCACAACTGAGGTCTTCTTTCCTAAACACTGCTTTCTGTTTGAGTATGCAAACTTAGAAACTTTTAGAATAAAGTGAATCTAAAAACATACAGCCTTTATATGATTTAAGGGATCAAAAAACAGACTTATTGCCTTGGAGATGAGATTTTTTCATTTATTTGCCCATTGAAGGAATGTCCACAAAACATTCATCTTTCCTTTCTTACCACCTTCATATCAAAATACAGAAAATGTGTTGGCAACGAGTTAATATTCAGATCCACACACAATGACGGAGCAACACTATGTCCCAGGCATTGTGCTAGACATCAGGGAAACAAAAGAGAGAAGATCTGTTCACTGAAGGAGCACAGAGCTATTAACGAAATGGGCAGACATGGAATATAGACCTGAGTGAATTGCTTTGATACACATAAAGGCATTTAAGGAGAGTTGTTTTGATGATCATCTGTAGTAGAGCCTAGCAAGTATGCATGAGATGGGAGCATTCAGAGAGATTCCAAGGCCCAAGTAAGGTTTGAAAGATGTCCACCAGTTGGGCAAGGTGAGGGGAAAATTGCAGTTAGAGAGAACACACATAGGGGCATCAATACCATGGTGTACTTGGACAAAGGTATGTGATTCAGTATTTCAGAGTCATTACATATAAAGGCAGGAGAGGAGTGAATGGTGAGTCTGACAAAATAAGAAGACGCTCAATTCAACAAGGGCCTCTTATGTGTCATGGTAGAGAATCTGAGCTTTGCATCTTAGGCAGTATTTGATCTGGTGATGCAGAAGTTGTTTTAAAAAGGAGAGCAACACAATATCACTGGAGTTTTGAAAAAAATCACCTGGTACATAGACAAAGGATTAGATACAAATACAGCTGAAGTTGGAAGCCCATGCTACAATACAGAAGAAAAGTGATGAGATTGAAAATAATAAAGGTTACAAATTGGTAGTCCATGGGCTATATCCATTTTCCACACATATTTTTTGATCCCCACAGTGGGAAACTTTCAAACATCCTTTTTAGCTGATGACTGGCTGTACGCCATTGAGGTCACCTTCAGCTTGCCAAGAACCCACCACTCACTATTACTACCTACAAGTTCATTTACGATACTCATCTAGCTTCAATGCATGAGCGTCTGAATCTTTGACTAAACTAGGCCAGAAGAAATTTCAGGGAGAGGACAATTCCAAGATACACTTATATAATAAAATAACCATCCTTGGTAATCGAATAATGAAAAAGAGTAAATTATGAAAGGTTGTGTTTCCTGACTTTGATAATTTAGGTTGATAATAATAATTCCTTTAACTAAGTATTATCCTAATGCAAATAATAGTGATATATACCATACCAATAGAGGACTAATATTCACCAAGAAACTTAAGACCCTAAAGACACATTCTATGTTATAAGTAGAACTATAAAAACTCCAAATGTTCTATGATATTATATACACAAAGCCTTGCCAGGTGATAGGCCACCTTGAATCTCAATTCCATTTGTCTATAAAAAAGGTTTTCTTCCAAATAATGAGAACTCAATTCAGGAAACCAGATGATAATTTCTATATAGTTTCCTCTACCCACCTGACCATGATTAAAAGAAATAAAAATAGAAGCATCTGTATTATTACCAAATCATCAAAATATATTTGTATGGTTGCTTTGCAACTATGAGTACATTATAGGAATACTAACATAGACAATAACCACTGCTAACATTGACTGAGAACTCAGAACATGGGAGGTATTAAACTAAACGCTTCTACCACAATAGGTTAACTTAATTCTATGAGATGCATACTGTTTTCATCCCGTTTTAAATATTAGAAGACCAAGTCCCAGAGATGTTGTTACTTGCTCCAGGTTATCTAATGAGTGATAGAACTGGGATCTGATCCCTTGCTGTGGGGCTCTAAGCTCTACACATTTAAGCCTACCCCCCACCCCCTTGATGGGTCACGGGGTCATGTGGACATGTAGAAATTAATGTACACAGTAAAGCCATATAGCTTTAAA
Organism: Mustela nivalis; assembly: GCF_964662115.1. Classification (NCBI taxonomy): domain Eukaryota; kingdom Metazoa; phylum Chordata; class Mammalia; order Carnivora; family Mustelidae; genus Mustela; species Mustela nivalis. The sequence goes on along the minus strand of NC_139030.1, from coordinate 92,521,210 downwards.
AGATCCTTGTTCTTTTGGAGCAAAAATATTATAAGATGTTTCTGTGAACTGAGGGTATATGCAAGTGACTGACTTGTTTATATTTATATTTAAAATTCAGCTTAACTATAGAACTTTTATGATTTGGCAGGAATTTGAATTACATAAATTAGAAACTTAATTCTTGCATCAGCCCCAGGATATGGGAGTTGGTTTGAGTGCAGATTCTGAGGTCAATTGCCTGGATCGAACCCAGCTCTGCCATGTTCTAGCTGTATGACTCTGACAACTTAGTTAATCTGGCACTCATCTTTGTCTCTAAAATGGCCATAAAAGCACCTATACCACAGATTGTTGTAAAGATAAAACATGTTAATATATGTAAAGCACTCAAGTAGTAACTGCCACATCGTAAGTGCAGAACATGCAAGCTTTCATTATTTTTCCACAGATATCAACAGCCCTAGCGTGAACAAGAATAACTTACCCTCATTAACTTGAATTGCTTATTTGAGAAAATCTGTGAACCTCAACTAATATATCACAGTAGGCGTTCAATAAATGTTTACAAATGGTGATACGTATACCCATAACCAATCCATCATGATTAATGTGTAGGTACAAATTCCAAAGAATTACTGTTCAAAGTATTATTTTAGTAATGATTCACCCGAGGATGCTGTTATATAAAAAGAAGGAAAAATTAGGAAATCTACTAAAAGATTTGGTGCCCTTCATAAATACATCACAGAGTCACAATTTTAGTGAGGAAAAAGGTCATGAATAATGGCCTTTAGGTTGCAAGTTTTCAGTGCTGCAGAAAGGGTGAATAAAATAGTAGATTTGCTCTACTGAAATATCTTGTCTTTTATCAGCACTGAAAGTTTTTCATAGACATATTTTAGGAGCATTTTGCCTACTTCTAGACCCAAGTGCTATAAGTCTGATTTTACGCAAGCTATTCAGAATTTACCATTGTCCAAGCCATTCAGTGTTTTACCATTTTTCATACTTGCTCTATAGGCTGTAATGAGTTTTCAAAGAGTACTTATTTTCTGCTTTGCTTATACCTCTTAAGAGGTGCTTTAAATGAATACAATCTAGCTAGGGAAAGTCAAACTTAACTCTGACTTCCAGAAATGCACTTTAATAGCAAAACCAAACATAATTTTATTACAATTGAGTTTAAAGTTTTAATCTCTGGTTAAAAATTGACTCATCTAAATTGCTCTATAGAAATATATCAAAATATTGGTATTGATGAACCTCTAGCAATGACCTTCTTTTCAATCTTGTGATATTTGAATCACAACTGTCAGGCAAAAATGCATTATTATTATGTTTTAACCCAATGTAAAAATGTATTCTGCCCAGCTGCAGGAAGCTAACGCAAGTCAAGAGAGACCAGACTATTTTTGACAATAAATATTTGCTTCCCATATATAGGCCATATGACAATTTCATCAAACACATGTGTGGAGCTAAAAATTTCAAGCTGTAGTCAACTCTCACAGGCATTAATCTCTGGAGTTAGCAAGAGTACAGTTTTCTTTTCTTGTTTTTTTTTCCCCCCCTGTTTTCATTCTAATAACCTGAAGCTTTTTTAATAACACAGGAAGCTTCAGGAAAGCTAGTTTCAAATGAAAATCACTCCTCTTTTCTACTTTTTTTTCTAAAAGAATTCTATGCCTGAGGGAAAAAAAAAATGCAACTATAATGCTCTCTACCGTTAAGGCTAAAGATATGAGCATGTTCAATGAGAGAAAGGGGCCTTTTTGGATGAAGTAACTGAATTTATCCAAATAGTGCATGAAGGGAAACTAAGGGGTTCATAATTAAATCAACTGAGAAGTCTTTTCAGCCAGAGAAGGCTGGTTCAGGGCAGCAGAGAAAGAACACAGAACTGAATGTTGGAGTTAGAAGTCCAGGAAATGCTGTTCACTAGGCTTTTGACCTCAGATACTCATTTCACCTCTCCTATAAAAGTGACAAACTGGCCTAAATGATCTCTGAAGTGTCCTCTAGCTTTAAATTTTTATTCCATGATAGATGGAACTGTACAACAGACCTATATAAAATACTAAGTCATAGGCCAATAAAAGACACAGAGAACAGTAAAGAAAGACATAGAGTAGATGCCTCCCTTCAAATATTTAGTGAGAGCCATGAATATGTTTTAGTAAAAGTCAGTTTCATGCATCCAATGTTTAAGATGACAGACTTTAGAAATAAACCCCAGCTCTTAGTAGCTTTGTATCTTTGGTCGATTTATCTGTGTTTCAATTTCCTCATCCATTAAAGGCATAATGATAGTATTTACCCTGAAGATTGTCTTGAGGACTCAATGCCTTCATGTTTATAAAACATCTAGAGCATTCAGTATTCTAAGATATCATGTATTTTCTAAATAAATAACCTCAAATTCAGCCATCTTATTAAAAACACAATTTGACTAATGTAAGAGAAAGAAAAGATAGCTAAATGAAATACCTACTGGCTACTCAACACAATTAGGTGAAGTAATTTCTGTTTCTTGCTCATTTGTCCCTGAATATTCTCCTATTATTTTTTTCAGAGGGAAAAAAAGCAGATTCACATTGCTGTCCTAAACTGGCTTAGAGTTAATACTCATGGTTCATTCTTATATCTTCTGACTGTACCTATGATCTTCAAGAAATTTCGTTAGATAGTATGTAGTTCATAAGGAGATTTTGAAATATTGAGGGCTAAATTTATATCAGCTTAGCAATGGTTAATAAAAACAACAGCTTGTTATTTGAAATGTATATTTCACAAAGTCCCAATAGTATATTTGAGTGTCAGTAAATGTGTGTGTGTGTGTCATAGGCATGCAAGCATATAGTAGGTGTTGTGGTATATTGCTCAGAAACTTCTTCAGGACCAACAGACTCATGGGGAGTGTTGGCTGCTGGTAGCTCCCAGCTGCATCACTTTGGATGCTTTGATACCTCCAACCCAAGTGCTGCTTTGCTGGGGGTTTTTGCCTTCTCAGAGTCAACACACATTTAGCAACTGGCTGAATGAAGTTATAAAGCCCATCCCCCCATAGATGACAGCCTTTACAGATTCCTGAGGCTGGCTACGAAAACATTTTTTTTTTTTTTTAAACTCCTGCTTCTCTACATTTTCTTCAGCTGTTTCTTCAGAAGTTTCATTTCCCGTCCTTTATGAGCTTTTGGAAATTTGCAGCACAAGAATTTGCAGGACAGCCTGCTTGGGACTCAAAAGTCTCTTAAAGTAACAAAATAATAATAAGAAAGAAATAAAGAAACAAAATAAGTTAAGGAGCTTGGGTGAGAAGTCACTGCTTTCCTACCCAATAAATAATGGGCAAAAAAGCTCACCTGCCTGGATCAAGAGAATACTAAACATGCTATCGTTTTTCCTTCTCACTGACCTCTTGCCAAAACGATCACAAGGAAAGGAGTGAATCGTATAGTGTCCATGCGCTCTCAGAAAAGTATACTTAAAATAGATTACTTCTGCTCCTTAGGCAGCTGATCAATAAAGATGTGGATTGCAACAAGAACAGAGATGTCTGTGAGCTGTAGTAGTTATCCTCTGTGTCTCTTCAGAAATTAATTAAAAATCAATGAAGTGTGCAAACTATTAATACAGCAACCACTAGATTTACAGATAAAAGCTGAGCCTTTCTCTGAGCACATACATACTGTGCAAACACATTCAGACACTATGGGGAGGAGGTTGAACGTCTGATGCCTTTGTGATAATTGAGCAGAAACAAATCATTCCTAATATTCTCTCCTTCCACAGGGTTGCATGCTATTGACTGAAAACCATGAAGTTCAGTGGGTGGGAATGTGTGCATGAAATTCTCCTTCTTAAGACAATTATATCAATTTTGGGAAGTACACTTATTACAAAGCAAATCATCATCATACAGGGCTAAAAATTTTCAGTGACTATTTTTTTAAGTGCAGTTTACCCATTTGTAAGTCCAGGCAGTTGAGTTTATTTATAACTCCTGAGTATTTTAGAATAAGTATCTTCCCTTGAAAAAAGTGAAATCCCTAAAACACTAAAAGCTCTCATGTGATTTGAGACAATTTTCTGCCCACATATAATGTATCATTCGATTCAGTTCTGCCTCTGTCTTTTTCAGATGCTATGGACCTGGCCCATTCTCTGCAAACGCTTGCTCAGCATAACATGTAAAGCCTACAAGAGCCGTAGCCGCGTAGCCCCCTCCTGAAGTCACCAAGCTACTTTCCATCCGCCCGCTCTCCACCCAAGCTTCTCTGGCTCAGGTTCCTCCCTCCTTAAAATTCTCAGAAGGATGGGAACCACAGTTTTCAGTGTTCATTTCAGTTTCTTCCAGTTGATTCCGAAGCCCATTTTGACGCATTTTCTTTGTTGCAAATTTGCCCTCTCCCTTTGACAGGATGCTAAGACTTTGTCTCAAGTCTCTGTGCAAGGAAACAGGAGAAAAAGATTCCTGATTTATGCCTTGGGTCATTTTCTAGCCCCCCTCACCATAAAAATATCAGATATCGCCAAACAATAAAAGCAGAATGGCTTATCGGTTCTTAAACTGGCAAGAAGTTGTCATCTGAGTTTTTGTAGTTTTCATAGTTTGGGGATACATATGGTGTCACAGTAACAACACAAATCTCACTGTCTCTTGGCCAAACCGGCCCGCAGAGCACCTGTAGCTATTAGCTCCTTAGAAACTGTTTGCAGATATTTCTGGGGTTTCCCCAGTGAGCCTCACTGAGGTTCCTGAATACTTTCTGGGTTCTTTTTCTCAGGGCTATTCACTGATAATCTGCATTCTTTAAGCCTCTGGAGCCTTTGTGGAAATGCTGCTGTCTTTCTAGTGGCTATCTCTCGGTGCTGGAGAAGTTGCAGCGCATGATAATCCTCAATAGTGATCATGTCGTCCCAATCTCCTCAGCTTGCGAGCGCCCTGCGATCTTCCTCACTGCTTAGTGAAGAGTTCTAGGTGCTTCTGAACTCTGTGCCCTAATTTGCCCCTGGCCATGTTAACTGCTATTCTCGAGACCCTGGTCTCAGCCCCCACAAAACCTTATTCCCTGACTCCAGCTCCTGACTCCGTAAAGGCTCAGACTTAGTCTAAGACGTAGGCAGGGAAGACTAACACATTCCTCTCTGTTTAATTCTCCCCTTTGACCCCATGCATTTTTTTGTCTGTCTCATTTCCCAGGGGCCGCTGATACATCTGCACATGCGCACACCTGCTGTCATGTGCCGAACTGCCTCTTCTATCCCATAACTGGGATAGAAGCAACTGGACTGTCCCTCTAGCTTCTCTTCTTGGGATTCCTCTGCTGGAACTCCACGGCTCAAACCAACCTGAACATTCTGTCGGCACTCTTGTCTTGGCACATACTGCTTCCTTTACCTGCAATGCCCCTCACCATAGAGAGCTAGGCTCCTTCTACCTCGTTTCAGATGCAGACTTGAGTAGATCTAATTCTCTGGTAGATCACAAATCCGTTGCCATTTCCTCCCCAAAGCCCGCCCTCACTTCCAAGGAGATTATGGGATTATGTCACTCTTATATGACCTTATAATGTCCATTTTCCTTATCTATCGTCTATCACCTATTTAAAACTAAACCTTGAGATGATCAAATATCGTTGTGACATAACTTTCCGTGTAAGGCGAAATCAAAGTGACTTTATAAAGCAGAAATAACATTTATAAATTAGGCTGCATCTTCTATGCTCAAGTTTTAGAAAGACTATGTTGCACATGACATGATTTTAGCAGTTTTGGGTGAAAAGTAGAAAAAGATTAGAAAACATCTCATTCCCAACTGAACAATCATCTACTAGACCGACTAGCTCGTAGAATAATTTTTAAGAGAAACAACAAAGTGAGGGATGGGAGTACTAAGCTATGTTTTGGCTTGTTATCATCCTACAAGTTGAAGTTTTAATCTGTCTTTCCTTCTTTTGCTTTAAACCCTTAAGAGTCCTTAACTGCCTGAAGCTGAAATCAGTGTGTTCCCGCTGAGATGACTTAATTCACTTTGATCCTTCTCACATTTACCAGTCCCATCACATTGCAGACAGTCAATAAATAGTAGTCGATGGATTGATTTCCCCCTCCCTACTCTATCTAGCCATCCATAAGTCTTCTACTGCCTTTCGGTCACAGGGTTAGGAGAGAAGGAACTCCTGGCAATAATAAATATGCACGCCAACATAGAGTCGTGTAACAATTAAAACTAAAGGAAGAAGAAAAAGGATAATATTTAATATTATTGGAAGTAATTTTGTATTGTTTGTGATCTTTTAATTATATCATCCCTTTGCTTTTTTTTTTTTTTTTTTTGAGACTTTAAATACCTGCTATTTCTCAGGCTTACTTGCATATGTATTACAAAGTGCTTAGTGATGATCTTGACTTTCTGTTTTTCTTCAAGGTAAGAAAACCGCGGTGCTGCTCATACACACTGCCAAAGTAGAATTTGAAAGCTGCCCTCTTCATTTGCACCTCTCTCCCATTCACAGATTTATGCAGTTGATACTTCACATGGGGAAAAAAAAAATAGCTGAAAATATACATCACACAAACCATGCTCCAAAGAGTCATTCTCATTCGATTCCTGTTCATCTTTGATCGCTGAGTACAGTATTTGTGTCAGGTTTATTTATTTATTAAAGATTTTATTTTTTTGACACCTAGAGAGCAAGATCAAGAGCAAGAGAGAGCACACAAGCAGTGGAAATAAGAGGAAGGGGAGAAGCAGGCACCCCGCTGATCAAGGAGCCCGATGTGGGGCTCTATCCCAGGCCCTGGAATCATGACTCAAGCTGCAGGCAGATGCTTAACCCACTAAGCCACCTAGTTGCCCCAAGTGTCAACTTTAAAACAAGACTTCCCGGGCCTCAACATTAGCTCGACCATTCACTAAATGCAGCTGTCCGTGTGACCTTAGTCATGTTTTTTCCTCAGTTTGCCAGTATCTTCATCTACAAAGTGGGGATGGTAGTAGCACCTTTCTCATAAGGTTGTTAGGACAATTAAATTATCTAGTGCTTGGAAAATTCTTAGCACAGTGCCTGGTCAGCAGTAAGCACTCAACAGTGGCAGTTATTACTACTGCCCCATATGTCTACTAGCACCTTGCTTAATGATGACTCTCATTTTTCAAAATTCTAGCTTTTGAACAATTTATAGTTTTCTCAGTCGTTCTCAAGCAGACTTTTATTCTTATAATATTAAAGGTTATCTATCAAGCAACATTCATGCTTTAGTATTGCTTTCATACGACAGTTTAATTTCTTTCTTTCTTTCTCTCTTTCTTTCTTTCCTTTTTAAGATTTTATTTATTTATTGAGAAAGAGACAGATCACAAGGGGTAGGGAGAGGCAGAGGGAGAAGCTGGGCTGAGCAAGGAGTCTGGTGCGGCTTGATCCCAAGGCCCCTAGATCATCACCTGGGCCAAAGGTAGTTGCTTAGCCAACCGAGCCACCCAGGTGCTCCACAACAGTTTTATTTCAACAAAACTTCGCTTTGTGCTTGTACATTTTCATTTCTTTGTATAATCACCTGAATGACACTTCATCTTGATGTTTCAAGAAAATAGAGTGGAAAATGAAAATGATAAGAAAAAATTTCCTCATGAAATTAATAAAATTTAGACAAATAGAGAAATCAATAAGGATGTAGAAATTAGCATATCTTCAACCACTACTGTATGTATACTCATTGAACTTTTTTTTTTTAAGATTTTATTTATTTATTTATTTATTTATTTATTTGACAGAGAGAGAGAGAGAGATCACAAGTAGGCAGAGCAGCAGGCAGAGAAAATGGGGAAAGAAGACTGTGGGGCTCAATCCCAGGACCCTGAGATCATGACCTGAGCCGAAGGCAGAGGCTTAACCCACCGAGCCGCCCAGGTGCTGCTACTCATTGAACTTAAGCCCAATGACTGTATATTAGTTCTTGAAAGAGGAAAACTAAAGTACATGGAGAAAAAGCTGTAAATGCTTAATTGCATGAGGAGTAAAAGTACAGAAAAAATGAAACATTTCATGATAGTCTCAAGTTATCTATCATTTTTTAAGATTGTATTTTTATTTATTTATTTTTTTAAAGACTTCATTTATGTGACAGAGAGAGACACAGTGAGAGAGGGAACACAAGCAGGAGTAGGAAAGGGAAAAGCAGGCTTCTTGCCATGCAGGGAGCCCAATGTGGGGGTCAATCCCAGGACCCTCGGATAATGACCTGAGCTGAAGGCAGGTGCTTAACGACTGAGGAACCCCAGTGCCTAAAAGATTTTATTTTTAAGTAATCTATATACCCAACATGCGACCTAAACTCACAACCCCGAGATGTCAAGAGTCACATTCTCTACCAACTAAGACAGCCACGTGTCCCTCAGGTTGTCTGTAATTGAATTCCAGCTATAATATGTAGATTTATTATTCACATTTAAGATTTCTACTTTTGCCTCTTTTATGAGTACATTATGCATGGAAATTGGGGCCACCTTTTATTTGTACATATGTATGCATATTTCATTATGTTATAGACTACTAAAAAGAATAAGGCCAAGTGTTACTTATTTTCTCTTGATACTTTTCTAGCTTATTGTGCATATAATATTTTTTGTGTATACAGTTTGCTCTCTATATAATTGAAATGAATAAAGAAAGTTTCCTTGTTTCTGTCAACAGTCATCTATTGAATAGCTCTTATGTGCTGCTGGGCACTTTGCTAATACTTTTACATATAAAGTTGCCAAAGGGTCTCCCTCAAGTTGTTCAGTGTCTACTGTGAGAGATATACAGGGGCAAATAAAAAATGTAAAGGAATTGTTCTGAAAGTGCAGAAAAGGGAACTGTGACACTTTCCATGTTGCTACAGAATGTCTCACAGAAAAGGTGATGTTAAGTGAAAAATAGGTATTTAATTGGGCTGTAATGTAGTAAGACTATTCTAGAGAGGATAAAAAACATTAAAAAAATGGCAGTCACAACAAAACAAAACACAGAGTCCTAAAAGGTAAAGGTATATTTGGAAAAAAGAAATATAAGAATTTCTATGAGGATGGAACAGAAGTTGGCAAAGCTTATAAGTGCCATAATTGTCTAACTTAATTATAACTACCTAATATGATCTACAAAGGAACCACTGAAAGTTTGGATGAAACAAACCGATCAGATTTGGCAGTTTGAGTGAGGAAAAAATAAGGGTAAAAGAGACTGGAAAGAATCAAGGAAATTGGTTAGGATGTTATAATACTGCCCAGATAACAGTGGTTTAGGGTTTGGCTAAGACAATAACTCGGAGAATTAATATTAGGTTGAGAGCAGCAAATAAAGCTGGGAGCTTATCACTGATAATAAAGCCATAAGAGAAGTGAGAGAGAGAGATTTTTCCAGATCAAACTCAGGAAGACCATCATTATTACCTGAGAGGGTAAGGGAGGGAGGAGGCAAAAGTAACCAAAAGGAATGGTCAGATTCACAGAAAAAGGACAGACTGGTATTGGGGAGAAAGAGGGAACTTCAAGGTGGAGCTGGGGACAGTGTCAAGTGCAATAGAGGGGTCAAAAGAACGACTGTAGAGGAGATCCTTAAATTTGAAAATGGAAATACTGGTGGGTGAGTCATCTCAGACTACCACAAAAAAAGACCTTCTGTCCATGGCCCTTCAAAGTACATGTCCTTCTGACATGCAAAAGACATTCATTCTGTCCTAACAGCCCCCAAAGCCTGAACTCATTCTAGCATCAGTTTTAAAGTCTAAAGTCTGAAGTTTCATCTAAATATCACTTAAATCAGATGTGGATGAAACTCAAGGTATTATTCATCCTGAGGTAAAATTCCTCTCCAGCTAGTCACCTGTGAAACCACACAAGTTATGTGCTTCCAAAGTACAATGGGGGACAGGTATAGGATGGATATTTCCATTCCAAAAAAGAGAAAGAGGAAAGATGGAAAGGATGATGTGTCCCAGTTAGCAAGCTGACTTCCATCAGATCTTAAGGCTGAGGAATAATCTTATGTTCAGTGATCTGTCTTCAGGATCCAGTGGGGTGGTGGTCCTGTCTGCACAACATTGTTGGGAAGGGTCCCACTTCATCCTCATGGCTCCACTGGGTAGTCAGGCCCCATGGCTTTGGACAGAGGCCATCTGGCCTGTGAAAACCAAGACAGAGGCTCTGATAACTTCTGAATTGCTTTTGGGGACACTTTTTCCCCCTCTTCTTAAAGAAGAGTACACATTCACAAGCCAGATTGCTCCATTATCCAAGGAGCTGCTCGAAAAATCCAGCATACTTTCTCCATTTTTTCCTCTCTCCATCCCCTTCAGTTCAAAATGGCAGTGCTCCTGCCATTTTGATCTCATAAACTCTTTACTGAGTAACATTCTAGACATACCCTTGGTGTTCACTTCAGAACATGCTTTTATTTTTGAAAATTTTTATTTACTTGAGATAGAGAAAGAGAATGTGTAGACACAAGCAGTTGGGGGCAGGGGCAGAAGGAGAAACAGACTCTCCATTGAGTGGGGAATCCAACTCAGGGCTCACTCCAAGGACCCTGAGAGACTATGACCTAGGCCAAAGTCAGACACTTAATAGACTGAGCCACCAGGCACTCCAGTATTTTATTATTATTATTTTTAAAAAATATGAATAGGCTGAGAATTTTCCAAATCTTCAAGTTTTGTTTTTTTTTTTTTGTTTTTTTTTTTTTTTTTTTGCTTACCTATTCCTTCTTCAATTCATTTCTCTCTCTTCACACCTTATCATAAACAGTCAGGAGGGATCATGCTTCTCCTTCAACACTTCTTTTAGAATTCTCAACTAAATATCCAATTTTATCCCTCACAAGGTCTGCCTTCCACAAAACACAAGGACACAAACAATTCAGCCAAATTCTTTGCTACTTTATAACAAGGATCACCTAGTTTCCAACATGTTCCTCATTTCCATCTGAGCTCTTACCCCAGTCACCCTTAACGAACATACTTTCAACAAGCACCTCAAAACTCTTCCAGTTTCTACCCAGTTCCAAAGCTGCTTCCCCATGTTTAGGTACTTTCTACAGCAGTACCCTGTTCTTTGTATCAAAATCTATATTAGTCCTCTTATGGGGGGGTGGGGCATAACAAATATGGTAGACTAGGTGGTTTTCAAAACAGAAACTTCTCACAGCTCTGGAGGATGGTAAGTCCAGGAAGAAGGTGCTGGCCAATTCAGTTCCCTGGGGAGGGCTCTATTCATAGCTTCCAGATGGCTACTTTCTTACCATATCCTTACATGCTAGAAAGAAAGAGAGGAATCCAGCCCTCTGGTGTCTCTTCCTATAAGGTCATTAATCACATCCTTGTGACCTTATCTAAACCTAATTACTTTTAAATACCATCACATTGGGTGTTAGAGCATGTGAAAATAAATAAAGGAAACCTCACTTAAAATAATGGCATCAGGAAGCCGGGAAGAGGGAGCTCTCATGCACATGCCCTTTCACAGGGGACAGAACCAGCAGGAAGAAGAATGATAATTATTTTGACAAGGAAGGACATCACTCACATAGGAATTTTATATACTGCTTCTAAGAAAAGGAAGTATGACCTCTCTGCCCCCACCAACAATGTACTAACCACTGCCCGCAGCCAGTGCGAAACTGCCAAGATCTTAAGCTCTTATTGTCCTATAATTTTTTTTTTTTTCAAAACAACTTTCCCCACTTTACGCCTAAAAATCTAATAAAAGCTGACCTCCCCTTTGTCCCTTCAGGCTTGTGTAGGGTTCAGCATAGCTTCTTGTCCCCAACTGAAATTTCTCTGCTATTCCCAAATAAACTCATTTTTTTTTTCTGTTACTTAAATAAAATGGTTCTTAGCTCTGTTTAAAGGTAACAGGCTTCAGCAGACACATTTTGAGAGGACACCATCAGTCCATAGTGATTGTTCACCTTGGGGAAAGCCACTACATTGCCGTAGACTCAGGGGTCAGTGAGGTTTTGGGGAATGCCGGTCCACAAAAAAACGATCCCCTTTTTAAAAGTACATGAAGGGACAGGCAGTCACTTTAAAAAGAAGAAGCAAGTTTGGGGTCATTCACCTACCACCCCTGGAGATGCATGAGAGGAGCCAATGAGTCAGGAGAGGTTGATGATAAAGGATGAGAAGAAATAGTGGGGAAATATTGCAGCTGTGTTGGGATCAAGAGTGTAGATAAAAGACAAAACTTTCTCTGCATCAGCAGTGAAGGAGAAGTTGGGAGCTGGAAGAGAGCAACAGAGCACAAGTTCGTGGCCTTCTATCCTTTTTTTTTTTGTAAATTAAGAAACAGCAACACATGCTGAGAATCAGAGGTGATCTAAGACAGAGAAAGAGGTTTACAATGGTCCAGAGGAGAACATTCTCAGATTTTGCTGTGTGTGCCAGCAAAGCAGGCGTCCATGGAGAATGGGGTCGAAAGCTCACAGAACAGGGCGAAGATCACCACATATAATTAAGGTCAATATCAGATAGAAATCATAAGCTTGTAATTGCATCAACTGACTCGAGTATTTTACTGTCCTCAGAAGCAGAAATATTTGCATTCTTCCAGGGAAAGGTATGATCAGGTAAATGAGACAGGAAGACAGATCTCTGGGAAAAACAAACAAAAACGTTTTGTAAGAATGCACAGATGTTATAAAAACTCATAGAAACTCAGGATGTCTTTGGCACCGGCAAGTATTTTATAGTTTCTTCTTCAAAGGCTTTCTTACTAACACCAACAAATACACAGGCCACAAGATATTTCTTTCCATCTAAACATTTAAAAAATAAAATCAGTTTCTCCAGAATTCTATTTTTTTAAAAACTTTACTTTAAACTTCATATCAAAACCTGAAAGTATCAGACTACAATTGTGTCACATCAGGCAAAGAGATATATTCTAAAACAATAAGACACTAAAAACGACTACTTTTTTTTTTCCTTTTTATCATATGAACAAAGCATCTCTTACTTTTTGGTTGGCTTTAACAATTTGGCCTCCAATAATCCCCTCTACATTTTTAGAAACAAATGATCCATGTTTCCTACAGAATTTAATTTTTTTAATCATCATGTATCTTTTAAACAAGTGAGGATTTTTCCTCCATGTTACAATATACAACATTTAGCTAAAGGTCCTAATTTTAAGAAAACTATAAAACCCTGAAAGAGTAGTACAATTAAGTAACAAACATGAGCCAAGAACTGAATATATGGATTTAATGAAATCAATGACCTTGGGTCACAAAAATCAGTGAGTTTATTTTGCTGTCAGAGCGAATTTATTTGAATCATAACTTCTATATTTCTCTACAATTGTACTAATGTTTGGCAAAGTTGGACTACCTTTATATGGCTTCACAGTATTCAATTTCATTTTAAACCATCTAATGCAAATTTAATACTTTTATCTTTTATGACAAGACTTAGCTCAGTCTGAAATAATCACTGTATTAACATTTTTTACCCATTCAAATAGTCCAATTCATTATTACAAAAACAGCAAGAATCCCCAGCCCGTCATTAATTCCTACTGTTTTAATTACAAGAAAAAAAAATACTCTATGGAAGGCTTTTGTGGATAATGGTGCTATAAACACAATCTTATGCAAAGATACAAAAATAAAATGGAGTAATTTTTTATATCAATCTTCTGGTAGAAATACCATATTTTTGGCAAAAAATTAAAGTCTGTTAAACTATAATGGTTCTTTATTTGAATTCAGTCACAAAGAGGCTTCTTGGGAGTACATATTAATTTTGAATATTTGGAAACACATGAAAGCTTCAGACAAGACTGACATTTTTATAAATCAGCTCACCATCCATTCAGACTTAACAGGTTTTTTTTTTTTTCTTTTTTACTGCAACTTCAACCAAGCTTAGTTTCTGTATATTGTGATTGCATGTAAATGACTGTCAGGGTCAGGAGATACAAGCTGTTTAAAGCTTAAAATTAAATGCTCTCTAAGATATTACCCAGAAACAAAATCCAACTTTGGGCACAAATGATTAGTAAAACACTTAAATAACTTTCTTTACAAAACTGACCACTTCATTTAAAATATATGTTACTAGGAACATCTCTGGGGTTTGACAAGTGAGGAGAGCCCTCAAAATACTGTTTTAACTTCAGAATAAGGCTAGACAAATATCTGTATTTGTATTATCATTATTATTTTTAATCTAAATCAGAATACATCACTGAGGGAGATTCTGATGAATTTTCTGTCGTAAAGAAGATGAGTTTAAATTCAGGCATTGTTGAAGGATAACTTTGGGGAAAATACTCTACCAGTCATTCACTTTCTAGAGGTGACAAAGAAGGTCAACTGTACTTGTGCACATACACTCAACACACACACACACATGCACACACACGCGCGCGCGCACACATAAAAGGAATGAAGATTGTGATAATGCTGTAGTGGAGATACAAAGACCTATACACCATGGGGGTAAAAGACGAATTCCAAATGAAGGAATTAGCAATGTTTGTGAACAAAGGTAAACCTTGAAATATACCCTGAGATATCAATAATGTTCAGAATATTTTTTAGCAGAGTCATACTGCATTAAGAAAAGATGTGCCCGTTTACTCTTTTAAGATTAAACCCAAGAACTGAAAAGATATTTTCCATAACCAGGTATTACTTTTATAAATATTTCAAATGTATATATAGATCTATGCTAAATGTCCATTAGCACTGAGGTCATATATCATATACTTTTTTTGAGTAGGACAGGTTAGTTCACTAAATATATATAGAACTAAGAATTGTGAGAGATGCAATAAATAAGTAAACATATAAAGGCACCTTTTCTACTCCTGCAATATTTAAAAATCTCTTCGGGCAAGTTACAGTATTCAAGTATACATACAATATTTTTCAGGGTTCCCAAATAAGAAAATGAATCAATAAATTTATTTGATTCGATTATTTATTTACTTACTTAAGATTTTATTTTTAAGTACTTTCTACACCCAGTGTGGGGCTCGAACTTACAACCCCCGATCCATAGTCACACTCCCTACTGACTGAGACAACCAGGGGCCTCTAATAAATTTATTAACTGCTATTCTATTTTCACTTCTAGCACCAACTTTAACCATCTTTAAGGACAAAAATTATTTACGTCTAGATATGAACATAAATTAGTATCTAACAGGGCACTTCAGGTGTACAGTTTGACAAATAATGGTTAATTAAATTATTGGTGATAGCATTTCAGAATTTCTATCAGAATCATTTGCAAAACTAGACAGAATTTACCTTAACAACAAGTTGCATTTTCATTTCATTATAATATTGTTCTGAAATGGTTTGGATGATATATGATTACTAGCAGAATATTAAAACTGGTATGAAAATAAGATGTTTCCTCAAGGGTTTAACAGTTTTATAAAATCTAATATTTTGTATTTCATATTCAGTCCAAAGTTCAGCTGCCATTTTCATCTATTAACATTTGCAGTTAAGGCATAGAGTTTATTAAATTAGCAAATGGCCATTCATTGTAATATAACCATAAATTGAGTTCTAACTCAAGAATGTGTTAATTGTTCTTCTCTGTTGAGGACAGTAGCTTATAGCCAGTTTTTAAACCGAGCAGACATAGTTCATATGCAATTTAGATTAAATCTGAGTATGAAATAGAAGGCACACCTACCATCTGTGGAGAAATATCCTCACCTCTAATAAATATGCATCAATATTATAGCCCATTTCATTACTAAAGACAAGTTATAAAACATAAAGTTGGGTTTAATAAAAGAAAGTCAATTTAATGGAAATGAGAAATTACCTACAAGAACATTACAGATATCACCTACAATATTCTTTGGCTGAGGAAGGATAACTTGACTCACCTGTAAGTTAGAGGCCTGGAGAGATGCGTGCTTCGAAAAAGATAGAAAGGAGCCTCCACTGGCGGACTAGGGCATCATTCAACAAGTATTCATTGAGAATCTACCACATTCTAGGTACTGATATAACTGCAAGGATTTATATAACGGTAAACACTCTTATTACACTTGCTAACAAAGCTGTGTCCTGAGCACTTCACACAACAATCCTGTGAGGTATGTACTACTATTGTTCTATCTTACAGGTAATGAAACTGAGGCATGAAAATGTTAAATGACTTTCCCGAAGGCATAAAGTAAACAACAGAGCTGGAATTTTTTTTTTTAATTTTATTTATTTATTTGAGAGACAGAGATCACAAGTAGGCAGAGGCAGGCAGAGGGAGAGAGGAGGAAGCAGACTCCCCAAGGAGAAGAGAGCCTGATGCGGGGCTCGATCCCAGGACCCTGGGATCATGACCTGAGCCAAAGGCAGAGGCTTAACCCACTGAGCCCACTCAGGAGCCCCAACAGAGCTGGAATTTTAAGTGAGGCAGTTTGGCTTCAGATCTAGAGGATAGCATGGACAGAAGTGAAGTGAGAAGGCTTGAGGAGTCCAGCAAGTCTGTAAGGAAGCCCATGTAGCTGGGCAGAAATAATGAGACGGGAGCTTGGCGTGAGATGGGGCTGGAGGGTTATGCGGGGGCTCCACTGCGGACCTCGGATCCACGTTCAGGGTTTTGATTTTTATTCTCAGAGCAATAAAAAATCACTGGGACGTTTTAACCAGAAAGGCTGGGGAGAAACATAACCAGGTTACATTTTGAGAAAATCTTATTGACTGCACTGTGCCAGGCTGATTAGAGAATGAAGATAAAAGGAAAAATTAGAGCTAAGAGGCTTTTATTTTTTTAATAGTCCAAGTGGGAGATGGCGGCAGCCTGCATTAGGGCGGTGGTAGTAATGATGAGAGAGATGAGAACTAGATAGATTTGTAAGATATTTGAGAGCCAATATCAACAGCATTTAATGTCACCTAGAATAGGAGCATGGGAGAGTAGCAATATCAGGATAATTTTCAAATTTGTAGTTACTGCTGCTGACTACATGCAGGACTAGCCTTGACATCATTCAGGTTTCTGCTTAAATATCTCCTAAGATAAGTTTTCTTCAACTGTTGGGACTGAAATATCCTCCTCCTCCCTCTAAGTCTCTAAATCTTACCCTGCTTGGTTTCCTTCGTAGCAGATATGACCCCCCCCCGACAATATATAAGCATATTGTTCGCTTACCTCTTTATTGTCTTTCATCAACTATAATGAAAACACAGTGAAGTCAATTTGTCACTGGCACTAATGTTGTCTTCCCTACCCGTTAGAACAGCACCTTGCATATCCCAAGTGGGCGATCAGTATTTGTTGAATGAATCAGTGAACGTGAGAGCCACCAGAACATGTAAAATGGTCCGAGTCGTGGATGTGGATGAGGCTCCTTCACAGAGACCAAAGAGAGGAAACATACGTGGGCGGGAAAAAAGGAAACAAGGGAGAAGGAAACAGGTGGCAAAGTTGGGGGTTGGTGGGGGAGAAAGTCCAACAAAGATCATTTCAGGGGAAATCCAGAAAACACATCGGTTTAAAAGTGAAATGACTGGCAACTCAAGTGCTGGAATGCCAACACAGGAAGAATGTCAAATCAACGTCAAGACTGAAGAGATGCTGTTGGGATTGGCATTTAGGAGGTCATGAGTAGCGTCACAGACAGGTGTTTTGCTCAAGTGTTAGGAACGGAAGAGAGTCTGCAGTGGTTTGGAAGGGCAGTTGGAGATGGAATGGAAGTTTACAGTATTCTTTCAAGAGGGGTGGCTTGGAAGCAGAGCACCAGTGGGGGATGAAAGAAGGAGGGGTTTACAAAGAAATACTACATAGGAGTTTGTGGGGAACCCGGAGATGTTTCTTGATGGTAGTCATGGGAGTTTGGTCAAGAGCCTTGCAGAGAAAGAGCTATTCTTAGCCATGGCAGTGGGAGGTAAAAGAAGAACAAGTGTGGGTAGAGTGACATTTATAACCTAGCATATGGGATAAGCTATATTCAGCTGATTAAAGCCGCAAGATCAAACTACAGGCAACCTCTGGCAAAGCTCGCAGGTTAGCAAAATGGTTCATTCCCTTCAGCTAAATGAAAAAAATGTATTCTTGACTCATGCTACACTACCTAAGGCTAGCTAAAAGTCTCCTTTTCGCTGTCTCAAAACAAGATTTAGAAAGAATAGGTGGGTAGGGGGATGGGGTAACTGGGTGATGGGCATTACAGAGGGACCCTGATGGGATGAGCCCTGGGTGTTATATGCAACTAATGTATCATTGAACATTATATCAAAAACTAATGGTATACTATATGTTAGCTGATTGGATGTAAATAAATAAAAAAATTTTTTAAATAAAAAGAAAGAATTGTTTTTTAGTAGTTTCAAGTAGTAGTTGTCAGTGACTAACTTACAAGCTAACGGTATAGTGGATACTCAAAAGGTTGTCAGTGTCGGAAATACCAAGTTATCAGAGGTAAACTTTTATCATCTATACACTTGTCTTGTTTTGTTATGCCATAGGCATCATATTTCATTTGAAGAAGGAAATTTCAGACATATATTTTTCATTTGCACTTCTTTTAAGTGACGTTCATCCCAAGAAACAGTTTTTTTCTCATATATTCAAGCACACATAATTATACCTGATTTAAAGGTAAACAAATAGATTTCTGCTTAAGAAAGAATTACATTTCTGGCTTACATCTCAGGCCATATATTTTTAATAAAAATATATAAATTAATCCTATTTCTTCCCATTTTCTTCATAAATGGAAACTTCACTGTGTATACTGTTTGAAGTATTACCCCATTGTGTTCTTTAAAGGATCAACTAAATATTGATACATACAAAACATCAAGACAATGAAATAGTTCTATTATCAATTATCTCCACCCCTAGCAGATTAGGTATATTAGTATGATATTGCCAAATTAAGTCATGGGAGGTGAATATTGAAAAATCTTCACACACTATATATAGCATAGTATAAATCCTTACTTACATTTCAAAGACATCACATGAGGGAACGTCATTGAATTTTACCTATAATGATGTTATCAGATGTCATATTAAATAATTCAGTATTTCTGATAGTTTATGCATACCAAAAATTGATATTGACATGAAATTATGGGATAAAATGTATATGATTCCATCTTTCCAAAATAACAAATGATTAAATGTGTATCTCAAACTGTTTTAACTTACTTTGAAAGAAGAGTCTGAAAACTCCAATCACAGGACTTTCTCCTTCATGCAATCTCTCTTTAATTTCTTTTCCCTAATACCAGATTGCAAGGAGAAAATTTGTAGCCTAGCTTTCCCATGATTTTCTACTTCTTTATTAATTATCATATGTGCCTTTTCACTAGAGGAGCTAGGTAAATGATTTCAACAATGAAATGGTAACACTTCAAGAAAGGGGCAAATTAACATTTAATTAAATAAAAAATTATACTGCTCTCATTTAATAGGAGCATAATTAAATTCATATCTTTAAAGTTTAAGGTCTCTGAAGTCCTGAGCTCATTTTAAAAGTATGTTAAAGATACCAAAATAGTAGATATTACTTAGGGCCACTACAGAGCACAACTCTAGAGAGCACATTCACATAAAATTTTGGTTTATTTAATTTCATCTTGTTTATAACTCCTCTTTAAATTTCCCTGATGTTCGTCCTTTCAAATTCTAGTACTTTTCAACATCTTCATTAATTAATAATCTTTTAAAGAAAAGCAAGGAAAATGGAAAGCATGTGAGAATTAACAGTGTACAATGTGTTTTTGACTGCATCCACCAGACCTATTTTCAAATGAAAGGCTCTCACGTTTTCCTACACTCGTGTCATAGAGTTAGAGTGCTGTGGATCTTAACTACATAGACATGTCATAAATCAATACTGTTATTTCATTCACAAGGAAATAGCAGAGAAGCAGACACAGATCCCAGGACCCTACCTGCATTTCTTGTTGCATCAGGCTAACTAAACCATCTGTTCATTTGCTTTTTTGTAAAGCGCTGTTTATCTGCTATAATGCGCCTATACAGCCTGCTTTACAAAATGCGCTAGCACTGTTTCGGGAAGAAAATGCTCAACCATTGAAGTTCAATAGTAGTTTTAGAAAGGGTAAAAATACAGAAATTCTACATATCCTTTAAGTGGAGAAAGTTCAATAATCAACTACATAAATTCTCATTTTAATTAGAGTACAAATATCTCCAAATATCTTTCACAACAACAACAACAGCAATAACAACAAACCGGCAAATACATTTCCAGGAATGTATCTGTAATTGCCCTGTGTAGATTTCCCACTGTTTGCAGCTAGTAAAATTCATTCTATCAGCCTTTTTTTAAAGAATTAATATGCATTATATTAGAATAAACTAGCTTTTTAAAATAGATTTTATTTATTTGACACACACACACACACACACAGAGCACGCAGAAGCAGGGGGAGCGGCAGGCAGCGGGAGAGGGAGAAGCAAGCTCCCTGCTGAGCAAGGAGCCCAGTGTGGTGCTTGAGATCCAGGGCCTTGACCCAGGACCCTGCAATCATGACCTGAGTGGAAGGCAGACACTTAACTGACTGAGCCACCCTAGTATCCCCTGAAACTAGCTTTTTCTTGCCGAATCGGTATCTTTTTAATAAAAAAGTCTGTACTGATTAAATATGTGAAATATCTTCCTGCAAGCACATTTAAAACCCAAGAAGACTTACATAGGGAATATGAATTATAATCTGCTAATACTTAAGAGTTCATGAATAAAATCTCAGTAAGCATCACATAGCAGAATATCTAGTTATATTTAAGACCTTATAAAGTTTGAAAATTCAGTTTATTCTAAATCCATATATTTGCTCATTTCATGCCTCACACCTCTTAGCTTATATTTTGGATGTAGTATTTAACCCACTAAGCCACCCAGGTGCCCCCTGGATGTAGTATTTAGAAAATCAGGTGCCCAATTCCACTGATGCTAGAAGACCTCAAATATTAAGGTTACTAGGGCAGAGGCATTTCTGTACTTGTTTCTTTTTTATTGGTTTAAAGATTCTTAGGGTGATATGAATTAATGCAAGAAAGCAGAATTTTAAAGAGTAGATGTGACAGGAGAAAGTTACAGAGGATCTTAGTCAAGGAGTTGTAAGTTAAATTTTGAATTTCACATCTCCCAGTCTTTAATTGGATCATTGTAATTGATGCTATTTAGTGTCTAGAAAGAGGGACCCATGAGAGCTCCATTAGCCTTCCTGGGAAACAAGCAAAGGTAATAACTTTTTCTATTAAGCAAACAAAGACTGGCCAACTCTCCATTTCGCTCATCAGTGAATCGTCCTGCTGGGAGAGCTCGGCCTCCCCACTTGTGTAAGGAGCTGGCTACTTCCTCAGCACACAGAATGTGCTGTCAATATCTCCTGGTGACTTTTAAAACAATTTCCTAAATAAAACTCTGTAAAATTCTATGAACCCTTCTTTCGCTGAATGTATCCGTCTTTGCTACTCCCAGCAAAGAATGTGCTTTATCCTCAGTGATGCTCCTTCATTGTCCCTTTTATTTCGGTCTCCAATAAACTTCATTAGCACAATGGAACAGAAATTACTCCATTTAGTATGGCTATCTATTTCAATAGAAAATACTCATACACA
The DNA here is from genome assembly GCF_964662115.1 of Mustela nivalis. Taxonomy (NCBI): domain Eukaryota; kingdom Metazoa; phylum Chordata; class Mammalia; order Carnivora; family Mustelidae; genus Mustela; species Mustela nivalis. The sequence continues at coordinate 92,499,619 of NC_139030.1, read as the reverse complement.
CAGACAGCTTACACGTTTGATTAGGTGAAACACAAAATTCAGCACTGCAATAATCTACTCTGTATTATTGACTGAAAGCAGCAATTCTGTGATGGATTTATACTAATGATTTTTTACCATTTGATATGAGAAATCATTTCTGTAGTTAATCCAACGGATGTATTATTTTAATGCCATCAACACTTAAATCTTCATATTCTAATACTTAAATAGTCCCATTCGATGCATTGTAGAGGACAATGGATTCACAGGCGTGCTTGACAGGTCTCTGAACAGTAGGTGGCAGAACTGTTCAGCTGTCTTGGTTTTAGTTTTGGTTTGGTTTGGTTTTTTGATTCGTTTTGCCAACTAAACTCAGTTTCTTTACCATTTGGGAGGGGAAAAAAAAGGAAAAATCTTCAGAAGACCAAATTCATATATCTATATATCTATATATCTATCGATAGATACCTATATATAGATATCTGATATATAGGTATCTATATATAGGTATCTATCGATAGATATATAGATATAAATACATACACACATAAAATATCCATATCCCATGTAGATTGCTGATAATTTGGGAGTGGAATTAAAATGATAACTTAAGAATCAAAATCACCAAAACAGTTCATTTCTCATGTTTTTATTCTTAGCCTGTCTGTACGTGATCACTTACTTTATGTTTTGTCTTGTTTTACTATTTGAAGTGAAGACGACAGAAGTGAAGTATGTCCACAAGCGAAATGCCCTGAAATGACTGCTCTTCTCTTTAGCTGCTGTCAGTTTCAAGGCAGTTCTTTTTGTATCTTCTCAGATTCTTCACAGTTCATCCATGCCTACTTTTACCATTTCCACTAATAATGAACTTGCTTTGAATGACTTTTTAAAGAGCAGTCAGAGTGTCAGCCAGTTCACAGAATAGTTTCAATCTCTTGACAGTTCGGGGGCTTAAACATATTGTGATCTGCTTGTTTATCAGTATCACACATCCACACGTATGCACGTGCAATTCAAATATACAAATTTGTTGTGCATAAGTTAATGAGGAGCATGCCTTTGTGAAACCACCAACACTAACTGAGGAATTGGAGGTAAGACTCTGTTTTTCAAGTCTAATATTTTCTGACTGGTGGGGGATACCCCAGGTTTGATGTGAGAATTGAATGAGGCATGTATATAAAGTATATAAAGCATTCTGTAATCAGAATCATTTTTTTGGTCATGTTTTGTCTGTTTTTTCTTTAAGCAGTTACCTAGTGAAACAATGTTAAGATATCATATATAATTTTGTATTCCCAGCACTTAGCACAGGGCCATGCACACTTTAGACATTAGTAAACATATTTGTGAATCAACAAACACTTGAGTTTATAATGTAAATAGAGCTGGTCAATCTACTAAAGTAAATTCAAATATCCATTGGTTCATTCAACATTCAATGAAGTCCTCATTACTTTGAGCTCAAATTCTAACAGATAAGGTAGCTGTATTATATATATAATATATACATACCATTATATATGTATATATATACATATATGTGTATATAGACACACACACATATATGTGTATATACATGTATATATGTATATATATACACTCTCCAGTGGTTTAGTAGCTATGTAAAATAGTCACTTCACAAAGGTGATAATTTATACATGATATTTTGATATTCATGAAGCTGTTATAAAATACACATTATCTCATTTAACCCTTGTGATGCTTATCGAGTTAGAAATATTTAATACTGAGGAACCTGGGACTTAGAGAATTTAGTAAGATTAATAGAGCCAGACCTTGTTCTAAATCAACATCTCTTTAAATCATGTGAAAAGGACCTATAGAAACAATCAGTTTTTGTAACAGTTGGCCAGTACGTTGTTCTTATTTAAGTCCATACATTTGTTTTATACAATATTCTTTTTTTAAAGCTTTATTTTTTAAAAAAGATTTCATTTATTTATTTATTTATTTAAGAGAGAGAGAGAAAGAGTATGAGAGGGGAGAGGCTCAGAGGGAGAAGCAGACTCCCCACTGGGCAGGGAGCCCGATGCGGGACTTGATCCTGGAACTCTAGGATCATGACCTGTGCTGAAGGTAGTTGCTTAACCAACTGAGCCACCCAGGCACCCTGTTTTATATCATATTCTTGAAATTGGCTTGAAATTGTCCATTTAAAAAGAACCACTTCTTTACAGTTTTTAGTTTTCTCTTTGATGCCATAGATACCTTTGTGTTTTGTAGGCTATATATCTCTACCTATCTTGCCCTCCATATTTGCCTAAGTACCATATGTGCTCATCATTGCAGTGGCAGACAGAAGGAAGAAATCATGTTTGCTATCATTCTCACTAAGATCCTCACTGAGGAATAACACAATAATCTAACTGCCAACTAGCTTAGAGATATAGAAATATGTAACATCAAACTTTCCAGGTTAGAGCAGAGACTTGAAGTGAGCTAGTGGGCCAGTGTCTTCCCTCTGTCAACCACTGCTCTTGAATTTTGCACAAGGGGTTGAATGTCATGGAAAAAGAACACTTGAATCATACACACCTAACCTACAACATAAAATTAAGGTTAAGCTCACAAGACAGTGATAGCGTTTTTTCCTTGCTCACAATTCACAACTATAAATAGATTTTGTAAATAGCTAGATACATTCAAGAATGATTGAATTTCTAAGATTCAAGATTTACTCCTAACCATTTTAAATCAAGGTTATAGCATCTCCCAGGGCACCGGAGTGGCTCAGTCAGTTGCACATCTGCCTTTGTCTCAGGTCATGATCTCAGGGTCCTGGGATCGAGTTCCACATTCAGCTCCCTGCTCTGCAGGAAGCCTGCTTCTCCCTTTCCCTCTGCCTGTCACTCTGCCTACTTGTGCTCTCTCTGTGTGTCAAATAAATAAAGAATCTGTTTCTTGGTTTAAAAAAAAAGAAAAAAATTAAAAAGATTACAGCAACTTTCATGCCACTGTTAGAGACCAATTCACCAGTGAGAGGAGCCACTGGTCCAGTATGGGTCTGATGATAATTCACTAAATCTCACACAGCATGTTTGTTAGTTACTTCCCATCCTTTCGCTTCACCAGCTTTCTGGGCCTTTGGCGCTTTCCGATTCTGGCTGGCATCACAGTGACCAGCTCTATGTGGACTCTGGTCAATTTCATGTGGGACATCCAGAAAGTGCTTTGTCACATTATTTGACTATATACCTCTCACTTCTCACCCCCTGCCCAGGGCTTCCCTTTTGACGCTGTGGCTGTAAGACTTGCACAGTGTCCTATATGCACATCCCCCAGGAGCAGGGATGAGCCTTACTGGAGGGTGAGCCTTTGACCAGTGAGAGACAGGACACTATGAGCAAACGCCTCTGCCTTTTTTCCCACAGAGGTTCTCTCCTGAGATGCAGTCACTCAGATGACAAAAAAGATTGCCCCAAGAGATGAGCAAGATTTCCCCGACTTCAGCCTTCCTGAGATTGTACTCCCTAAAAAGGAAATAACCTAGAGCTTGTGCTTCAAAATCAGTTTTTAGAAGAACCCAGGCTAAAATACACACTACTAAAAAATAGAAAATCCAATCCAAACACACAGTGAAATCCCTTAACCATCTCCAATACTTGCAGAATCTCCTGCAAACACTGAAATGAGCAAAGTCACAGTTTTGTGGCTCTAAGAAAGGCCTAAAGAGGTGTTATTGATTCAATCACATGTTCTGGAATATGAGGGTTTTCTCTTCTTTTCCCTGACACAGTAATAAAATGGTCAAAATTCTAATCTTCTGAATTTAGTTGAGAGTTTGATTTCACTTATCATTAGCTTTTTTTCATAGAAGCACAAACTATACTTTAGAAAGACATCTAAATTGTGGGGGCTTTTGTTTTTTGTTTTAATTGAGACAGTGTGCCTCTACTGGAAGTTTCACAGGGCCTCAAATAGTTAGCTGGGTGTAAAACAGGTATATTCTAAGCCAGCGTGTGGCAGTGTTCAGAAAAATGCTGAAAAAGAGACCTTTATTTCTTTAATAATTCATAGCCCAGACTGTTCTAAGAAAAGATTTAGGACAACCAGGTAAAAAAATTGCCACTGTGGTCAACGAACTACTTTCTTGCAATGAGGACACTGTCTCTATTTGAATAGTTTATGTTTTCTCAAATATTTTTTTTTCCTGTCAATTTTTTTTTTTTTCTGTCAAGAATAGTAATTCAGGGCACCTGGGTGGCTCAGTCTGTTGAGTATCTGCCTTCCACTCAGGGCCTGAAGGTCTTGGGATGGAGCCCCACCTCAGGCTCTCTGTGCAGCGGGGAGTCTGCTTTTCCCTCTCCCCCTGCTCATGCCCTCTCTCTCTGTCAAACAAATAAATAAAATCTTAAAAAAAAAATAGTAATCCCATCATTCTTCTTTCAGGAAAATGAAAGAAAGTCAAAAGGAAATAATCCAGCCACATTTGTCTCCAAGAAGAAAAATGGTGTAATTATATTATTTCATGGTTGTTCATATTTATATAATAATGAACAATGAGTTGAACCACTCTGACTTAGCCAACTTTTGAATTTCCATTTATTACCACCTACATTATACCTCAAACTACATACTCATACGCACACACTCTTGGTATATAGTTAATTGATAACATCAGGTAACTGAGGTTGAGGAGAAGAACAAAATAAGTACAATGTTTAGTCAGGACCACAGTGGAAGCTGGAAAAAAAAAAAAAATAAATAGAAGATCTCCACATTTTCCAGAAGTCCCTTAGTTTCTGAAATGTCTATAACTATCTTTTCATGACCTTCTTACCCAATTCTAGATGGGACTTCCAGGAATGTTTGAAAATGCCAACATTAGTAATTACACATAATTACTTTTCACATTTTTGTATTATTTTTTTGTTATTGTCAATAGAAATGAATAGTGTAAGTCCCACTGCCTCCTTCAGCCCTTTATATTTCTCTTATAGGTTAAGTACTTTTTCCATGGCTGATAATGATCTAATTTCTACTCAGCTGTAATTACCTCAAAGGAACTCATAGATTTATCTTTGTAAAACTTTCAGTGCTCTCTACAGTCACTTGCGTATAAGAGGCTAATAAATATTTCCTAGATAAATTAACGTATTTTTGTTGAATCTTAACCAGACTATGCCCTGCTAGAGCATTAATTTCTTAGAGTGGGTTAATAACTGTTATTAACTCGAAGTTGAACATTTCCATAATATATTCACTATAAAGCAACTGGGAGCAGACCATGCAAAATTTAAGCATAATCACTGTTTAAAAATTAGATTAACACAGTTTTCACATCTGCAAATTTGTCTGTAGAACTTTCCTCCTGGCAAAAATCTGATAAAACAAATTCTAGTCATGTGGTTGTATTGTGTGTTATAAAAAATTTCTAACATAACATAATAATAAAAAATAATAATTTCTTATGTTTGAAGTTGTCATGTTGAAGAACACAGTCAGAAACTGAATACTTAGAGAATTGATACCATCTAGATTTAAGGAAATGATTTTAGCTTTTTCTCTTTACATTTTCTTGCATTTTTTTTACATTTCAATATTACCTAAATCTTTATAAACTTTATAGACTAGTATAAAATCTTTATAAACTTCTAGTATAAAATAAAAATTTGTACCTAGAACATACCTTAGAGTCTAGACCCCATTTGGAGACTGTAAAACTTTCTTTTGAAAAAAAAAACCAGAAGGAAACATTGTTTCTTAATTTATATTATTGAAACTCTCTACTGACTTCCTGGACCAGGTATATTGTTCTTCTCTTTGGTAACTTCTCTCTATTCCACCTCAGAAAATAGAAAATGAAATTGAAGAAAGCTCTGATCTGATAATGTGGTTTATAGTAGGGAGCAGGTACTTCTTTTGTCTCCCATATTACCCTTAGGGATTGCAGGAAATCCTTGCTTACGATTAGGTCATCTTTACTTTAGGATTAACTTAAAAGACTTATGACAACCTGTGTCATTTGAAAAGACATACATTTTATTGTTGCATATTTTAAAAATCATTTTAAGACAAAATAAATAAGTCATTTTGTTTCTGCAAAATAAGGAGATATTTTCTATTAGTGGGTATCTGCATTAACATTATCATGAAATGATAATATGAAAGAAATCAGAGATGATCACAGGGTAGAAGAAATAATATAGAAGAAAAACACAATGCACAACAGGGTGATTTTTCCTTTTTAAAGAAGTAGAGATGGGGAAAAAAATCAGAGATGTCAGAGGACCTCATTACGGTAATTTCTTTTTCCATCACCGTTTGTTTGTTTTTGGTAGTGTCCCATCCTCTCAATATCTGGCCTGTAGGAAAATATTTTCCCAACTATTTTAAATTGAGAATAAAGATACAGAATAAAGATACAGATACTGACCAAGAAAGCCACAGTTTATATCTGATCCGGGAAAATGTATTTATAGTTAGGGAATAGGTAGGTGGGCAAGAAAAAAAAAAAAAGAAAGAAAGAAAAAAGAATTTACTTAAAAAGAAAAGATCAACTTAATGGAAAATCTTGACGATAAGAGAAAAAGGAAATGATAATGTGCTTTTAAGGCACTTTGGGACAGCCATATTGAGGATGTTTATATATTATTTTTCATTTTATAAATGGAAATACAGGTGAGGATGTAAAGCAGCTGGAAGCAAGTTATAAGAAGTGAGCACGAGTTACCTATGACAATCAACAGGAAGGCCCAGCAAATAGCATTTCACAGAAAGCAAGTATCTTATGGTCCAGAAGGCGGAAGAATAAAAGTTTTTGTTTGTTTGTTTGTTTTTAATTTTCATTTTTTTTAATTTCTTTTCAGTGTTCCAGCATTCATTGTTTATGCACCACACCCAGTGCTCCATGCAATCCGTGCCCTCCATAATACCTACCACCAGTGTTATCCAACTTCCCACCCTCTTCCCCTCCAAAACCCTCAGACTGTTTCTCAGAGTCCACAGTAAATGGCTGGTGTTTCAAAACCTCAAAGCGATAGTTCATTATTTAATCTAGAGTATTCTCGCTCTTACTTTATAATGGGCTGTTAGGCTTCTCAGGATTCTTGGAAAAACTGTCGTTCTCCAAATATGCAATTGCTTTGCTATCCTCTTCTAAAAGTCAATATATTTTTTAAAAAAAACCTATTAATTTAAAAGGAAAGCATGTAATCAAATTTCCAAATGTTTTATTTTAGTCTATGTTTAAATAGTTTGCATATTTAAACTGAAATTATACTTCTAAAGTTCAAAGCCAATAATGGTTTTCATTTTTCTTCAGTCTGGCCCCAAACTGTATTTTCTAGTTCCCCTTTTCTGTTCAATGAGAAAAATGAATAACTCTAGGATCACACCAATATTAAGTCTGATAGAAGACAACTTGTTCCTTGGGGATAATAAATACCAAAAAGTACTCTGCTACTGCACGGCTAGCTGTAGCCATAATTTACCTATTCTAAATTCTCCTAGACAAAGGAGCTTCTCAGTTCCTTCCACATTCTGAGATGGAATATGCTTTTCAGCTACATGCTGTGATACCCTCGCTTGATAATGATTCTAGACTTAAGAAAGGACCTAGGAAGCCAGGTGCTTATCTGTGTAATTGGTTATTCTCCTTCGTCTGCAAAAAACAAGGCTATAGTTTTTAGTTCCAAGGGTTCTGTCTCAATTCCAACAGGGGCTGTTCATGTACAAACTGCAAATCTGCTCATTGATTAAGAGGGCTAATTTAATGCTGCTTTGCAGATTCCATACACAAACCGCAGGGATTTTGCAAATCCTTTTTCCTGGGATCTTACGGGGCGTTTCTAAGGTGCTAGATCAGCGTTGGCTTCCAGAAGCAGGCAGTCAGTCTCTTCATAGCTTCATTAACCTAACTGGAAGTGGGCCTCATTTAGCATTACCCAGATGGTACAATTGAGGTTGATTATCTGCTCTTTGGAAGCTGAAATGTGCTAATGGGTCAGACCGTATTTCACAAAGTTTAGTGGACATAGGATGCAGCTGGGAGCAATTTCAAATGAAGATTACGTGACCCCACTCCCAAAGATTCTCACTCCCCAGATCTGGGCTAGAATCAGCATTTTAAATAAGTATCTTCCCACCTTCCCTACCAGGCCTTTTGTGGAAGTTGAAGAGTAGGTTACATGGTCCTTCTGTCAATAGTGGCTTCCCATCTCATTCAAAGTCAAAGTGGAAAGTCCCTCCAATGACATTTAGGACCCTACATGAGCTGGTCCTCGGTACCTCTCTGCCCTCATCTCCAAGATTACCCAATCACTTACTTTGATCCAGCCACACTGGCCTCTTTACTGTTCCCCCCAAATATTAGGCATGTCCCCAACTCAGGGGCTTTACCTTTGTTCACCCTTCTTCTTGGGGTGCTCTTTCCCAAGCATGTCTAGCTTCCCTAATGAAGCCTTATCTCACGTGTCACCATCTCAGGGACAATGACTCTGCCCACTCAATCTAAAATTACAAACCCTCTCCACACTTCATCCTACTTCCTTTGCTTTATTTTTTCTCCTGAGCACTTATCTTGTTGTTTTCTGATTTCTCTAATAAAAGATAAGTTCCATGAAAGCAGGACTTTCTTGGTCTGTTTTGTACAATTTATAACATATATAGGAGACACTGGCCAAGTATTTATTGAGCATATGAATCAACGCTGATACATGCATGGAGTCACAGAATATTGTGGAATTACAAGCAACTGGGGGTATCCGTATAAGCTTTTTTGTCAGAAAAAAAGTATCTTTACAGCTATAAGTACAGTTTCTAAATTTCAGCCATCTCAACATCATCTAATCAAAAGTTCAAAAGGCCATGCCAATATGCATTTTAGAGGATCAATGGTAGGCTGATATTCTGCCAATTTGTGCTGGGGGATAAAAATATTGTGGTTAATGCAGAACAGTGAGAGCCAAAACCGCCCTGAAAATCAGATGAGCTGGGTTCAGGTCACAGCTCTGTCATTTGTTATCTATTTTGTCTTGCTCAAATCACTTCAGGATTCAATTTAAATAGTGTATCACTTGCCTCACTGATGTACGTTCTCCTCATCTATAAGAAAGCAACAAGATTACGGGGACTAACATAACACAATTAAAAAAAAACAAAGAAGAAGAAGAAGAAGAAGACAAAATGACCAAATGCTTCTCCTACCTTATAGAATCTAGAGAACAAATGTGGGGGAAAACATTTTTTATATATTTAATAAAGTATTATATAATTATAAGTGAATTTATACTTATCTTTCCCATTTAAAAACAATTTAGCCTGGGTGACAGATTGTTAACCGTGGTGGCTGTCCATGAACCTTGCCTTGGTGTATCCACATAGTCCCACATTGACTGTGGGCTTGACCAGGAGACTTGCTTTACCAATGGAATATTAGCAAACATATTAGAAGTGTAATAACCAACCTGTACCTCAGGGTTTATACTCTTTAAAGTCAGCTGCCCTACTCTAAAGAGGCTTGCACTAAACTCCTCAGGAAAAAGAAATTGCATGAAGGATCCACTGGTGGCTGAGTGGATGTTTTTGGTACATCTTGGTCCTAAGTGGGTTCCCGGTTGATGGCATGAAGGCCCTCAGACCCACCATGTGACACGAAGGCCCTTCCTAGCTGAGCCTGGTCAAGCAAGGAATCAAGAGAAATAACAGACTATTGTTTAAGTCACTAAGTTTTGGGAGAGGTAGCAATGCACAGCAGATAACTGAAATCCTTGAGTGTTTGTAGAAGACCTCATAGCTTAAAAAAGCTACTTCAATGGCAAGAGTTCCAGACACTATATGAATCGGAAGACAAGATAATGGGGGAGGAAGCAATGGAAAGGCCTTTGAAAATCCTTAAAATCAAATCAACATTGACCTGTTTCACTTACTTGTGAAACCTAATGATAGCTAGTATATAATTTCAAGAATAAGTGCTATTGAGTAGAAGTACTATTTATTCCTTTGAGAAAAGAAATAGTGTCATTTATGTAAGTCACTGTAAATTGGAATCTATGCTGAGCAAACAAGAAAAAAATGTGATATATAGAAACTTCCTATCTGAGTTCTCTAAGACTTGCCAATTGAGAGAAGCCTGCCTACCCACTATCAGGGCAATTTTGAACTGTTTCTTCTGTAAGTTAGAGTGGTTACTCCATGGCAGGAGTCTATTGTTGATGATTAGCACTACTCAAAAGGAGCAAATCCACCCCCGCCCCCCGCAACTTTCAGATTTACCCATGGGGATGTGGACCCTGGTGAATAAAACACATTGCTGGAATTTCAGCTGGGGTCTTAATCAGTTCTGAAGCGAAGTTCAGATCATCAAAGGTCAGACCCTTTTACTGTGATTCTTAATGTAAGTAAGGGCTTGGTTTAGAAGCATTTCGTCGAGCGGTTGGCAAAAGGCTAGAAGCGGGGGACCGAAGTCGTTGTCAAAGTAGGTAGTCACAGGGCACTTTATTATCATTCTGTGAGAAATGTTCTCAATTCAGAAAGAGCTTTGACATTTTTAAAAGAGATATTGCTAACCCTTTACTTGAAATCTGTGTCCTCCGTGTTCGTATTGTTGTTCAGCACAATGGCTTTCACTTTCTAAGCACCAAGGTTGGGAAGCTTTTCAATGTGAGGTAAAAGGTGTCTTTCTACTACAAGTAAGTAATACGTTTTCATCTTTTTGGTAGTGTTTCTTTTTCTTTTTTTTTAAAAGATTTTATTTATTTGACAGAGAGAGAGAGATCACAAGTAGGCAGAGAGGCAGGGGGTGGGGGGTGGGAAGCAGGCTCCCTGCTGAGCAGAGAGCCCGATGTGGGGCTTGATCTCAGGACCCTGAGATCATCACCTGGGCCGAAGGCAGAGGCTTAACCCACTGAGCCACCCAGGCGCCCCAGCTTTTCTTTCTTTTTTTTTTTTTTTAAACCAAGGAACACATTCAATGGTGCAGTGAAATATGAATGAGTTTCCCTTTCTAAATTTGTGGTTAACATCCTCGTTATTGTCGAGGAACTCAGCTATGTTTTGCTAAATAAACATCTAGGACAGGAGGGCAAGCTAGATTCTTCGGAGTTACTTATATGTGATGGAAATGATCTCCCACAAAATTTCAGAAGTCTTGGAAAACGGCATGGGCTATTCTGGAAATATTCTGTGATTGAATAAAAAGGGGCCCATCTGTGACTAACTAATACTTTTAATGTCTCCTGTGAGCTCAATGAATTGAGTGAGTAAAAGAGAAAAGTGACAGAAAAATGTTAGGGTTTAAATTTTTTTCAGTAACTCGAAGGGGAACAGAACAGGCCATGCAAAAATAGGTCACTGGCATCTTGACTATTGTAAGCTGGAGGCACTTGAAACACAGCAAATGCAGGGAAGACACTTTCTCCGAACTCCCCTTATTTCCCGAAGGATGGAACTTCCAAAAGGAATTTAACTGTCTCCTCCCCAGGAGTTTCTTCAACTCAGGATGATTGACTGATTGATTCTTGTCAGAGGAGAGGAGTCTGTAAGTCAACATCACGCCCACACAAAAGGTCATAAACTGTCATAACTCCCAACCATTCTTCCAAAGGCCCATTCATCTTTCTTAAAAGTCATTTAGACTCCTCTAGGAGGCCTACATCTCCTCTCCCCTTTCCCTATTAAGAAGGTAGTTAGTCCTGAATTCTAAGACACCTCAGGCAATTACAGAGTTTTTCCTGGGTATCTCCTATGTGCACATGAGGTACACATGTTCATAAACTTACGTTTGCTTTTGGGTTGTTAATCTGTCTTCTACTGTAGGTGTGTGAGCTAAGAACTCAGAAAGGTAAAGCAAAAATTATTTTTTCTCTCCTACAACTCATCCCACACGAAGCCATCGAATGAAGGTATGCCAATTATCTGAAATCAACGGGAGGGTTCCAAATTATAATGTTTAAATATAAGTACTATATTGTACTGAAGAAAACTCCCATGTTATAAATGATGATGTATCTTTCCGCCCCGCTCTTTTTCTTTCTCACCAGCATTTAACTACATATGGATTCCTTTGCTTTGCGAAATAGATAATATAGACAGTATTGTAAAGTACTTTTCTTTTGAAGTTTTTTTTAACTTGTGTTTTTTTCATGTATAATATATGATAGAATATATATTAATTGGATCTTCAGATGTGCCATAGACCAGACTCCAGTGTCTATTATTTTTTTTTTAAAGATTTTATTTATTTGACAGAGAGATCACAAGTAGGCAGAGGCAGGCAGAGAGAGAGAGAGAGAGAGGAGGGGGAAGCAGGCTCCCTGCTGAGCAGAGAGCCCGATGCGGGGTCTGATACCAGAACCCTGGGATCATGACCTGAGCCGAAGGCAGAGGCTTAACCCACTGAGCCACCCAGGCGCCCCTCCAGTGTCTATTATTAATCATTCAAAAAAATCACTCCTTCAGAGTGACAGAACCTCAAAATCTTCCCCTTAGCTTCCTTGTTGTATTCATTAGAAGGTATTAGCTTTCAGTTAGAGCAGCATACCTCTTCCAAAACAAGTGAAAACAGTTCCGGAAAGACTAGAAAAATCCAGTAGCAGAATGGGCATTGGATTGGAAATAAAGATAATGGATTCCTTATTCTCACATCCTGACTCAACTCCCAGTTTCCTCATCAAACAAAGGGCAGTGTTGGTTTCTCTTCTATTTGCCTCCCTGGGTTGTTGTGAGGCTTAAGTTAGGTGACAGTTATAAACATGATTTGCAAAAGTGAAAAATAGCATACAAATGTGTAGGCTTACTATTAGAAGTGTTGTTTTTTAGGAAGACTCAATCTTATTATTTTTGTTTTCTATTTTAAGCCATAATTTCTCATCTACATGCTTGCAATGTTTCTACCTGTCCATGCAGGGAACATTATCCTTGGGGCGATCCTATGGAAAAACCTTCCCTGGAAAGGAAAACCCAAAAAGAAAGCATGCTAAACAGACTGTATTTCATGCATAGTACAGAGTACTTGGAGGCATTGGAACTGGGGAAGTATGGAAGGGCACTCTATCACACAAAATGTAATATTACTTATCCTAGCTTATATTACTATACAGCAGAGGTAAGGCTAGGCCATACTGGAGGAAAAGATGCTAAATTTGCTAAATTTCTGTGCAACCTATAAACCCACTCCTCCCTCCTTTCCAAAATACCAGGGGGTAATCTCTAGATTAAAGAGGTGACTTTAACCCTTGATCAGCCATTCAGGAAGGATAGTGATTCCTAAAATACCTGTGGATACTGCACTAAACTGGCTCTTTGGTTGAGTGGAAAAGTCCTAAGGTTTGGGGGAACTTTCAGGGGTAATCTAAGGGTATTTCTACCCCCACTTTTGAAGGAGCAGCTAACGGGACCAGAAGAAGAGAGTGAGGGAAAGGATACTGCTTTAAGCAGAGAGATGGTAGCCAGAAAAAGGCAGGTATTATATGCAAGTAGGTTTTTGCACACACTCAGTTTTCTTCTTCAGGGATGCCATTCTGGGGACACCGAAGAGGATGGAGGAACAGACCAAAGGAAAAAAAAAAATCAAGAAAGCAAATGTTGAGTAATGAAAAACTAACTACAGGCAAGGATGTGCTAACTCACCTCTCTGAACCTCCACAAATCAGAATGGTTCAGCAGAGAGAGGGAAAGGAAGGCACACCTAGTTCTGCCAGAATATATTCTGCTAAGAGCAGACCAGATCCAATGCCTGGCTCTCTGAAAGGGTGACAGCACAGCGAGGTGGCTGAGCAAGCCAGCCCATGGGGGTGTTCTTGGCTGTGGCGTGTGAGACAGACAAGAATATGTTCAAAGCATGAGGGCGGTTTGACAGAAAACAGCACTGTGTTTATAAAAAGCCTATATGGAAATCTAGAAGTTATAGACACAGAGGAGTCTGGTTGCCAAGAAGAATGTGTTTCCTGTGACATTAAGGAATACGAGAGACGCCCCCAAATCCACACACACCAACTCAAATGAGATCATTAGTCTTCAGGCTTTGAGCAAAGATGAGTGACAAAAGAAAGGAGAAGCGTTTGATGTTTAAGAAGAAGGGTTGACAAACAGGGAAAGCTAAAGTAGGATCAATATTTTACACCCCCAAAATATAAAATAACAGAAGAATAACACAGCGATGCTTTTATTATTAGCCTCAGGAAATATCTGCCCCTGGGTAATGTGTCTCCTGCACAAGAATAACGACAAAACAACAACAACAACAACAAAAAACCAGTACACTCTTTTACAATATATATATGTATATTTTCTTCTGTAAAGAAAGGGGGGGGACCCTTAAAGGTGGAGAGTCCTGTGTTTCATGTACAGCGTTGTCAACTCGTCTGGCAGAGATGAGAAAGCTGACAGCCCTCTGGAGGGCTTGAGCTGAGGCTGCGTGCAGAAATCTGGAACGGCAGAGACCTGATCCTGCATGTAATGAGACCAAACCGAACTGGGAGGGAACTCGGCTTGCAAGCCCCCTCAGACAAAGAATCAAGCAGCCAGCTGCCTGCCTGCCAGTCATGCTTCACCTTCCTCTTTGGCAGGAGGCGTAAACAGGCTGCAGGATCTTATAGTTAGGTTAGCAGCCTTGTAGGGTATCCTGTAAATCTATTCGTCCATTTATCCATTTATTCAACATGTTTCAAAAGCTTGCCAGGTGCCTCTTACTGTGCAGTGTTTAGGTTGCAGGCATACAGAAGATAGGCTTTCCACTAAGGGACCTCCTTAGTCCGGTGGGGGAAGGGCAGGTGCAAGCAAACAGCCATGTGTATGTGAGTTAGGCAAGCACATGCCAAGCCGGCTAAAACTTCTTTCCACAGACATTTCAATGCCAATGATAACCTACTCGATTAAAGAAATACATCTCTACTAGGTTCTTTATCTTTCGAGCTCGAGGTGGGCATCAAGGGAAGGATTTCAGACTTGGGCATAAGACGGGTTAGGAACGAAAGTCTTTTTAAATTAAAAAGTTATAAAATTTGGTTTAACTAGGTGTTAATTGGAATCTTTGACATATCTAAATCACATCTTCATCATGTATAGATCTTTGTCATGCAAATAGAAGCGGGGAGGGGGTATAATTGCATATCTACTCTTTTCTTTTGAAGAATGGGAAAAGGTTTAGCAGAACAAAGATGTTGCTCCCTGGCAGCTTCCCAGTGGGAACCAGTCAACCTTAAGTGTGTTTAAGTGGGCTTGGGAGGGAGGCTCAAGTGTTAAATCATATAATTTTATTAAGAGAGAGAGATACCTGAGAAACTAGGGAGTTTAAGCTATAATCATATACTTGAAAACATGAGGAACAAAGCACAAGTACTTTCCCTTCTTTTATTTAAAATATAAAACATTTATAATTAGCAATTAATCCTGCCTAAAGGCACTTAGTGATTTCTTAAAAAAAAAAAAAAAAAGAAAAAAGAAAAAAGAGCTTCACCAGTGGTTTGCTACAGCAATCAAAAAGTTCATATTCAAATGGAAAGAAGTACTTATCCCACTAATGTAAATGGTAGATGGTAGTAGGGATGGAATTTGAAAATCAAGTTCTTAATCAACATTGCCCTTTTTAAGCCTACTGCTAAATTCTGGAGGGGAAAAGAGGGCTGTGCTAGTGCACTAGCACCCTGGGAGCCTGATTATACCCAGACCACGCCCTCTCCAGCTCTCTGACTCCCTGCACGTTAGAACTAAGATGTCAAACTGGACAATATTACAGAATGGCTGTTCATGGACAAAATCTCAAAGCAGATACCTTGTTCAAGGAAAGAAAATGACCAGTCTCAGAAGCTGGCTGAGTGTAGAAAAACCCTATGCATTAGTAGGAAGTTATTTTTTCTACTTACATTTCCTTACGTAATTTTTTGATGCCTCAGTTTCCTAATTCATAAAGTGGGCATCATTGTGTTTTCCAGGGAAGCTTTAAGATGACTATACATCATGACTTGAAAAGTTACATATGATCTCTATAACCCTGAAGAGCTGCAAGGCGTAATCAGCTAGAACAGATTCCCTAACCTTAATGTGTTTGTATACCACCAGTAGATCTTGTTACAATGAAGATTCTGATTTAGTAAGTCTGGGGTGAGACCAGTATTCTCTATTTCTAGGTGATACCAGCCGCTGGTTTATGCATCACCCTAGTAGCGAGGTTCCAAAAGCCACATAGCCCAACTGTAGTTTCCAGAGATGGCTACAAAAACGTCCCCCATTCCATACACTCTATGGCAATGTAAATTTGCTACAACTGCTTCAAGAAGTTAAATAGAATCTGTATCTCCACTTCCTTTCATCTGAGCGGGCCTTGTGACAACTTCCACGAAGGTTATGGTGAAACTAATGCCGTGACATTTATGACATTTACAGGACACTAACTGGCCTGGCAGCTTCAACCTCCAGGCTCTGGAAGCCAGGGGCCATGTACCGCCCTACATGGTACATATGACTGCCTTTGGACAAATTATGCTATGAGACGCTCAAGCAATATAAAGAGGCTTGAGAGAATGAGACTGCCTATGACAAGGGAAGGAAATTAAGGGGGAGAGAGAGAGCGAGACAGAGTATCAAAGAGCATGGAGACATAAGTCATGTGACTGAAGAAGCTATATTGAAATTGGGTCTTTTGGCCCCCAATGATACCGTATAAATTAGAAAAGTCATCAGACAAGACTTTCATGAACTTCTGATACACAAAATTTGAGCAAAATAAGATGATTATTTAAGAACCCAAATTGTGAGGTATATTGCTACATAGTAATAAATTAGTAAATCATAATTTATAAGCAAGTCAAATAGTACATTTGAGTCAGTCAAAGGCTGACACTTGAAAACTATTTATATTCAGTAAATGTGCTAATGAAACACTTACAACAAAACAAAACAACATAAAAAACAAGTTAGCGACCAGTCTTCTCTTTTTGCACTCCTGGACAAAATAGATATTACATCGATATTTTACTGGGAAAAAAAAAATCAGGGGTGCCTGGGTGGCTCAGTGGGTTAAGCCTCTGCCTTCGGCTCAGGTCATGATCTCAGGGTCCTGGGATTGAGCCCCACATCAGGCTCTCTGCTCCGCAGGGAGCCTGCTTCCCTCTCTTTCTCTGCCTGATGTTCTGCATACTTGTGATCTCTCTCTGTCAAATAAATAAATAAAATGTTTAAAAAAAATCATAATGGCATTTATGCAAAACTTCAGTGGCAGTCTAGAACAGTAAAGACAATTAATATTCCTGTTTTTTAACACCATTCTCTTGCATAAATTAAGTGGTAAAATTTGAGTTGTTTTTTTTTTTTAACTTAATATGCATTTTCTCTCCCTTGCACAAAGAGAAATAAAAGAAAATGTCATTTTTTTTTAACTTGAATATTATTTATTGGGGACATCATCATTTTAATTGTTTGTTTAACAAGCATCTACTGAATTCCTACTTTGTACCAGACACTGTAGGAGGTCTGAGGATTGTAAAAATTAATGAAGAGTCCCTGTTCCTATGGAAACCATATAAATAAGAAATGTTCAGATAGATGATAGATAGATGGATAGACAGAATCATGTATACTACGTCAAATATTCTGCTTTACATACCATGCTTTACATACATTATCTTAATCAATCCTAAAACATTCTGTGAGGTAGATACTATAATAAACTTCATTTTTGAGATGAAAATATAGAGGATTAGAGAATTTCAAGGACTTGTCCATGATCTTACAGTTAATAAGAGATAGAATGGAGTATGAAGCCAAGAGTGACTAATACCAGGGAAAGGAGCTAGGCAGAGAACCCAGCTGAGAATGAAATTTTATGAAAAACTTCCCACAGGAGAAGATGGCTATACTCAGTCTTGAGAAAAGCATGAGTCAGAAAAGGGAAGAAATTTAGAGTAGGAGAGGAATGTCCATAAGAAGAACAGCAAATACAGGGCAGAGCAATAAGCAGAACAGCACATTGATGAATAAAATGGGAGACAGAGGTAACTGAAGAAAATTCTAGGGGATTAGGTTTATGGAGAAACACTGCAAACTTTTAAGATGATAAACTATATCTGATCAAAGTTGCTTTTTAGAAGATCACTTTTTATTGAGGATATATTGGTAGATTTTAAGACTAGAAATGGGGATACAATTTTGGAGATTGTTGCAGGATTTGGGCAAGACAGTTCTATTCTAAACTAATGACTGGTAGCAGGGAAGGTACACACTGCTCCTAATGACATCCTGGTGATAAAACAAGTATCATGATAATCACAATGCTAGTAATAATAGGTAATATTTATTATTTCCTGTTGTGGTAGACTAAAAAACTCTTCCTTCTCCCCACAAACATATCCATGCCCTAATCCCTGGAACCCATGAACCTTACCTTATGTGGAAGAAAATGTATCCTTTCAGATATGATTACGTGAAAGACCTTGACATATACAGATTGTCTGGATTATTTGAGTGACTCCTACATACAATCACATGCATTCTCATAAGAAGAAGGCAAGATGAGATTTCACATACACACAAACACACACACACACACACACACACACACACACACACACACACGGGAAAAGGTGATATAGAGAAGGAGGCACAAAATTGAAATGATGCAGCTAGAAGCCAACGAATGCTGGCAGACACCAGAGACAAGAATCAGGGAAAAGATTCTCTCAGACAGACTCCAGAGGGAGAATGTCCCTGCAGACACTTTGATCTCGCCCAATGATTCTGATGTCAGATTTCTGGCCTCCAGAATGATGAGAGATTAAATTTCAGTTGTTTTAGGGCAACTTAAAAAAGTGTGTAAACCTGGTGATTCACAGACCTGTACCCCTGGGGATAAAAATATATGTTTATAAAATAAAAAATTTAAAAAAAAAATAGTCATCCAAAAAAAAAAAAAAATGGCCACCTTGTAGCAATCATTCCTGCAGCCAGAGGAAATTAACACATGAGGAAGTAAATCTTCCTGAATTTCTCAGTGCTCCTGTAAGAAAGGATCAACCAGCCAGGACATAGAAATATATACGCAATAGAAAAATAGAGTATATTTGCCTTTGTTTCTCCTAGAAACATTTTACTTTCATATACTATGTGGATTAGATCTATAGCTATTTGTCAAGTTAAATGTTCTGATCTAAAGGATAGCAAAGCTTCTCTCATTTCCCTGAGAGGGCTAAGCTTCTATAGCCTGGATTAGGCACCTAGGTTGCACTCATTGTGAGTAGAGGGTTGGAGTTCTATCTCCTTAAATATATGTCAGAAATGAGACCCAGGACTTGGTATAGTAGGAAATACCTGACTATGGTTATCAATTGATTCTGAATCTGAAAACTATGAAAAAAATATATATATATATGAAAATGAATGGAAGATACAGATGTCTGCAAGCCATTAAATAAAAGGCAGAGATAGAAAGGCTATCCATCTAGCCATGGAGAGGTGTGGCTGCTGGAATGGATGCTGGATTAGAGAAAGAACTCAGTATCTTTTCCATTTTTTTCTCAAGAAGCAAAGGTTTTATTGTTGTTGTTGTTATTTTTTTCCCTCCTTTCAAAAAGAGAATGGGATGGTTACATCTCTCCTGAATATAAGTGGCCCCAAAATCATTTCTTTCTGACCTTTCCTCACTTATAAAATATGTAGCCACTGGTGAAAAAGATTTTTTTCAAATGGTTATTGTTATATTGCCCCAGGGTAAGGGTTGGGACAAGAAGGGCAAACTCAGTTATTATGGTATACATGATAACTCATCTGCCTCTGATCTAAAACATCTCATGTGAGCATTGAGGACCCAGTTAATAAAAATAAACATCAAAAGCCTGGGGGAAGAGGGGTTGGGAGAAGGGGGGTGGGGTTATGGACATTGGGGAGGGTATGTGCTATGGTGAGTGCTGTGAAGTGTGTAAACCTGGCGATTCACAGACCTGTACCCCTGGGGATAAAAATATATTATATGTTTATAAAAAATAAAAAATTAAAAACTAAAAATAAATAATTAAAAAAAATAAACATCAAAAGCCAAACACCTATGTTCTACGCATTTCCCCAACCCTGTGCAAGTGCTGTTATTATCATTAAGTATTTTACAGATGATAACCTCTTATAGATGAGGTTTTAAGACTTTAATTTTATGAGAACAACATGAATATTAAGTGATACATCCAGGTATCACTTAATCATCCAGGAAATCCAGGATTTCCTGCAATATATGTTTGATTTCAAAGCCCATCATTTGAATCACAGATTTAATGGCTGACTTTAGAGACTGAAGTGGATGGAAAGAGTCCAAGCTAACTCAATATTTATAACTTAGGCTTTTGTGTATAGTAGTTCCATTTACCAAGGAACTCAAAATCTTTTAATCAGGGAAGATGATATATTCAACTTTCTGCCATATTGAATTGGAGGCACCATGAAAAATTCCAAGTGTTAGAAAATCCAATAGATGTGTAGCTACAATGTACATTTCTAAGTTATCATATAAGTGAAAAGTAAAGCTTTTATTTGGATGACCTTGTTAGGAGGTCTATAGTGACTGAGGGGAACCAACAGGAGGACCTTAAATTCATGAATAGAAGGAGAGTTGATGCGAAAGAGCCAGAGAAGGAAAGTGGAATGATAAGAGGACGAAATGACACAGAGTTCAAAGGGAACATTCAAGGAAAAGAATGTAATAGAAGAATGGGGAAAAGGAATGGGAAGTTAAGTCAGAGGTATGAGAAGACGAAAAGTACGGTGATGATCATTTGAGACAGGACAGTTGACTGGAAAGAATCACAATTTAGATGCATCATCTTATATATTTAATGAGGATATTTTCAATAGGCCCTTTAATTATTAATGAAGAAAGCAGGTGAATAGCAAAATATATTGTATATCTTTCTAATATATTTTTTGAAAGCATTCAACCTGGTAATATAGATATTATATGTAACTTAGAGAAAAAAGACAGTTCTTATTTAGAGGAATAAGTTCTACAACTAAGACTTATTCTCAAATTTCTGTTTAACCACTCAGTATTGTTATAAATTTAGGCAAGTTAATTGTCCTGTCTAAAAGTCACTCTCTTAGGGATGCCTAGGTGGCTCAGTGGGGTAAGCCTCTGCCTACAGCTCAGGTCATGATCTCAGGGACTGGGATGGAGTCCCACATCGGGCTTTCTGCACAGCGAGAAGCCTGCTTCCCCCTCTCTCTGCCTGTCTCTCTGCCTACTTGTGATCTCTTTCTATTGAATAAATAAACAAAAATCTTTAAAAAAATAAAAATAAATAAATAAAAGTCACTCTCTTACATGATACAAATAAAATAAAGGCGACCGTGGAAGCTCAGAAAATAATGTATATAAAAAGTATAATGATTTGTATAGTACGAATAACTAACTAGTGAATAGCAGTTGAATCAGAATCTAAAAAACTATAATGATATATAAATATAAAAGACAAAAATACAAAAAATTATATACTAGCTACCATTTGCCTCCTTGATTGCTAGTATCTATTGCTATAGTCTTAATATTGGTTTGTACTTTTATGGAGCATGGGAAGGGCATGAGAATAACATGGGGCATAAGAATAATATTAACCCTTCTCAAAATTAGGACAAAGTTAAACATCAAGCTATTCTGGAGACAGTTTCGATTCTACTGCATATTAATCATCTAAAAAGAATAAAAGGAAATGAAAGGAAATTATGGTAGTCAATGAAATTTATTCAAATTAAGTTCCCAAATTATAAACAACAAATAATAATATAAGTTGTTGAACACTTCTTATATTATGTAATGGATGAATGGGAAACATAAAAATTTAAAAAAGTAAGAAACGTGTCTCATCTAGAAAAATAGATATAAAAATGACTAATGATTAAATATAAAAATGACCATTATCACCATAAAAAATAACGTATGACGTGATATGGGGTTCCAAGATAAGTGAAAATATATTTGATCAAGAATTGTAGGTAGAGTTGATAGCATTTGAGTTCCATTTTGATAAACTCAGTTAAAATTTCAATAGACAGAGAAAGGTAGGAAAAGCATTTTAAGACATGAGAAAACATGCACAAAAGCCCTAACACCAGAATGGCTAGGCATACTCAGGAGAGAGTGAGCAATGAACCTTCATTGGAATATACAGAATATTGGTGGGAGTAATGAATACAAAAGCTGGAAAGTTACAACCATGTCATAGTTTGGAAGACCTTGAGTGCTCATTGAAACGCAAATACTTCAATTGTAAGAAAAAGGAGAATCACTGGGATATTTGGGGGAGGGGAATATGTGCAACAGAGTTAAACTTGAAGAAGGGGAATTTGAAGGGAAAGGTTGTTTGGGTTGGTGAATGGCAGCAGGTAAGATTGACAGAAACCTATTCAAAACTGAAGGAGATCCTAGTTTACAGAAGAGGAGAGAGGGGGTAGTTTCTCTTTAAAACTACTTCAGCTAATAAATGAAGAAATTAATGAATTAGAATATCACCTTTTTACAATCCCAAATGAATCAACAGCTTTGAGCACCCATAGCTGCTGACATCACAAAAAGACAGGCAATCAGTCGTTTTGTTGAATGATGCCCGAATATATCACCTATGGACTTGTCTTGCAAAAAAAATAAAACAATTGAACCTGAATTTGATGAGTTTTTAATCAAGCTAACAGTTTAGGTCAAGCTATCAGTTTAGAGGAAGTACACAGAGCAGAGGAATATATTAAACAACATAAAAATGAGTCCGTCAACAAAATTATATCTGTAGGAAACTCTACAAGTCAAACAACACCACTTCTTCAAAAAATAAATTACAAAGGAAGAGAGTAAGGAGGGTTAAAACTATGTTATGGTTAATTTTATGTATCTAGTCTCCTGGGCCATGGTGCCCAGATATTTGGTCAAACGTTATTTTGGATGTTTCTATAAAGGTGTTTTTAAAAATGAGATTAGTAAAGTGGATTCCCTCCATGATGGGAGGAGCCTCATTCATTCAGTTGAAAGACTTTATAGAATAAAGGCTGACCTTCCTTGAGCAAGAAGGAATCTCTCAGTCTATTGCCCATTAGACTCAAACTGCATCTATTTCCTGTGTCTCCAGCCTGTTGGACTACCCTGCAGATTTTGGACTTATCAAGTCTCCACAATTGCATGAAACAATTCCTTGAAATCAATCTTTATCCTCCTCTCTCATTACACATCCATGTGTGTATATGTACGCAAACACATATCTTGTTAATTTTCTTTCTCTAGAGAATCCTGTCTGATACGCTATAGGTGATAAAAAGACAATTAAAATGTATACCACAGGGGGAAAAAAGGCAAACATAAATTATAGTGTTCAGTTATGCTCACTTGTGCTATAAAACTATAAAGGACAGCAAAGTTATTATGATAAAGTGAAGTTAGTGGTTACTTATGGGGAGAAGGAGACAGTTGTGATTGGTTTGGGGCATTTGGAAGGGGCTTCTAGGGTACCTGGAAAAATGTCGTTTCTTGACCTGAGTGTCGGTGCCAAGGGTATTTAAATAAATTTAATATTTATTAAGCAATGCATATGTTTTGTGTAGTTTTTCTATAAGTGTTTTAGATTTTATAATAAAAGAGCAAAAGAGTAAAGGAGAAGGCTAGCAGTCTCTAGCTTATTAGTAATAGTTAACTCAAATCTGAAAATAATTGCCTTGGACACCATAAGTTTGCTAAGGGTTTTAAGTTTTAAAGTTCACATGCAACCTTTATTGTATAACATTTCCCTTTGCCTTTATGGAATACCTGACCTATTATCTCTTAGAATGAAAGAATGATACTATAATAACTAAATAACATAGTGCATAACAGTTGTGACTAAATAAATCCAAAAGTTTATTTGAAGGTGAGAAAGCAACTCACCGTTCGTAGGTGAGAAGTAGTAAATCAGCTAACGAAAGGTCTCCTGAGCAGTCCAAGCTGCAACATATCCTGGCTCATGAATTGTTGGCACTGACAGCCAATAGGAAGCCATATCCACTATCCAATTCCTGCAGCGGTACACTCAGCCACATAGAGATATGCCAACCTTATTCATGGGATCACTAGGGAACAGTCTGTAATAGTCTCAGGGTGAGAATGGAACAAGATATTAGGGAAATGACAGTATCTATACTAGACCCATTATCTATACCAGCATTGGCCAATAACTTAGAGTAAAGAAAAATAACTTTCTGAGCCACTGAGGATTTCTAAAGTAAAAATTGAATAGCTTGGAGGTGGTATCAGTAAATAATGATTTTATAGTTAATGTACCAATAGCAATGACAGATCTCAATTTCCAGATATATATTGGTGATTTCTACTTGAA
Organism: Mustela nivalis; assembly: GCF_964662115.1. Lineage (NCBI taxonomy): Eukaryota > Metazoa > Chordata > Mammalia > Carnivora > Mustelidae > Mustela > Mustela nivalis. Next base: position 92,475,344 of record NC_139030.1, on the reverse strand, counting down.
TGTGTCATGAACACCTAGAAATGCATGTGCTTGAAAAGAAGCACATATTCCTCTTCCAAAATATTGTCTCTTCCTAACATCTTTATCTCTATACATTCTATACAGAAAGTCCAGAAATGAAGCCATCTTCCTTCCTCCTCACTCTTTATGTCTAATCAGAGTTCAAACACTCTTGATTCTGAAACTCTTGAAATACCTCCTGTATCCTTCCACTTACGCAAATAAAACACCACTAGAATCGCTAGCCTTCACTCAGTAACTTGGGGTTACTGTAGATACCCCATACTATGCCATTTTGTTCTTCTGTTCTAGTTGCATTCTTTAATTTGGTGTTTCTAAAACTTGAGCATGCATCAAAGTCACTCAGGGACTTGTTAAAACACAGATGGCTAGGTACCAGACTCAGAGTTTCTGATATAGTATAACTGGGGTGGGGAAATTCACATTTCTAACACTTTTTTTTTGGGGGGGGGAGTGCTGATGGTGTTGGTCTGGGGATCACATTTTAAGAACTAATGTTGAACTAAATATATTCCTTCCATCTCTATTTCTTCTATAAATGCATTCCTTAAAGATCCATTCAATGTGATTTCCTCCTATTTCTGGGCAAATGTGCCCAGTCCAAAGACACCAAGATACTTCTCTTTTCTCTGATTGTCCATAGTATAATATTTCTACCTTTCTTATAATACACAAAATAGTCTGCTTTTCATGTAGTTATGTGGTAGGATTTAAATTTCCCTGTAGACTATACACTCTTTGAGGGCAGCATCCACATTTAAAATTTCTAAATTACAGATCTACAGAGCAAATTATGATGTCTTACCTATGGGTTATAAAATGAGTGTTTTATGACTGGTAGATAAATACATCTGAAAAAAAGGATATAATGATTCTGCCACAAAATCTACTTGCAGATCAACTGGCAAAGGTAATATAAGGCTGTCTTTTGGTGCAAATCTTGGTTTTCACTTTGCATGTGTCCATGTTTTGCCAATGAATTTGGAACTCCTGCTGTGTTTCCATCTGCTGGAACCAATTACAATGTTTTGGGGCAAAAAATTTAAGCAGTTAAATTAAAACATTTTATCATCTGATGATAAAAGAGAGAGATAGAGAGGGAGAGAGAAAGTAGTATTTGCTGTCCAAATATCACATACTTAACTCTGTTTTCTTTTTTTCTTCAGAGGCAAGGTAGATTTTAGAGCAAAGTGATCTTTGATAACATGTCTCATGGTCTCTTGGGAAATGCAAAATGGCAGCCAATGGGCATTTATGGCATAACTGGTTGCCTTTGCCAAAAAACACTTGAACGCTTTTGAATAGATATCTGATCCATCTGCCATCACTGGAACCAACTTAACCTTTTATTCCATTTTCTTCTTGTTTCTACTCTTTCAAATCACACTCAGCCACTATGTAAGTGCATTTGGTGTTCATGCTTTTTCTTCTTGCTGTACATAGTTAATTGGCATGGTATCCTAGAAAACTGGGCTGGGAATGAAAGTCCTGTGTGCTAGTTTTGCTGCTACCTCTATTTAGCTGATGAAGTAGTTTATCTTATCAGGTGTCACAGTCTTTGTGCATCAAATGATAGGGAGGGTATGCTCCATTTATCTTTGGTACTTCATAAATCTATTCCTCTCTCGAGACTGCATGGTATCATAGATGACATGTCTTTTTTCCTGAAAAGCTTAATGAAACATGTGAAAACTAGTTTTCACTTCTGTTTTTATTTTGTTTTGTTTTTGAATCAGGAATAGCATTCCTATTATTTAAATTATTATAGAATATTTAGTTTATAAACTGCCATTTCTATTATTCAATCAGCTTCATATATCAGCAAGACATAACTGTTCAATGCAATTAAGTGAGACACACGACTGCCAGTCAATTGGCTCTGCAATTACACACCAACCGCAGTCCTCATCTCTTTCATTCTAAATAGCATTACTTTCATTATCAACATTCCATTAAGAGGTCATAGGAACATGGGTGCAAAGGGATTGAATACTACTTTGGAACTTAGAACAAAGCTCAATGGCATATTTCAAATGCAATGCTAAAGTGATAATAAGGAGAGATTTAATATGAAGAACTGAAGCTACATGATGAAAAATAGCCTCATTGTGAACATATATGTATGGATTCCAAGAGACCAATTCTATGCAATTAGTTTCAACTTCTAACTGAACGTCCATACATTTCCCTTCCCTCCTGCATTCATTTCTTGATCTTTTACAGCATTCTGAAGGTAGCACAGAGTTACAACAGCACTAGTCCTTCAAATATTTGTAGATAAGGATAAAGGAGATCGAAGTCTTGAAGAACTTTTTCAAAGTCATTTCATAAAATGATAGAACTGGAAATCACTTCTTTTGTTTAATTCTTTTTTTTTTTTTAAGATTTTATTTATTTATTTGACACAGAGAGAGAGAGAGATCACAAGTAGGCAGAAAGGCAGGCAGAGAGAGAGGGGGAAGCAGGCTCTCTGCTGAGCACAGAGCCCGATATGGGGCTGGATGCCAGGACCCTGAGACCATGACCTGAGTCGAAGGCAGAGGCCTAACCCACTGAGCCACCCAGGTGCCCATATTTAGGTTTTTTTGTTTTTGTTTTTGTTTTTTCCTTATAAACCAACATCCAGTTTCTGGAAGTGTTGGCATGCCTTGTAAACAAAGTAAGTATGTGATCATGGCTACATATTCTATGAGAAAAGGAGGTTTATTAAGTAGCTTTGCAGCTCCCACAATCTCGAACATAATATCTTTCTCAATATATTCAGGAAAAATTTATTGAATAAACATTGTTTCAGGATTTCATTTTCTTTGAAAATTGTCACATGATTGGTGATCGCCTTCTTACAAAGCTGTGAAACCTAGATATTATCAATGATTAAAATTCACCTCAGTTTTTTTTTTTTTAAGATTTTATTTATTTGACAGAGCAAGATCACAAGTAGGCAGAGAGGCAAGCAGAGAGAGAGGGGGAAGCAGGCTCCCTGCTGAGCAGAGAGCCTGACGTGGGGCTCGATCCCAGGACCCTGAGATCATGACCCAAGCTGAAGGCAGAGGCCTAACCCACTGAGCCACCCAGGTGCCCCTTACCTCAGTTTTAAATTCATGGCCAAGGTTCAGGAACAGTAACAAGATTTACACTTCTACTTGGAATGACTAAAAATTGGGACAAAACATATCAAACAATAGTACTCAAGATATTGAATATAAGGCTATGAAGGAAAATGATGAGTAGAGAATGAGGTGAGCCTTAATATTGTTCCAGCCTACTGTTTGGAGTACGTTTCTAGGCCATGGCACAAAAGAGGAAATCCAGGTGGACATAAATGGTCTCCCTGGGTTGAGGAAAAGGCTGAGAGAGCCTGGGGGTGACAAGGTGACAAGAGTACACAGGGCAATGTAAACAGAGAGAAAAGAGTTGCAAAAGAGAATCCAGAGAGCAACAGTGTTCCTTTCTGAAAATTCATTTTAATACTGATCAGCACACATGTGTGAAGAAACTACCCAAGGCAAGAACCACCCAAAATGATTATAAAGAACAGTGACTGAATTTCACACAAGCCCTGAATTGTTCCTGTTCTCAATTATCAGAGTAGAAAACGTCACAATTTGGGAAGCATCAGTTGAACTTAGAAGTCACGCCTCAGTAATAGGGAAAAAATAACCCTGGACTAAATCTAGTTCTGGTAAATGATCTAGCAAAGCTTGAAGCAAAATCTGAAAGTCAAACTCTTTCCAAGTAACAATATTCCAGAGCAAAGCTCAGGAATATTTATGGCAATAAAATAATCTAACTTTTAACAAGTTAAAATTCCTATTCTGGCATCCAACCACAAGGTATCAAAAGAAGCAGAAAAATAAGGTTTAAACTGAGGGGAAAAAGTAATCAATCAAAACTAAACCAGTAATAATACAAGTGATTTTTATTAATAGGCAATGATATTGAAACAGTTATTATGACTGAATTCCATACCTTTAAGAGGTAAGAGATATAAAAGATACAAATAAAAAAAAAAACACATAAAATGATTTCTAGAGAGAAAGCCAAAGCATCTGGGATGAAAAAAAATCTATTGAATGAAATTAAAAGTAGATTAATATTGCAGAAGAAAAAATTAATGAACTTGAAAATGTAGAAATAGAAAGTATCAAAAATATACTGAAAAAAAGTTAAAATAGAGCATCAGTGGACTGATGGACAAACTGAAGCAGCCAAATCCATTCAATTAGAGTCCACAAAGGACAGAGGGGAGAAAAAAGGGGGAAGGGTAACAAAATAATGGCTATTTTTTCCCCGAATTTGAAGAAAACTATAGATCTACAGATCCAATAATTGCAATGAGCCCCAAGCACTAAAAATATTAATTAAACTACCCCATGGTCATAATCATAATTAAACTACTTAAAATGAACATTAAAGAGGAAATCATAGAAACAAGCCAGGGAAAAAAGACATTATATATATATATTATATATATATATATATAATATATATATATATATACACACACACACACACATATATATGATATGTCTATCTATCTATAGATAGACACATACATACATACATACAAGGATAATAGAACATTTCTTGTTAGTAACAGTGTAAGTGAGAAGACAAGAAAATATCTTAAAAGTACTAATAGAAAAAGAAATCTGTCAACCTAGAATTATTTACCCAGAAAAAACACTTTCACAAACAAAGATGAAGAAATGACTTTTAAAGGTACAAAAACTGAGAGAATTTAAAATCAGCAGAACTGTACTATGAGAAATGTTAAAAAAAGTTCTTCAAGCAGATGCAAAATAACATGAGACAAAAATATGGATCTACAATTAATAACTCCAGAAATAATAATTACTTAGGTAATACACATGCTTTTTTGGCTTATTATTCATATCTCTTTAAATGATAATCAAATACTTTTAAAAAGGTGGGATTTATGTAGAAATTAAAATGAATAATGATAGCATAAACACTGCATTGAGGAAAAGAAGTATATTATTGGAGGCTGATAATACTGCATGTAAAGTAGTAAAAACCTGAAGATAGATTATGGTAAATTGAAATACATACTACACAAACCCTAAAGGTACCACTAAAATAAAACAACAGACTTATAGCTAATGAGCCAAGGACAGAGGTAAATGGAGTCATAAAAAATATTCAGTTGATTTTAAAAAAGGAGAAATGTAACTAAATAGAACAAAGATAAATAGAAGACAAAGAGAAAGATGATAGATTTAAACTTTGTCACAACACTGATCACATTAAATAGTCTAAACAACCCCAAAAAGGCAGAGATTGTTGGGTTAGATAACACTTCTATATCTTGCTTATAGGAGACCCAATTTAAACAAAAAGACACAGATAAGTTAAAAGTAAAAGGATGGAAAAAGTTATAAATTGCTAATAATAATTTTAAAAGACTAGAATGACTACATTAATATGAGACAGAGCAAAAAACATTACCATGGATAAATAGTATATTTTATAATTATAAATGGGTTATTTCTTCAAGAAGACATAACAATCCTAAGCACTTATGTAATCAACAACTGAGCTTCAAAATAGTTCGAGCAAAAAACAAAAAAACTAAAGGGACAAACAATCAAACACTCAAATCTGCATCTATAGTTGCAAATTTCAAGGTCCCTCTCTCAGTAATTGATAGAACAGGTAGATAGAAGGTCAATATGTAAACAGAAGATTTATAAATTTAAACATCAACCAATCTGACGTGATCGCTAGAAAGAGCCACCTTATTAGTGTATATATCTTCACCACCTGGACAAGTTGATTAGCCCAGTAGTGGGTACCACATCTTACTGAAACTGATATAATCAGAGTTTTCAAATATTTTGAAATCTTGACTGAGAGAACACAGCCTCTCTCATGATTAGTTGCAATTAAAATAGAAAACTCAGGAGCAGTCGGCACTTATCTTTCCACCACAAACCAGGGTACCAGGAGACCATTATGAAAAAATATAAACAAAGAGAGAGAAGAGATTGAAGCGATGCTCCATTGTACCCTGCTTGTTGATTCTCTTCCTGATACACACCTGCATCTCTCTTGCTTTTGTTTCTTAGTTTTTCGACACTTGACTTAGTTGGCTTTGCGAAATAGCTTAGAACCTGTCTGTGCTTTGGGATTCCACAGCAACACAAAAAGGCACGCCTAATACAAACATCAAGTCCAAGTGTGTTGGTCTGGTTCCCAGGATCCTGTCCTGCTCACCCATCACTGTTCTAGTCCACTCTCTCTTCCTCCATATAAAAATTGTAGACCAGCAGAGAACATTCTTCTTTGCATAGTTCACCCTACTTGGAATAAAAATAGACTTCTCAGGATGCCTGGGTGGCTCAGTTGGTTAAGCGGCTGTCTACTACTCAGGTCATGATCCAAGCGTCCTGGGATCCAGTCCCACATCGGGCTCCTTGCTCAGCAGGAAGCCTGCTTCTCTCTCTGTCTCTGCCTCCCACTCTGCATGTGCTCGCTCTCGCGCTCTCTCTCTCTGACAAATAAATAAATAAAATCTTTAAAAAAAAATACACTTCTCAGTTGTTTTTTCCATTTCCTCTTTCTGGCCCAGTTCAAATTCTCTCTCTTCCAACAAGTCTTCCCAGATCAAACCAACTCTCTGGGATCAATTTCTTCTCTCAAGTCCTATATGCCATATTGTTTTTATCACTTTTTTTTTTTTTTGATACTTAGCCAGTTTTTTGTTATATACCATCTTATGTGTATGCCTTATCCTCTAATTCAGGTTGTAAGTTCTATAGAGTAATTGGGCTCTGTCTTGAATATCCTGGAACACCCTCCTCCTCAAGCTAAGGAAAGTCCTACAAAGAATAGGTATTATATAAATATTCCTAATTGATAATAAACCATCAGGAATTTGAAAATTGGTTTAGGGATCTGAGAATCAGTTTCTAATTTTTTTAAAGATTTTATTTATTTATCTTACAGAGAGAAACACAGCAAGAGGGGGAACACAAGCAGCGGGAGTGGGAGAGGGAGAAGCAGGCTTCCTGCTGAGCAGGGAGCCTAATGCGGGGCTCGATCCCAGGACCCTGGGACCAAGACCTGAGCTGAAGGCAGATGCTTCACGACTGAGCCATCCAGGCACCCCCCCTAATTTTGTTTTATGGGAGAATTTATTCTGAATTCAAATTGGTTTATAAATCAACAATTGCAACTCAGTTTATTTCATATTGGTGTTATTCTGTATCAATAGTTAAGCATATTCATACACAAGAAGCTTGACACTGAGGCTTAACCATAACAAGATTCCACAAATAGGCACACTATACTAAGTTATTACAAGTTTATAGTCATTAGCAAAAATTACTTCCTCTTTCTTTAAACTTTGTGTATGCTGATAACTGTAGATTCAAAGAAAAGGAATACCTCGTTTTCCTCCCTCCCCCTTGATTAATGCTGCTTGATGTCTTTTCATTCCCAGGTGGGAAAAGAAAAAACATTTAATGAATGCTATTAATAAATAAGAAACAACATTAAATATTAATTTTTACCATTTTTTTTGTCCTCGATATCATAGAAGGTTTTTCCCTAAGGCATTAGCTCTTTAAGACATTTAAAACTTTAAAAGACATTGCAAATATCTTCAGTTCTACAGCAAGTGCAGTTCAGAGAAAATCTTAGAACACAACAGAAATGACAGTTACAAGTATCTAAGATAGTTTTGTATTAAAAATGTAAAAATGAGGTGGGTGGCTCAGTGGGTTAAACCTCTGCCTTCGGCTCAGGTCATGGTCTCGGGGTCCTGGGATCGAGCCCTGCATCCGGCTCTGCTCAGCTGGGAGCCTGCTTCCCCTCTCTCTCTGCCTGCCTCTCTGCCTACTTGTGATCTCTGTCTGTCAGATAAATAAATAAAGTTTTTTAAAAAAATGTGGTCATGAGGGTGCCTGGGTGGCTCAGTTGGTTGAGCGACTGACTTCAGCTGAGGTCATGATCCTGGAATCCTGCTTCAGGCTCCCTACTCAGCAGGGGATCAGCTTCTCCCTCTGACCTTCACCCTCTCATGCTCCCTCGCTCGCTCGCTCTCTCTCAAATAAATAAATAAAATCTTAAAAAAAAAAAAAAAAAGTGAAGATGAGTCCAACCACCTTAGAGCTCCTTCACTTCTGATATGTAAAAGATGATATGTGTAGGTTAGGAGCTCCAGCTTTGATTTTAAATTTTAGATGTGGTGTCAAATCCTATCTTGGCCATATACTATAACCCTTCATGCCTCCGAGTGAGTTACACAGTCTCTCCAAACTTCAATTATCCTCTTATGAAAAGTGAGGATGACATTTAAAGACGTTTAAATAAATAAAAATAAGTACTATTCCCACTACATAGTAACTGCTTAGTAAACTTTAGATGAAAATATTTACAGGAGCTCAGTGGGTTAAAACCTCTGCCTTCAGCTCAGGTCATGATCCCAGGGTCCTGGGATCAAGCCCCACATCAGGCTCTCTGCTCAGCAGGGAGCCTGCTTCCTCCTCTCTCTCTGCCTGCCTCTCTGCCTACTTGTGATCTCTGTCAAATAAATAAATAAAATCTTAAAAAAAAAAAGAAAATATTTACAATAAAAAAGCTAACAGCTTTGTTTTATTGATGAGTAGATTTAATTCAGTGTCTTTACATATTATATAGAATAACAGTTTATCTAATAATATATTCCCCAAATCGTGTCTCTTCAAAATATATTTGAAGAAACCTTATTTTTCTATTTTAAAAATGGTATCCATTATCCAAATTTGAGGCAGCTCATGTATTATGTATAATGTTAACATAAATGGTAATAAAATTTGTAAGTTAAAAAAATTAATCACTCTGGGCGCCTGGGTGGCTCAGTGGATTAAGCCGCTGCCTTTGGCTCAGGTCATGATCTCAGGGTCCTGGGATCGAGTCCCGCATCGGGTTCTCTGCTCTGTGGGGAGCCTGCTTGCCTCTCTCTCTGCCTGCCTCTCTGCCTACTTGTGATCTCTGTCTGTCAAATAAATAAATAAAATCTTAAAAAAAAAAAATTAATCACTCTATCATTGTTTTAGTTCCATGCCAGCAAACTGTTTATGTTATTTAAAAACAAAACAAAACAAAACAAAACTGAATTGGCTAGATATTTAGGCATTGGTAGACACATACTCAAAATACCTTCTTCAGCACTGCAACTTTGACATTAATTATTTTCTATCTCATTATAAAGGTCAGAAGCCCTAGGAAAACAAGTTTTTGTTTGCTTGTTTGTTTTTTGTTTTTTAAAAACAAGTGGCATTGCAATGGTTCCATTAATCCAGAGTTTGGACATTACCCACGGATAAGGTATTTCAGAAGCGGGATGTGATAAAAGGAGGCCATGCCTTTAAATAAGTAACAGAAAAGCATCGCAGCAAGAGAATATTATGTGGTTACTGTACAGTAGAGGCTTGTGGGGGTTACAGAAAGGAGAAGGAGCCACACAATAACCAGTGGCCAGAGTAATTAGCGGGGTAATGAAGAGAGAGGAGAAGCGTGTTAGACACGGAAGCCCTGTTCTGTCAGCGTTATCCTTCTCCAAGGCTTGCGAAGAGTAATGCTCTGCAGAGCCTTCAGTAATTGCTATACATGACCACTCATGAAGAGAGTAATTAGGAAATGTCAGTGCTTCTCTGGAAGAGACCTAGCGCTCATACCACAGAGGGTTTTCCCTGTAAGGATGACATTTCCTTCCCTTTTTTTTTTTTTTTTTAATTCTAAAATATTGACAGAGTAGTGTTTGTACTTCATTCAGTTCAAAACTGTGAACTATGAATAACTGAACAAACCCAAAGATGGAATCGCTCCCTGTAGATACCTCCCACACTCGGTGGCCAGATGACTGGCCACACGTAGCGCAGGCTAAAAAGAAACTACTCTGAGCACCATATCCAAAGTCTCCTGCATTCTCCAGCCCCTCTCGAGTTACTTGATGTCACGTCACTCTATTTTATTTTTGTCCTGGCATTTGTCACTACTGGACATTATTTATAAATACAATTATGTATTTATCATTTCATTAGATTTTAGCTCCATGGGACAGAATCACTACCAGCAATAGTATCTGGCAATAGGAACTGATGACTAAATATTTCTTAAATTATAATCATTTAAGAGTAAGATTTTGTTTAGAGGAAGTATAACATGGAGTCTCACATGTATGTTCAGAGGCCAAGACCTTAGTTCAAAGCAATCATTTTTAATTAAAAACAGAAATGGTCAGGAGTAGCTACACACTAAAGTACTACCAAAAAATTATAAACATTTTTTTTGTTTTTTTTTTTTTTAGGAATTTAAGGGAAATTTAAGGGAAAATACTTACTTGAAAGTAATTGCTAAAAAGAAGTTAATTTATGCAGGTGATTCAAAATTTTTTACTAAAAACGTTTGTCTTCATCCTGCATAGGATGAAATGCCAGCAATTTTTCTTCCAGAAGTAGATTATTAAGGAAATAAAACCACCGACATTTCAGAGCAACAAGGTGAAAGTACCAGTCCTGTACTAATGAGATAATCAAATCAAACAGTCTTCTCCTATACCATTCTAACTTATTTACTCTGTTCTTGGAATTAAGCAGTTGTGTCTATATGGCTAATTGCAGCTTTGATTCTCCAATTTATTCTTTAATCAGATTCTGTTGGAGGTAAATATTTATCTCCCCAAAGTAGTAGATTTTATGGTTGGAAGGAAACAAAAGCTAATCTAATGCAAGTTCTAAGCAGAACATATTTTGGTTCAGAAAGAACACTAAGCCCCAAGAATGAACAAGATATTTCATCAGTTTGAGAGAGAACTTTCAGCTGAAAACAAAATTGATCGTGATTTCTGAATATGTTTCTTTTTATCACAGCTGACTGCTTATTGTTTTCATGAATTCTATAATAAGAATAAATGGATAATAAAAATGTTTTCTAACTGCAAAAGCTTACTATAACTACCATAAAACAGTTTAATGTGGTGGTAATGAGCTGAACTTGGAAACTAGAATATCTGTGTCTCAATCTGAGCTTTTTACTCTATTAACCCTTTACTGCTCAACTTCCTCAACTGAAATCTGGGATAACAGTAATGCAACCTCAAAGCACTGTTGAGAGTTTTATATTGACTTAACCCATAAAACACCTTGAACAATACTAAATGTTTGCTATTACTGATACCACTTTACCAAGTCTTCATAACATAAAATTGAAGAGAAATATGAATATGAATAATTAATAGTATTGGGAATTGTGCTGGCCACTAAAGATACAGTGGAGAACAAAACAGAAAGTGCTCTAGGGCTCACAAAACATACTGGCTAGGTAATCATAATTTTAAAATACATATGTAGATATACACTATGGCAAATAACATATGAAAGAAAGCTACAAAGTACTGTTATATTCATCTATTCATTTATTTATTCAGCAAATATAGTTTAAAGGCCAACTCTATGTCATATCCAGGATACATAAATAGTGATCAGTATGAAAGGTTTTGACTTTAAAGTGTTGTAAATAGAACAACTCTGTAAGGAGTGATCCTGAGAACATAGCACTTACTTGGCGTACTTTCTTCTCATACCTTCAAGAAGTCAAATTTGGTCTGGTCTTTTTGTTTTAAAACCTGGAAAACCATTATCTTTGTCCATATGAGTATCTTCTTTAATTATACAACTCTGGAGAGACTCTAAGCTCATAGTTTTAAAATCCTTAAAAATTGTCAGATCTCAAAGGAAAAAGAACTTAAAGCCATCTTGATCACTTAAAGCAATGTCATACCAAGGGCAGGTAATCAAATTCAGTATTAGAAATAGTAGCTATCAGGCGCCTGGGTGGCTCAGTGGGTTAGGCCGCTGCCTTCGGCTCGGGTCATGATCTCAGGGTCTTGGGATCAAGCCCCACATCGGGCTCTCTGCTCAGCAGGGAGCCTGCTTCCTCCTCTCTCTCTGCCTACTTGTGATCTCTCTGTAAGAGCCCTAGAGAAAGATCTTCAAGAGGTATGAAGGAATGTAGAAGTGGGCCCAGGTTGAGAAGATTAACACCAACCCCAGGAAGTCATTCTATCTCTGCCTACAGTTTGTGAGATGAGGGTGTATGGGAGAACTGAAAGGAGACCGGAAAGTGTGCTAAAGCCAATGTGTAATTTTTTTCTCTTACCCCCCATCCGCTTCTCTTTTTACCCCTAACTGATGATACCACTTAATAAAACACACAGGGGAAGAAAGAGACATGTTTGATGTTAGCGGTTTCTTCTCTGGACAGCCATTACATAGTCACTGGTGAGAACACATTATTTATTTATTTATTTATTTATTTATTTATTTATTTATTTGCTGCAGTTGTGTGTATATTTAAAGAGAAGACACTGTATGGTGTTTCAGGAATTGTTCACTTAATATGTACTGTTGGAAAGATGAGACTCCTTGTTAAATCCATATTCACCACAAACCCTGCTGGGATTTTAATGTGCTGCTGTCTATTTCAGGATCTCCTGTGGAATTTGTGAAGTCTCTTAAATTATCAGGTAATAATGTTTATACTTCTAGGACAAGTGTTCACTTGAAAGGGAAGACTTATCAAAGACTGATACTGAAGAAGGGATTGTAACAGTTTAGTGATGATTCGCTATGGAGGATTCGATTTTCTTTTAAATATTTTTAGATTACACCTCTAAATTTTACCACTGGACCGAGTCTTGAAAACGATTTAATATGATTCTTTTATTTTCTAGATGAAGAAAAGAGGTCTAAAGAGATGAAGTGGCAGAACCAGGACAGATGTTGGATGGTAATCAGTATCTCCTGCCTGAAATTGAGGACTGTACCGTTGTATATAGAAAGCCAAAACAGAGGCTTCTGGGTGGCTCAGCCATTAAGTGTCTGCCTTCGGCTCGGGTCACCATCCCAGGGGCCCGGGATCAAGCCCTGCATGGGACTCGCTGCTCAGCGGGAAGCCTGCTTCTCCCTCTCCCACACCCTCTGCTTGTGTTCCCTCTCTGAGTGTCTCTCTATCAAATAAATAAATAAAATATTTTAAAAAAAGAACATTACCACAATTCATTACAGTAAAACGAATACTCCTTGAAAATGCTCACATCTGGTTGATACATTTAATAAATATGTAGAGAATCCATTATTTGTGTTTTGGAATCCCACTTAAATGATAAACATATATATCATCAAATATTCATTGAACACCTACTATGCTTAAGAAATTATGCTAGGCTTGGTAATTATATCATCTTATAAATAATAAATTATAAAGGTCCTAGGAATGGTGATTATACTGTAAATTAAAAATGGAATTAGGATCTTTAGAAAGTAAAGTGGACCTCAAATTATTTGTTTGTTTGTTTTTTTTTTAAATAACTCATGAATGAGATCAATGAAAACATTATAAATGTTACAAATGTTAATTGGTTGCAAGAACATCTTTTTTGTTGTGTTTTGCTTGCATTTCTCCGCATCATTTCTAATTCTTTTAGTAATGCCTCATTTGGGTCATGTACACAGTAGGAACTTGATAAATATTTAATGATAACGATAGTATTAAAGCTTGAGGATTCAGGGCTTGAGACAGCGAGAATTCCAGACTCTTCGTACCATAATCCTTTGTTATTGTTGTTGGCATTTAGGGCCCTCTATAATAGCACCATTAAGAACATGAAGGTGGTCATGATGCAGTGGCTAATTCAGGGCATTATCAAGCACAGCGAGGGTGTGTAAATTTGTCATAAGAAAAAGAAAAGACTTACATAAGACTTGTTCGTAACTGAATAGGATATATTATAATAGCTAAAAAGAGTGCCAGTTCGGAGGGCTGGGCTGCCTTGGGAGCCTAGAAAAATAGAGTTCCAATAAAAATATTGACACTGTCCATCCAAGTGCTTTCAAGGGAAGACGTCTCGACAAATAAATTCAGTTATTTTGACTCTTTTGGGAAGATACAGGCTTCAAATTTATATAGAGTGAAGGTCAAATTCTGGTTCTACCACTTCCAGTAAAACCTTAAACAATATATTCCATCTCTGGGTTTCATTTCTCCTACCTGTAAAATTGAGCTAATAATGTCTCTAGTAATAAAGTTTATTGTAAGGATTAAATGATATAAGAATAACTTATCTACCACTGAGTGTCTGGCACTATCCTAAACACTTTATACATACACTCTCATTTAATCCCTATAAAAAGCCTATGAGGTGGATTCTCCTATGGTAATTAGAGAAATGGTGTTCAATAACTTCATACTGGGCTCATCTAAGAAAAAAACCCCTACATCAAAGCCATATTATTAGAGCATAGAGTGTGCTCTCTTAATCTCTATTCACACTACCTACCTATATCATGAGTCACAGTAACTGACACATAGGTAACATTCAATAATAACCATTAATAACAATAATAATAGAATAATAATAGAAATGTAAAAAACAGGTTGTTCTAATCAGATCCACTACTTATTCAACACATCTGACTGGTTTCTGTGCTTCTGATCCTTGCTCAATAAAGATTTAGTGACCAAGATTGGACTTTCCAAAATTTGACTTTCCAAATAATCTATCTCCAGCAAGAGAATTGCTAATCATGTAGACACCAGCAATCCAGGCTTCTTGATACTCTATTTTGTGAATTAACAATTGGCACTCAAGCTTTACAGATCATGAATGGTTTGGTTAATTTAAGTCCGTCCAGAGAGATGGAGTCATGGGCTAGATTCCGAATCATGAATGCCAAGCCATGGGGCCATTTGAAAGTTTATCAACCAGCCTTCTCATCAGGTTACTTTGGATACTTTTTCTTCAAATTTCTGTAACGACCTGAATTCCTCTATTATTTATAATATACTTTCTATGTCTTTTAGTTCCAAAATCTTTAATACAAACAATTTATTTTCTCTTTTAGATAGAAAGTTAGTTGAAGGCAAAAGAAAATTGCCCAAATTAAAATATACTCTTTCCACCACCCCATTCCCTTGGTTAATCTTGAAAAGCTTCAGTTAACGTTTGATCTGCCTAAATTTACTACTCATGTATCAGAAGAAAAATCTCATTATTAAAAATCTCTTAAATAATTTTCCTATTTCATAAAACAACAAAAAAATATATTTGAGATTCTGAGCAACTAAAACACAAAGATAAAACCAAATGGAAAAAAGTAACACTGCATAGCAGTTTATAATTATATTATTTTATTCAATTTAAGCTATATAATCACAAGAAGTCAGTGTTTTTACAGGTGGTATAAAATATACATTTTATATAGCTTCCACCATTACCATTAAATCTTAAGACAGTCACTTTTTGGAGAAACTCTATTTTCCAAAAGCTTATTAACTGGCCTAAGAAATCAGAAATACTCCAGGCTAGGTAAAACGTTTCCCGTATCCAGTTGTTTTCAAAATGTGGTTTCCAGATGACATCAGTATTTTCTGGGAATTTGCTAGATGTACAAATTCTCAGGCCTCAACCTGACCCATGATGTGCTCATAAACTAGCTTTCTGAAAATAAAGGCCTAATTTACAGCATTTGCTGATTTCCATAATGTAAAAACTCTCAACATGCTTGATTTCCACCCACCACTTTTATTTCTTCCAACACAGCATGGGGAAGGCCCAAATAATCCTAGTTGGCAAGCTCCTTAAAATCTGTCCTCAACACGCAAGTGCCTCAGACCCATCGAATCAGAAACAGTAGGGATGGAGCCTCTAAGTCTGGACTTTAACACCCCCTCCATTTGTCAAAGTTTAAGAACCACTGCCCTCATCCACCTTCACTACTTTTTCAACATCCCCCCTCTAGGTGATCTCATTTACTCACAGAACTTCACTTTCCATCTGTCTATCAATGACCCACAACTTTGACTCGCCAGCCCAGATAAGTATTTCCAACACGATTTTGGTGTCCCTTGACACCCTGTACCAAGTCAAATGGGGAACTCCTCATGATCTCCCCCAAACCTATGGCCATTCTAGTGTTTTGTACTTGTGAATGGCACCATCGGTGAGCTAGCTGCTCCTCCTGAGAACCCCCGAGAACCCAGCCTTTCCATGTCTCCTCTCTTCACCCCTAACAGTCATTCAGTCTTCCACAAATCAAGTGGATAAAAGCTTTTGCTCTACCTTTCCCTAATGTGTGACCTTGGACAAGATCATTACTGTTTCTAATGCTCAACTGAATCACCTCAGTTCTAAGTATTACCAATCACTACCTACTCACTTCTCTTCATCTGCTTAACCGACTTCATCCAAACCACTATAAGCTTTTCATTGAAGCACAAAAAAAGTCTTCTAACTTGTCTTTCAGTAACAAAATAATAATGTCTATGAAGTTGCTTATTATGATCCAGTTATTAAGTATCTCTGAAAAGTAAACAGTAGTTGAATGTGTGTATTTTGGAGCTAGTTAGGCTAGCCCAGATGGGGAAGGGGGTTATGGTACTATGCCCAGAAGGAGGGTGAGGGGTCATTTGCAAGAAGTCTTAACATGAGGAAGAACTTCTTTTATTTTTCATCGGTTAAATGTTGCTTCTACAATGAAGCTCACTGTTATCCCAGAGTAGTGGAGATCCCTAATCAGGTAGTCCATAGTACCCTTTACACTTCCCATGCAATGCTTTTCTAGTGGTAATTAGTTGTGCAAAAGCTTGGTTAATATATTTTCCATCATTGTCTTGTTCCCTAGACACCCCATTTCCGTGAACCTACAAACATGCCCAGTATGTAATAGGGGCTAAATAAATATTTGTTCAACGTCAATGTTTAGCATAGCAAAATCTGAATTTATAAAAACTGAAATTAGAAAAGGCTATCCATTGTACATTATAATATGTAAATACTAAGGACGAAGCCACAAATACTCCCGTTTCACATTTAATGTAATTGTTGTAATATATTCTGAAGTAATTTAGGAATATTTTTAATTCAATTTCAAGGATGTGTGTTTTTAAAATTATCTTACTTCACACATTTCTTTTTAGGCCATATTAGATATAGAAATGTATTATACATACATTCCCTGGAATATTAAAAGTTAATTTCTATTAAAGAAAATTCACAAACTTATAAAGTATCAATGAATTTCATTCAGTTTGCATTCAAATTTACTCATACATTTGCCTACCCGGATGAAAATTATTTTAGATATGCCTTAATGTCAGAAAAAAAAAATCTATAGAATTCATTGTATTTAATCGCTTTAGTCCCCAGTAACAAGAAAGGTAATTTGTGTGTGTGTAAATGTGTATATACCACTCACATATGTATGCATGTATATTTATATGTGTATACACAAACAGATGCTTATGTATGTGTGTGTGGACACGTATAAACATATTATTAGTAGAGGAAAGTAGGAAAATAAAGTCCATGTTGCATTTGCAATTTCCCCATTTTGAGTACTAGAAATACTGCTAACAAAATCATTAGGAGGTGTTAGCGAGCTCTGAAACAAGTCAGACAGAAGTTCTAAGGCACTGGAGCGGGAAACATGCCTACCAAATTAAAGTTTGCTATTTTTTTTCTGGAAGATGAGAAAATACAGCAGCAGCATTTTCCCTTGACTTGACCCTGTTTTGGCAATGCGTACCTAGCCCGAAACTCCATTTCCTAGGCAGCTGCCCTTCTCTCTTTGCTCCTTGAAAATGTGTTTCGAGGAATCTGGGTATTAGAAAGAAGCCTTTTTAGAATAATTACCTACTCGCCACTTAATGATTCCCTGGAATTTTGAAAGAAGTCTGCATGACTACCATTGAAAAGGTGTTTGTTACGGGTTTTCAATCATGGGCTAGTTTAGATAAGCAAGCAATATAGTCAAGTGACAGCTCCAAACCTGTAGTGTTAATTTGCAGGTAGCTGTTCCTCTGACCGTCATCTCATGGACACTGGGATTCACTGTGCATATTGCTGGGAGTTCTTCTAAAAAACAAATCTCATTTTCTAACAGCAAAGATGGCCAAAATGTATGGCATTTTTCAAAACCTGAGAGGAAAACATCTCAAAGCATTGGGATAGATAGGTGGTTTTACAGAAATTTGAACTATCATCTTTCTTTAAAATTTAATAATCATACTAACCAGAGTACATTCTTGTATAGGCGAGACTCTCCCAGTCCTTGCTTTGGGAGTTTTAGGCTATGAAATATATTAAGAATGGGGGGAAAGCAGTGATCAAAGAGAACACAATTTAATGTCTTGATAGTAAGAATATTTATCAGATAAGGATTAATAAGCACTGTGGAATCTGTTTTTAGAGACAAAAGGATGGATATTTAACAATAAATGGGAAATTACACATAAGACAAATTTTCTTTTGATTAAATGATTAAGCCATGGCCACCCTGAAAAAATATATCTAAATAATTGTTAAAGATGCACTGAATAGAATCTCAAATATTATTCCTTGTAATGACTGATGAACAAGAGTGTACCTATCAGTTTTTTGTGAAGACTACCTACTTCTTCTATGAGAAAGTTGTTAATAATAAATTTGTGTATACATGTGAAAGAAAAGTCTATTTCATTTTTCTCCTATTTGCAATACCAATGTTTCTTCACATATTTGTTATTGTGACAACAGGTTGAATTTGCAATTCGCCATCTGCCTAAATAGCATTAACCTTCCTGTAACCTCGTAATAGCACTCTGCGTTTTGTCTGATATTTGAATCTCTCTAATATAAGCTAGGAACAAAATACATTGTCCTTTCTATTAGACACACGTCAGTCCATTCTAGAAGCCAAAGAAAATAAAGTATCACACGGAGATGGTCACAAACATTTGAAATAATTTTCATTAAAATGCATTAAACTGTTCTAAAAGAAGTCAGAGAAAAAATGAACTAGCTTGCAAATAACCTTAGAACAGATTTTTAATTAATATATGTCACTATAATAATATATTTGTATAGCACCTTATAGTTTACAAAGTTATATTCACATAATCATTTCTATCTAACAGGGAACCTAGATAACATGCTACAGATAAGTTTATGATCTTCCATTCCCAGTGGTAATCTCCATACTGATAAATCTATGGGTAGCTTCCTAATTTCCTTTTGCTTGGCCGTGGGTAGCACTGATATTGTTGATCACTCCCTCTGTCTTGAAAAATTGAATTAGCCCAATATCCCTCCCACTTTTCAGACAGGTCCTCCTTAGTTTCTTCCACTATTTCTTCCTTATCTCTCCGGCTCCTAACTTTCCCTGGTCCTGAGAATTTGGGCTTTTTCTCTTTTTTACCTACAGTTACTCCCTAGGTATCATTTTACCCTCTTAAATGGTTGTAAACACCACCTAACTGATGATACCCAAACTGGTAGCCTTGCCTGAATCACTCCTATTAATATCAGACCTCTATATCGAACTCCCTACTTGACATTCTGACTTGGAAGTTTAACGGGCCTTTCAAATGGGATTCGTCCAAATCTGGACTCCTGATGATCTCCCCCAAACTAGTTTATGCCCAGTTCTTTCCATCTAACAGCAACACTGTTGCTCCATTTACGTAGTCATAACCATTGGCATCACACCTGAAAACCATCTGACAATCTAACTTCTTGTTTAATTCACCTTCAGAAAGAAATCTCTTCCCCTCTTCCCCTATGGTCTAATCTCAACATGGAAGTCAGCGAAGTCCTATTAAGAAGCCAGCCATCTCATTTAAGCTCTCTGTATATAACATGTCAATGACTATTCACCTACTTCAGAGTGAAACCCAAATATCTAGAAAGCCCCAGGACAGGCCCCTGTTACTTTCTGACTTCATCTCTTATTACTCTGTTCTTCATTGTTTTGCACTCATAATACAGGATTCTTTGGTGTTCCTTAAATCTGCCAGGAACATTCACACTTCAGGAGCTTTGTTTATTCTGATTCCCTTTGCTTCAGTTATCCTCAGAAAATCCATGTCTACCTCTCTTACCATTTTCATGTCTTCCTCAAGTGTTCTCGGTGATTCAGGGTCCATTTGATTTAAAATCACACACACACACACACACACACACACACACACCCCTGACATTTCAATTCTTTTTTTTTTCTTTTTACTTATGATCTGTTCCCCCGTCTTGAATATAAACTCCATAAGGCAGTGTTTATTTGGCTACTGTGTACCCTACCATATTCTCAGCACTGAGAATTGCCCTGGTACGTAGTAGGTACTTAACATATATTTATTGAATGCATACATGACCAGAATAACAATTCTTTGCATAGATTACGTGTTGTTTCAAAAATGGCAAAAATCAAAGCTATTATGAAATGTATAATGACCAATTTATCAGCATGTCATAGTCTAATAAATATGCAACTTAATAATTCTGAAGGAAGACAAAGGTTTTAGAAAAGAGAAGGATGAAAGCCTGACTTAAAAAAATATTGACGATAAGCATAAGACAGTGGTGAAGTACAACAATTTGCTTGCATTTGCTTTTATATCCCTTCCTTTATATTTCTTAATAGTTTTAAGAAAGCAGATTGAACACTACAGCCCTAGGGCCTCAGACAGTTCCTGACACAGGGCAGGCATTTACTCTCTGTTGAGTTATGTATCTACTTATACTATCAGTCCATTAAACAAGCACGGATAAGAAAATGAGATATATGAGAAAAAGAAAGGGCGTCACCTCTTTCAACAGGGATACCCAGAGCAGTGAAGTGCATGATGGAAAGGTTCTCTAAGACAACACTGCCATATAAAAGGAAGAAAAGATATATACTTAGTTTAAGAAGAGATAAGACTTACTATAAGTGAATGAATATAATATGGGGAAAATGAGTAGGAAAAATGTCACATTTAAAGGATAGATGAGGCTCCTTTGAGAGAGATTATTTATTTCATGGAGAGTCCATGTATTCAAAAAAGTAAATAAAATCTACCATGAAACCTACACTATACAAATGTCTGGGTCTGAAAGGCAGAGCAGTGTAAGGTTGCTTAATTTTTCATATGACATCTATTTTCACCCACCCACAAAAGACAGGCAGAAAGAAACTTCAAAAGCCAGTATGTTCAAGTTGTTCATCAGGGGATGCAACATACACGATGAAAGAAATATTATGGGCAAGTTTCTGTCAGGAGTTCACCCATTGGTGGCTGCACTGTGTACCTTGGCAAGACACCTGCATACCTTAACAAAGACAATGTTGGTACCCTGTGTAGAGCACAACATGAAACCTTTCTCATTCCCTTAGTGACAAGTGTGTGTGTGCGTTATTGCTCTCCATAGCTTTCTAAGGCGGTGATGGTCCCTCACATAATATGGTCTGTTGGCTGTGGCAACCCAGGAACTTCCACAGCTATTTGTGCCCTGATAGGTGGCTGAACATGCAGAATCAGTAACCCATTCTTGGTATTCAACTACAACTCAAAGAGTTACTTATTTATGTCTCTGTCATAAGACTAATTGTTGGTTCATTGGAGTTTGGTACATTAATATTAATATATGTATATAGTTTTGATATGTAAATATAATACTAATGAATATTATCAGAACGATTTGTTTTTGTTATTTCTAAATATCACTACTGTCAGTATATTGTGCACATTTCACGTGAACCACGTTGTTTTTAAACTTGAAGCTATCTTAATATTTTTTCAAGCATCGTAAATAATATCAGGTTGACTCCAGCAGTAGGAATTTCAAATGCTTTATCAAATGGCTATTCTCCTATGTCCTAAGTTCTTAGCAGGACACTGGAAAAGTGGTCTTTCATGCAACAATAATTTTCATTCAGTCACATTAACATTACATTTGATAAAGTAGGCCATGTGCATAGGGCAGTCTTAGAAGAGCTGGTCCTGAGAGGTTTACAGATTCTGG
This sequence comes from Mustela nivalis, assembly GCF_964662115.1. Taxonomy (NCBI): domain Eukaryota; kingdom Metazoa; phylum Chordata; class Mammalia; order Carnivora; family Mustelidae; genus Mustela; species Mustela nivalis. The sequence goes on along the minus strand of NC_139030.1, from coordinate 92,453,500 downwards.
GAGATGAAAGTAAGGAAGTTGTATAAGATGAGCCAAGGTGTCACCTCCATTAGCATATAACCAGAGAGCATTGTTGGTGGCAAACTGCTAAAGAAGACTGCAACTGGTGACGCAGCACAGCTGCTGATGCCTCCATTAAGAACACAGATGAGGAAGCCTGATGGCATTAACCAACAATGGGTTATAATTCACATCTGACTTATGTAGGCTGCATGAGGACAGTGGCTTTACCTGTTACGTTCTCCTTTGCAACTCTAGCTGTAGCACAGAGCTTAGCACTGCGCACCCACACAAGCAGTGTTTGCTGAACACACGAACATCTGCCGCTGCGTCATCATTCCTCCCATTTATAGAGCCCCTATTAAGTGCCACACGCTGGGCCAGATCCCTTATATACTTGAAGGCCCCTTTCTACAGATGTGGTACCCATTTTAAAGATGAGGGAACTGTGACTCAGAGTGCTTAAATAATGTGTATATCATTCTAAGCAGCAGAGCTGGATGAGTTGATTAGTCCACTGACAGAAAGGATGCATCCGGGCTCTAGAATCACCAGCACATGTAACTACAGGAGGGAACCCACTTATGAACATTAGTATTTTCCCAATAATTTCAGGGCATTTTCCTTTGCTCTTTCTAGGTGGATACGTCAAAAATAAGTTCTAGTTCTGAGCCTCTGTACAAGCTTTCCCAAATTGAGGCAGGACCATTATAGACTGGGTTTTGAGAACAATTTCATTGGTTTCAACTTCAGTATCTCATCTCAAGAAATAGTGAAGGAGTGTGACATTTCTAAATCATAGGCAATTGGAGGATAAAGGAACATGAAAATCGTGCATAACGATGTACCCTATAAGCAAACAGTATTAACCTCTACTCTCTAGTTGGACAAGGATATCTTCACTACCTGAATCTATGAAACATATGAATGTGTATAGTGAGATTGAAGGAAGTGGAGTGAGAACCTGAAAAAAAGCTGAGTTCATTTTCTCTATCTGTTTATGGTACAGTCTTGCCTGGACTTTTATAAATTCTACAATGACAGAATCATAATTTTATTCATAGTTTCTTTCTCATTTATAGACATTTAAAAGGGTATAATTTAAGCCACATTACTTATTCAAATATTTGACACAACATTTCCACTGGTGTATGAATAGAAACAGATATTTTTAAAATTCTCACTGCTTTAAACCTAGAATAGCAATTTAGCAGAACTCTACATAATAGCCCAAAGCCCATTTATAAAAAAAAAAAACTTGAAAAATGATCACTTGATTGAAAACTGACTTATTTACCACAGTAAAAGAAATTTACTAAATTTTTATTTATGATTAGCCTAGATTCTTTAATAATATAAATCTAATTCATTAAAAATATAACCAAATGAAAAAAATATAACCAAATGTCACTTTTCATTCCAGTCAAATGACCGAACTTCTTCTTTCATATTAAGAGTTTATTATTGAGTTATTGAGTCCATGATTCTCTTATGTCACTTTAAAGAAATGGAAATAAACATCTGGAGTCATAGTTGCTAGGAATAATAAAATATAAGAATCTTTTTCATTTTTATATTCTGTAAGCATTTTCTGGTTAATATTTCTAAATTAGCTTTTTGTGAGTTAGTGCTTTTCCCAGTCTCTGAAAGCTACATTTTGGACACTGTTTGTACATCTCTCCCACTGTGAACACTGGTTTGACAGGTCATTCCAATTATTTCATTTTTTTAAAGACTGACTCTTTTACTATAATAGGTTTGGCATTAATGAAATTAAAGGTTGTGACTGAATAGTGATAATGGTGTAACATTCCAAAAATAAACATTTTTCTTTTGTCTTCAAGTTTATTTCCTCTCACTACTCTAGCTAAGATTTGACATGCATATTTCACAGGAAGGCCATTATCTGTTTATAATGTGCAATTCCATTAAGAACATTACCTAGTTAATTTATAAGAGTCCATCTATAAAAAATAAATAAAAAGATAAGCATCCAATAGAAGGTAGAAGGGAAGGAAGCATTTATATATCTCATTTGAAAATGAGTTTGTTAAAAAGCAATCTTTCTTCAAAGGAAGATTTATTAAGTAAACAGCATAAGTCAAGACATCTGACTTAGTTGTTTTGCAGCTGAGGAAACATAAGATAGTATCATTTTATAATTCTCTCTCGACTTCTTTTTTTGCATACAGACATAATGATGTATATATACACACATATATATAATACACATTGATCTCAATATTATATTTATCTAATTATATCAAATCATGATAGAATTCATATACTTCATATAAAATAATCATTTCATTTGGTTTTATTTTAATCATGTTACTAAAATTTCTCTAAAATATAATCTACTCTTTAAATTATTAAACAGAATATATAAAATATAATGTAATACTTTATGCTGCTAATTCAGGGCCATCTTTATAGACATCAATACTCCGCTGTAATAAAGCAATGCCTTTAGGACCTTGAGTAGTATGGGGCCACATTAAATGTCTTAGAGCATGCATTAACTATTTGTCTTAATTTTTTGTACTTCCATGTTCTCCCCTCACCCAAAATTATCATTCTCACAACTGCCTTTCTATATTACGTTACAGTAGGCAGCTCTCAAGTACAAAATAACATGTGTGAGCTTTGAGCAGACTTTGCTGCTGCTGAGACTTTCATTTCAGAGTTTGGAGCAAGACACTGCTACTCAAATGAAATATAAAAGAATGTTTATATGGTTCTATCTTTATTTAATAGGAGGCTCCACTAAGCCAAAAAAAAAAAAAAAAAAAAAAAAAAAAAAAAGGAAAGAAAAGAAAAGAAGAAAAAAGCAGCCTCTGGCATCTATCCTGCAGTATCATCTTGCCCATTTCTTGAAGTCCTTTCTTTCAGACAATAGATACAGATGAAGGGTGGAGTTATATCAGCAGGGATCCGTACCTTAGATCCATCTTTAATTATGTAGATCATTGTTCTGGACTTATATTATTTAATCCTCCAATCAAAGAACAAATATTAATTGTACATCTACTAGGTTGAGGCATCATGGCTGAAACTAGGGTAGATAAAAAATGAATTACAGACAAGCCTTCGACTAGCTCTTACATATCACATCTCATGCATTAACAATAATGAACAGTTGAAGGTGTTCCTTACAGACAGATGTATCGTGTAAGGGCTGAAAGTACTCATTTAGAAGGCATATTTTTACTTGGTTTAATAAAAATAATATTGTGTTATAAGACTAGTTGTAACCATAATGATGTATAAAACTTCTAAGTATAATTATTTTATTGGTGTAAGAGCAAGAGTTTTCTGAAGGACCATGATACTATAATCACATATATTTCATTTATGTATTTAAAAATGGTCTTTATGGAGGAAAGGAGCAACTTGCCTCTTACAGGAGATTGAATAAGCTTACCTTAAGAAGAGAGAGTGTTTTAGTTTTTCTTCAAAAGAAACCCTGTGTTCAACGCACAGAAATTGTGCAAAATAAGAATGTGCAGAAGAACCTGTCCATTCAAATCCTCATTTACTTTCCAGGATTACTTGGTTTCCAGCCATTGACATACATGCATTGTCAAAACTGGGCTGGATCACAAGGTAAGTGAATTGATTGAAACATGCAGCCATAAGCCATTGTGGATAATATTCTATTTATATGGAAAAGAAAGAGATGGAAAATTACCTTTATACGTATAATAGATGCATTCTTTCATTTTCTTAAAGAATGCATATATATGTACATATTTAATTTATCTGCAGAAATATTTAGGAATTGGAATTGCAACCAATTTCTACATTGCTAAACTGTGTCAACTCAATTATTTGTGCTGAACAAAGAGGCAAAATATGGTCTACATGGCACAGGGTGGTGATTGGGACACTAAGAATGAGTAATAAAGTTATTTCCAAAAAGTAATCATGAAATTGTGTGTACATACAGAATGTGTATCTAAATATGTACATTCTAAAACTGTAGCCATAGATTTTGTACTTATATTCAAGTTTGAAATGAAAATTATTTTTATTTCAATGTGAAAAGGAATAAGATCCTATAAGCATTTTGCTCCTCTTATATTTATATTGATATTTATTTATACTTATATTGATATTTATTTATATTTATATTATATATGTTTATATAAAACAACTAAAAACAGTTAAAGAAATTATTGGAAAGTTAATAATGTACTAATTTTCCTCCCTTGATTAGAATGATTTAATGTTGCTTTTCCCATGTTAGTGTTATTTTTCAGAATTATTCTAAGAGGGTGCCTGGGTGGCTCAGTGGGTTAAGTCTCTGCCTTCCGGCTCAGGTCATGATCTCAGGGTCCTATCCTCCTTTCTCTCTGCCAGCTGCTCTGCTACTTGTGATCTCTCTTTGTGCGTCAAATAAATAAATAAATAAATAAAATCTTAAAAAAAAATTATTCAAAGAACTGCCTTGACAAGCTGTTTTCCAGATCTTCTATGATCAACCCCTTAAACTTAAATAAATGTCCATTGTTTCAGGGGCTTGTCATTTTCCCTGAGAAATTTCCAAGATCAGAAATGGTAATAACATCTCATTCTTTAAGAAAAAAATGTCATCGAGTTTATCTTCTCTTTTGTCCTGATATAGTTTTATTTACTGCCCCGATACATTTATCTTGAAGCAATATTAAAAAATTATTTTAATATTAAGGTAACACTTTGTAAAATATATAAAGCAGTAAATGAGATCCATAATTTAAACTCTAAACCTTAATGTTAAAGCACCAAGGCATTAGGGGGAAAAAAATAAACAGAGGAATCAGAAAGCTTATTAGACCAGTTGCCACCAATTTAATAAGCTCCACGTTAATTATTAAATCAATATATTGTTAGATTAAAACTCTTTAGTTAAGGTCATACTAAAATAGAATACACTATAATTTAAATGAGTCATTTAAAATTTCTTAATTTTTAATTAAGCTGAACATATAAGTAATCCTTTTTATATCCTTAACATTGTCTAGCATTGTACTTCGTACATGGTAGGAGCTAGGAAAAAAAATATGTTAAACTAATTATAAGTGATGTGATCTAACGGCAATGTCAAAGTTTTTAGTTATTATGATTGTGTTACATAGCATGATTATGTTCATGTTCTTGAATAAATACAGATAGAAATATTACATAAAAGCAACACTGTTATTCTAAGAAGTGACACAAAAATGAAAATGGACCATGAGTATTACTGAAAGAGAATAATTTAATGGAAAATTCCTGTGATGTTATACCCTGAGAAAGCAAAACTTGAGCCATATCAACCCTAATAAGAAATGACAAACCTTGAAAAGCTATCTATAAATTTTCTTTAAAGCAGTATGCTTTTCAGATAAGCAAAATTGTTTTACATTGTTACCAAATTCTATAAATGCCAGTTCAATTTCAGAATCCATTGTTTAATTGTGATCATATCAAAAAAGAATCCTTTCTAGAGAGCAAAAGCACTAAAATAAATGAAAAGATTATGTTAATACAGCAAATGTATCTCGTTACCATGGTAGCTTTGAAACTAAAATATTCAGATAAGTCTTTTTTCCCCTATACCATTGTTTTATGAGGAACTGGTTAGTTGATTACCAGTTCATGGAACCGTAATCCTTTAAAATGGTGCCATTTGAAAGGGAGAATGTGAGACTCACATGGAACAATACAATCTTATTGCCATGCTTCTACAAATAAATTATGGAGACTTGGAATACCGGAGGGCACTCTAATTATTGGGTAGACATGAAGAACCTTCATAAAGCATTAGCTTAATTTTAAAAATACTGCATAAAGGCATTATTTTATGATAAAACATATTATAGACTTGCAATGCAAAATTGAAAGGTATTCTTTGGAAGAAAACTGGAATCATCCATTTGGGATATTGGCTGACTTTTGTGGCTTACGTGGACAGGACCAGAAGGTACTCTTTTGTCTTCTATTTTAAAATAGAAGTTTAGGGGGGTTGGGTTATGGACATTGGGGAGGGTATGTGCTATGGTGAGTGCTGTGAAGTGTGTAAACCTGGCGATTCACAGATCTGCACCCCTGGGGATAAAAATACATTATACATTTATAAAAAAATTTAAAAAAAGGAAAATAAAAAAATAGAAGTTTAGGGACTCTGAGTATAAATGTGATCTGTTCCATTTGTAAATCATAAACATATGGTTCTTCCTTCCACCATTAACGTCATCTTAAATTTTATTCCATGACTTTTGGAGATTGGTTGTAATTAGAATAAATTTCAAAGATTGGGTCCTTTCAAAAGAGCACTAATTTCAGAGCTGAAGGGTTTTCTTGTTTTTTTTTTTTCCTTTGGGGAAAAATAATCCTCAAAAAAAATTTTTCTGTAGAAGAAGTAAATCTGATAACATTCAGACATTTATATTAGAAATCACTATTGCCTCTGAGAAGTTAACCCAAATGAAATTTAAAAAAGAAATAGTTCCTACTTTCAGAACTACCTCCAAACACTCATAAATTTTTCCCTCTAATCAATAAAAAATTGTCATTTTCTTAACGGTAGGCAAAACACGTTTTCTCTTCATTTTCAAAGAAGGCTATGCCTTTAAGTTTTAACAAAAACAGTTAACCTCAAAACGCAATTCTTTAAAAAGACATTTTGTTCTGGGTAAGAACTTTCTCAGCAGGTCACCCACTGCCATGTTTGGAGATTTGCATAATAGCACAACTAAACACCTGACCCATCTCTGCATGTAGAAATTAATAACAAAGGTCTTTCTCCCTTCTAGGTATCCATTGCCATAGTTACCCCTCAAGTTCCTGAAAATATGCTTAAATAAAGAAAGTTGTAAGCACTGGGGTAGAAATTAATCATTGACTGGAAAATAAGTTTTCATGATGAGGTCAGGCTTTTGTTTCTGGGTCAGACTCAAACATAGACAGTATTCTGATTTGAGCAGAACTGATTTCCTCTGGTTAGAGATCTGGCTCTTAGGGTCTCACATAAAACACTGGCCTACTTGAGTGTGTAGGAATGGTTGTCTTATGTATTTTGTTCTCTCAAGCCCTGGAAAAAAACAAAATACAAAAACCTTTCAACAATTCTTATTATAATGGTGAGCCAGGACCCTGGGTCTATAATGGTAATACAGCGGAAATATCAAATCAGGAAATAGTCTTGTGGGAACAAATGACTGTCCAGGAGTCTTCAATGATGGACCATTACTTTTCAAGGGCAACTAATGAATGCAGGACGTTGGAATGGTTATGTGGACATGAAAGGAACTCAAGCTATAACTCTTAATATTGGGAAAAATCAGGAACAGGTGGAGCAAAATTAAAGCTATCCAATGAGAAGGGACCTCAGTCTCTGTGCAGGGAATGAATAAGTAAACTCTCAGTCTCATTGAATGAATAAATAAACTTCCCCAAATAATGGGAAAACAATTCTTATGCATGCCTGGCAGGAATGCAAAATGGTACACAAACTTCTGTCAACAATTTTGTGATATGTTATCAAAACCTTTAAAATATTAAAATCTTTTGAGTCAATAATTCCACTTGGAAGAATCTTTCCCAAGGAAATAACTGGAAATTTGTTCAAAGAATGATGCATAGAAATGCTTGCCTTAGTTAGTCAATAGTGAAAAAAAAAAAAAAAAGAAGAAGTATGGTCCCTTACATTTTATAGCTAAGTGAATTATCCCAAAATCAACTGTAGAATGTAAAAGTTATGTAAGACTAATTTTAACTAAAATTATAATATTTAGTAAAATACCAGGAATGTGTGTGTTGATAGATAGATAGATAGATATCTATAATATTTTATGATATAATGAATGTCTATTAAGTCTATTATGTCTATTGCTTTATATCAAGAGAGAATGTGGGTCTTTATAGAAGTTTCTTAGTAATTTCTCTCAGGTATCTTGAGTTCTCTGGATACCAATTATGCAATATTTCTTGTTCATGAAATTAAAACATATTAATGTTATAACACGGTTCCTAGGAAAGATTATAGGTTAACTATATCTTTTTCATGTGAAGTACTTATATATTTTTTGATCCTAAACACAGTGTTTAGGGGTCTTTCCCCCTCTCTATGAAATTCCTAATTATTTCAGTTAGTTAGTGTCATCCCTATGATTCAGGTCTAACAAGATTGCCTAGAGAGAACTCTGCTCTGTAATATCTAACATCATTTATATTGGAGACAGGCAAAATAATGGTAAAACAATTTTTATCAAAACTTTCCTTTTCAAACCACAGGAAAAGATACCCTGGTAGCCCTGTCATTTGTTAGAATAATAAGTCTTGAGTAGCAACTTCGATCCTCACTGAGGTCGTATTAGTCTCTAATAAGAGTAAGTAATACACTAAAAGTCCAAGGCTCAAGACTGTGGAAATAAAAATAAGGAGTGAGGCTAAGAGCTGAGTTTGCTTAAATATTGCATCTAAATGAAATGTTTCTCAATTTCTTAGTCATGGAAAGGATGGCATGACTTACTACAGTTGTGAGAATCAAAGTGAGGTCATCTAAGCTGAGTGAGTTTCCTCTAATTTTGCCTACAGGCATGGTTTAATGAATAATGAACATGTTACGCTTTTTATATTTTCTAACTTCTCTATAATGAACATATAATGGGGAAAAATGAGTATATTCAAGAAAAATAAAGTTTGAAAAAGTTGCCAATTCCTAGATAAATCAATAACTTTGGGAAATATTTACTACCCAGAGCCTCCATACTGACTAATTCAATCATATTGTTCGCTCCTTCTGCAAATATTTATTACCTATCTCTTATGTCTAGGCCCTGCTGTAAGGAGCCTACAACATTCTTGCCTCCAATGAGCTAACAGTCTAGTAGGAAGAGACAAACATAACAAATTAGTTCAATAAGTGTATACAGGTTATTTGATAGAAATATGAACAAGATCCAGTAAAGAATGAAGAAGGGAATGATTACTGGCTGGTGAGGAGTAGAAAAGGCTGTGCATGACAGGCGATTCTTAATAAATTAGAGAGCCTGCTCCACCATGGGGGCAAAAGGATGGGGGAGTTTCAGGCAAAAAAGTACAATCTTCCAGCTGAATGGTGACAAGAAAGACCTTGACAGTTTTCAAGAATAACAAATTGTAGGATGTGGCAGAAGCTGGATGACAAGCAAATGGAGAAACAGGAAGATTATGAGGGGCTATGCCCACCCCACTAGGAGTCTGGAGTTTTTATTAAAGGGTATGGGCCTGAAATGTTAGGAAACCTACTAGGACATAAGCATGAGTTATTGTTAGAGGTTGATCAATTGAAGTGTTGAAGAGGACAAGCTATAGGACTTCGAAACTTCCCTAACGCAGGATAAAAGGGAATATATTATATAATTTCTAATATATGAATTCCAGATTTATAATAAATTCCAGATTTCTGACTTGCAGGTCTGAGTGGATGAGGATGCTGCCTGTTGAGTAGAAGAACATACGGATTAGATTAGATGAGAGATTAGTGGAGAGATTAAAACATTAGAAGGGGAAGTCAATGAGTTCAGTTTTGACACATTGAATATAAAGGCCTGGACGCTGTTAGATATTTAGACTTGGCTTGAAAAAGACTGGGTTGCAAATTAATTGACTGAAGACATCCCTGTCTCCCTTATTGTTCAAAGGTAATATTGAACATAATCAATTCAAAGTGGCAAGGCAAAAACATGAATGCTGGTCACAGCACTGGAATGCGAACTTGGCTGCCCCTTACTGTAGCACTCATTTCCCTTTAATTGGTTGAGGAATGCACAGAAGGAGGTGCCTGGCTGGTAGAGCAGGAGAGTAGTGAGAGTATGTATTTGGGGTCTTCGAGGTAGTGACTGTTACCTACCCGTTTGAAAAATATTTCACTGTTTCAACTGCCATATAGCCATATCCATAGTAAGCATTTGTTTTTAGCCCTGTTTTTTGGATCTCTTTTGCATTTTTATTGTGACTTTATCTCCCTCTTAGTTACTTAGCAAAACTTACTAAGAGAACGTGAAACCGAATAAGGGAGAAATGAGTCTTTTCTGTGCTGTCGTCAGAGCATATAAAAGAATTACTGCATCTCAGTGGGACAGATCAAGAACTAGCGGTTATGAAGAAAAGAGAGGAAGGAATCCTAGTGCCCCAGCAATGTGGTGAGCTCTGATCATTGACTGTTTCCTATTTAGGCTATTACCTCTCAGGCACCGGCAGAGAGATTGGATTTGCTGCATGTAGCCAACTCTTTTCCAGTTTTGGATCTTACCACTTTCCTCACTGTGCTGCTGAGGAAAAGCCTTTTAGGTGATGCTCCTACACTGGAAAAAGCTATTTGCCTATGAATAGGAAAGCAGCAAACAAATCAGAACTCCTCCATGTTACCCATTAAAATTCTATTGCTATTTTCCATAACTTATTGAAGAGGCAATGCATTCGAATGATAGCTTATTGTACTGGGAGCCAATAAACGTTGGTCTTAGCACCAAATCTATACTTTCTAATCATAAAAATAAGACTAAGTATCATTACCTGTGAAATAGGAATAATAAAACCTGCTGGGCCAAGTTTTATAAGATTGCTAATAAAATAATAAGCGATACCTGTGAGTTTTGCACCCCAGTGATCTGACTATATTGAGCTAGTCATTTGGCTACTTTGGGTTCCCATTTTTTATCGTCTGAAAATAAGGAGTTTTTCTAAGGTAGTATCTTTTCTAAATCTAACATTCTACAATGTTACAAACTGGAAAGAGACCATTTTATGGGTGATTGCTGATACCTAGATAGTTTTCTTTTGAGGGGGGAGGATTTCTTCCCCATGGTTTTTGGTCCTTGTAAAATGCAGGCACACCTTCAGGTGTAAACTTAAATGAAGAGAGCTTAAAGACTAAATTTGTATAAATTACAAAAGAGCGAATCACTTACACAAATACCGTAAAAATCCAAGACATGCATTACAGAGACATTTGCAAGCTGTTCGTAATTTTGAAATCCATAAAATTAAATCCCACCAAAGTAAATAATGATATTAAACAGAGGAGGTGGATTTTATTTTTGATGTCTTCTCTGTTGACAACCCCAGAGAAATGTGAGATAAGAGCTTCCTTTTCTATTCAAGCAGCCCCTCCTTTAGATGCTCGTCCTTCTGTCACCAACACATTCCTTCATTTCTGCCTGTTCTAGTTGGAAAGTCTAATGATTTGCGCTCACGAATAGTCACATCATGAATGTACCTACTTTCATTCTCTGTAATTCTCTGTAATTCTTTATATTCAGTTGTTTCTCTTATGACTTCTCTTATTGCATAGTCTTTGAATATGGAGTAAGGAAGAAGTCTGGAATGAAATTACATAATTTCTAGGTGTCTCAGTTTCCCATGCCTAAAAAATGGGAATAAAAATTCTATCTACCTTATAGGACTGATGTAAGAACTAAATAAAATAGTCCACAGAAAGTCTTATATCGATAAGAGCATTGTCAATAAATATTACCCAGTTATTATCACTGACAGAGATAGGACTGATTCATTAGGTTTGTCATTGAATTTGTGTTCCCTTGAAAACATAATTAGGTGAAGGAATTTAGAGAAGAGCTATAGGGAGTCTATGTAAGGGGGTTTAGTTTACTAGATGATTTGCCTATCCATATCAGGTTGCAGAGGCTTTTTAAGTGTACTCTTTGTTGAGGTCTGACAATGCATAGAGTCCGAAAAACAGAGAATGGCCACAATCATGGAATCAATTTTAAAAGGTTTTTCTTAGGCTTCACATTTTTAAAGAGATTTTATTTATTTATTTATTTATTTATTTATTTATTAAAGTGAGATTAACAGAGAGAGAGAGAGAGCACAAGCATGCTTGAGAGGGGGGAGGAGCAGAGAGGGAGGGAGAGGGAGAGAGAGAACTTCAAGTGCAGAGCCTGACATGGGGCTGGATTTCAAGACCCAGAGATCATGACCTGAGCCGAAACCAAGAGTTGGATACTCAACAGAGTGAGCCACCCAGGAGGTCCCGGGCTTTACATTTTTTAATGCGAGTAGAATGTTTAACATGGGTTCACTAAATATTAGTTAATTTGATTGTTCATTTTGTTATTGACTTATCTTTGGAAAAACTCTCTTATTTCCTGAAGGTCAGTCATTAGCCAGCTCTCCTTTCAGAGAAAGGTTTTGTCTTTCTCCCTGGCAACTTCCTGTTCAGATGATATCAGCAGGCGCTGGGAAACAGGTGAAGACCCTACCATCTTATTTCCCTAAACTGCCTGCACCAAGTAGAGCTGAACTAATTTGGATCATCGAATTTGCCTCTCAGGGGTTCTTTCTAAACATCCTGGTGAATAATGCCAGGTTATGTGGAAGAAGGCTCTATGTACCCTCTACACCACTGGAGTACAGAAAAGTATGCCAACCGCATAAATATAGATTTAGAAATAGTTTTAATACAGTGATTTATTTCACAAATGGGAGTAGGTCATACAGATTTTTCAGTACCTCCCCTTATATTTTCATTTGTATGTTACATGATTCCAAAGTCTTATAGATCTTTCCATGTTAGTAGTATATGTATGTACTCCATCACTTTTAATTGCTTCACAAAATTTCCAAGATATGTGTTATAATCAATTTCCTTTCCTTTAGATATTTCCTGTCTTTTAGGTATATAGCTAATTCACTATTTTGTTTTTATGAATAATATACAAATTTTCATCCTGTGTCTTTTAAAATTTCTTCTCATTATACTTCAGGCTCAATAACAAATTCCACATGAACGTTTGCACAGATAGTTTATTTTATTATTATTATTAAGCACTTTTCCTAATAGGGCTCTCATATTTTTTAAAGAACTGAATAGTCATAATCCTTGCATTATTTAAATATGTAAAAATATTAACAAAGTTAGATTTGGGAAAGGCAAAGTCATTTGGCAAATATTGAGTAATGTGTTTTAATGTATATATGGGTATTAATAGACAAAGATCCAGAATTATCCAATTATGTGATCTGCCTCAGAAAATTTTGAGTTCCGTGTCATTAGAAATGTCAAATATAAAACAGAGAACCCATTTACAGAGTCATTTCAGTGGATATTAAAGTATTCAATGAGTAATCTAGATTACTTTTAGGGACTTTCTAATCTTAAGATACTTTAAAATAAAATTTAAAAAATTAGAAGGAAAATGGAGACTAGTTCATTGCAGGACATGAATGTTCACATTTTATTTTTAATTCATCCATATGTGACAAATTAATAGTGAACTACAAAAAAAGGGGGGGGCTGAAATCTTTAGTCATATAGGCCATAAAAACTACTTAACTTGACAAATGTAATAAATCTGGCCAAATATCTGATTAGTAAAGAGTGGGAACATCTCAGAAAATTGACTTTTCTATGATTTCACGTAACTAGAATTAGATATCGATAGTGTACTCCCATAAGTATTGTTCCAACATGACTAATTACTCATCATTATTGAAAATGTAGCTGCAAAATTATTTGCCACAATTTATTCTCATCTACCCTTAGCAAATAATCCCTTCAGTTTAAAACCTTCTCAACATAGGAATTCCTTGTTCTCAGTTGCTATCATAGAAACAATTATTTCCTTTTAATTCTTTTTGTGCGGAAGTATACTGGTTGAGTAACACAGACTGAGATTCCTCCTCTTCCCATAGCATTGAGACATAATTCAAAGGTATACGTTTGCCTTAGAATAATAGAGGAGCGGGCCTTCAGTTTGCAAGTAAATGGCAGGGCCGACTCAGGAGAAAACATATTTTATTTCTCTCATCCTCTCTAAAAGGTCTTGCTATTATGAGGAATAGCTTTCCCTTCAAGAATCTCTTCTGGATATTAACTTTGGAAACTGTCTGCACAAAATTACATAAATCCTCCATTTTCTTAAAGGACATGATTACATTTTGCCTTGTGATGATAATCGTCATGATTTGAAATGGCCAGTGGCAACTACGTCTTTGACATTTATTATACTATCTTTAGTGGTCTTTTTACCATAGTCATAAGGGATGCTGCTTTGTAACAGTAGTAATATTAATTGCTACCATTATCTTGCCTCTTACGCTAAATTTTGGGTCAAATGATGGGTATAAGTCTAAATGAGCAGTCAGGGATGAAAAGGACAAAGGAGTAGGAGGAAAATACATGACTAGTTTGAGTCCTGCAGCATACTGAGAGGTAATTTACACAAATAGGCTAGACGAAAACAGATGGGAAGAGGGAGACAGGGAGAGAGGTGACTAATGACACCTGACTGCCAAATGACCCTGTGGGTTTAAACGCTGGCAGGACACCTAAAATTGCCAGCAGCCACTTGGAACTGCCCAGTTCTCGCTCACATTTCATTTAACAGGCTAACCTTGGTCTTTCTATTGTTACCATCGCTAGGGAAATTTATGCAGTATCTAATCATGATCCAGAAAAATACACATTCTAACTGGACTCTCTTCTTTTAGAAGCTGTGTGTTACTGAACTGTTAAGGAGTTTATTGTTCGAGTAGCCTTTGTTTCCAACTGGGAAAATTTGTTGCATGTGTTCTTTTAAGAGCCTCTTTTGTAAACCTATAGTATGTGGCACCTTTTGTGGTTTAATGAGAACTGTGGTGAAAAAGAAAAAAAAAATTATTTATTCTGAGAACATAACTATATGATTAAATACTTTGCTTTTGGTAAAATACCTTTGATTCTGACAGATGAGGAGTTCCTAGAACTATATATAATGGACTCCTACCTGCCTTCTATTCTCTTTTTGGCTTTAAATTTTTAATTTCTTTTCAACTACCAAATTAATGTTCACGGATGTTTATTGAACTACGCCCTGGGCTTGGAATCAAGAATGTCAGGTGCCAGTATTAGGTATACTATAAACTAGCTAAGTGCACTAAGAAATAATTTGGCACCCCTATGCTTAAATTCTTCCATCTCTACAAAGGAAATAACATATTCTGTCTAGTGTTATTGTGAAAAACCATATGAGAAAAAAATATCTGTGTGTATAGAAAGTATAAACTCTGGATTACCAAATTCAGAAGGACTCTCTCTAGAATTTATTTCCAGTGAGAGTTCAGAAGTTCCTATCAATTAAAAATTATTTAAAAATTTTTAAAATCACTCTGTATTAGCTAAGAATCTTTAGAATGTTGATAGAAATTATGACATTATATGCTCTTCTAAGCAGCATTTATGGATCTTAAATACCCTATGCAAATTTTTGAAGATCCATCATTCCTCCTCTTTTAATCTCTAACAAACTACAGGATTATATTGGAAAAGTAGACTAGAAATACAGACTAAGGTCTAGACCATATTTAATATTTCTAAACTATACAATGTTAAATGATTTTTTTTTTTAAGATTTCTCTCTCTCTCTCTCTCTCTCTTTGTTTTTTCTTTGAGAGAGAGTGAAAGGGAGAGTATGTAGGAGGAAGGGGCAGAGGAGAAGGGAGAGTGAGTCTTAAGCAGACTCTGTACCGAGCATGGAGCCAGATGCAGGGCTGGATTTCATGACCCTGAGATCAGGACCTGAGCCAAAACCAAGAGTCAGACACTAAACGACTGTACCACGCAGGCACCCCTACAATGTCAAATGATCATTATTATTGACATTTGAAAACTGATTCTTCATCTCTACCCTCTTTGGGCTTTAGTACCTTGGAGAAGAGATTAATGAACACCAACAGAAAATGAGTTACATTCCAGAATTTAAAAATTTTTAAGCTTAAAGGAAAAGTTTTAGGAATCAATTTGTTCAACATGATCATAAAATTAATCCCCCTTCCACACGCCCATCATTTCTCATATCTGCACCTATAAAGGACTTTAAGTATAATTTTTTTTTTAAAGTAATGGATAGAGGCCATTGCATATAGGGGGGAAAAACACAAATAAACCAACCAACAAACTCTCGATTGTGAAAGCTGGGGTCCCCTTAACTCAGCGGACATTCTGTGTGCCAGTAACTGGGGAAGAGACAGGTCCTCAGACACGACAACCACAACTGGAAGGTAAGCCTTGGAAAAGTCTCACTCTCTGGACTCCAGAGATGCCTGAAGAATTGTTTGGATAATATGGGAAGATGAGTAGTACTAGGGACAGCTGAAGTAGAAATCCTGAAGGCAAGGAAGAAAAATACACTATCAGTGAAGATAGCTGCAGAGTTCTTGAAATTAAGAAATAAAAGGAGTCATCAAAGAATTCAGGAAATAAGAACTCAGGAGCTGAGATACATACCATCATATTATGACGTTGGCTTGCAACTAATTGACGGGTTCCTGGAGAGCCTATGAACTCCATGAACCATATGAACTCTATGAATCCCTATGAATATTGGGGCTTTAGCTCATGGTGTACCATAACACCATAATCACTCTCTCTACCTTGGCCCTCCTCCCAACCAAATATGGTAGAGTAGGTAGAAAATTTCTGTAATGGAAGTTTTCATATTAAGGATAAAGTTTTTTTTAATTCTGTAGTTGTGGCAATGATAATTTCATTGAAGTCTAAAGATGAAATACCAGAAACTGTATGCACATGAAGAGTGAAACTTTTTTTTTTAGTTTTTTAACATAATACTGAAAGTTAGTTTAAAACTAAAATTAAAGAGATATAAATTTTTCCAATAGTTTGTATCCACTTCTGTGTACCAAGATCCTGACATTCTCAAGGGTCTCACCATTTTCTCAACTAGTTCAATGGTAATGATATTACGTATTTCTCCATCTACTACAATGGTTAATGATGATTTTCATAAACAGAGCAGAGGACAGAAAAGGTAATTTCTGTATAAGATGTCGAGCTCAATTTGCTTAGAAATTTCTTTAATTAGTTGAAATTTCTCAAAAGAGTAAAAAATGGGTTTTTTTTTAATTTTTAAGAGGAGGGATATTTTAAAATGATATAGTTTTGTAATCAGAGTGGTAGAAGCATAAGATAATTTGGAAAGCATTTCTCAAAGGTATAAAATGCTAAATTGTTCACTTTCTTAAGTCAGGCCCCTCATTTTTAAACCATCTCCTGTCAAAAAGAAAGCTTTAGATTTGTAGGTGCTTTTATGTTACTATAACTTCTATGAAGGAAAAAAAGAGAAGGGAGTTGAAGAAAGTATGTTTCCTTAAAGTATATTCTTTGATATCAAGATAAATACAGCTTCCAAATATAACATCAAAGCCCAACTCAACATTAAAAATTCTTTAGTGAATTTTAAAAATGTATACCTGTACCACATAAAACACAGACTGAACTGAGGTATAGGCTTTAAGAAAAGTAATGAAATACAAGTCAAAATGTAAGTTCATTTCATATTTTATCAATGTATAAGAGTTATAATATCAAGGCAACTTCTCTGTAAATCTCTCTCATTTGCTTTTTTCTCTAATCATTGTTAAGGACAATTAAAACAATTCTGAAAAATACGAGGTGTTTTTTTGTTTGTTTGTTTTAATGCCTCCATTCTGACATGGGAGCCAAAAAAAAAAAAAAAAAGATTTTTTTTCTGTGTGTTTTCATTAGAAAATTACCACGATCTTTCAGAATACAATTTGAGAAATTTCAATGAAAATGAAGACAGGGTAACAGATATAAATTAAGGCAGACACAGAAACATCAGTAACAGTTATCCATACTGGTTTATTGTATATTGTTCTCCTCAATAAAAATAATCATGAACTTTCTAGTCATTTAGTATTCTTTAATACGTAATCAGATCGCAGAATCTTAATTTGAAATGTGCCATGAAGATAATCCAGTAGTCCCTTCTGCTGTAGACATCTCTCTCACAACAGATGGGGCAGGGAATAATCTAGACTCTGATTACTTCCACTTACAGAAAGATGATGACTTTATGAAGCATCTCATTCTATGTTTACATGAATCCAAGTATTAAGTGGGTCTTCCATATACAGTAAAGGCTTAAGTCAGCCTTCTTGTCATTTAGGACCTTGGCTATTTTTTTCCACCGAATTTCAAATGACAGAATAGCTTTACTCTTTTTCTAAGTTACAACTTTTCAAAAGTTTAAAGACAATTACTGTATCCCTTATTGGAGGTGTCTTTTCTAGGCTATAAAATTCCTCAGGTGTTCCTCATATGATACTGTTCTCTGACCAGTCACCAGTCTAGTTTCTTTATACCTAAATCGGACCCAGAAATAAGCATAGTATTAATAAATGCAATATGTAGAAGACGAGCAAACCCTCTTATTCTGGACACTGTTTATTTGTTCAGGAGGGCCAAGTGTGAAATAGTGTTTTGAAGTACCACAACAAGGTACCCCTATCAAGAAATTCTTTATCGGGGGTTCTTAGAACTTTGTTGTACCATGCGTGATGTCCAGGGAATCTGTGATCCTTATGTATTTAATGTGAATATGAATATGTATATGCTTTAGGGTGGAAAGCCTATAAACTTCTTCTAGATTATTTAGAGTTCACAACTCTTGTGCAGTTAAGATATGCTGACTCTTTAGGGACACCTGGGTGGCTCAGTTGGTTGGACGACTGCCTTCGGCTCAGGTCATGATCCCGGAGTTCCAGGATCGAGTCCTGCAAATGGCTCCCATCTCCACGGGGAGTCTGCTTCTCCCTCTGACCTTCTCCTTGCTCATGCTCTCTCTCATTGCCTCTTTCTCAAATAAATAAATAAATAAATTTTAAATTAAAAAAAAAAAGATATGCTGATTCTTTAATACACATTACTATTTAACCAGTGCTCCCTATGTGCCTTTGTGCACTGACTATATGAAATAAAGTATAAGAATTTGACCATGATGTTTGCTTATCATAGCATTGGCTCCAGACACATGGAACCCTCAATTCTGTCATCTAAAAAGTTATCAATTCCTGCCAGATTTATCTAATTTAAAGCATGCCTTATGTCTTCACCCACGTAATCAGTAAAACATTTGACCTAATGCAGCTAAGAATAAAATTCTCTAAAACACTACCACAGACACCCAGGTTGATGTTGGTGTATTAATCAAAGCTATTTGGTAAGATTATTCTTACCAAGTCAGCATTGAAAAATCTTAATTATCCCACGTCTTTTCATGTTCTTATCAATTGTAAAAGCTTTGCAAATGCCTTCCTGAGATAAGAGATAAGCTGTCCGGAGAACTTTTCTGATTCACTCATCTAATAAACCTGTGGCTTTGATTTGTTTTAAATGAGCACATCTGAGTCTGTTTGTGTAATCTTTCCTTACCTAAGTGGTTGGAACCATCTGTTTATTAACTAGTGACTCAGATATGGTTTGCCTTCATAGTCTGAATTTAAAACATTTTCTTTTTTTACATCATTCACACACTTAAAGCTTTCTGGCCCCCTTCCTGCTTTCTGTAATAGTTTCAGGAATTCTGGTTAGGGTTCCAAGAGCACACTACAAATCTTTGGAATATAATTCATCTGAGGTTATTCAAAGGACTAAGTGACTCAGTATATCTCTTCATCTGTCTGTTTCTGTGCCTTAATCCTATGTCTCTCTAACCTTCCCACTGTAAAGATGATCTTCCCCAATACAAAGACAGCATAAAGAGGAAATGCTTTCCATCTCTACTTGCATTTCACACAGCCTCAACTCATTTTGCTCTGTAGCCTTTGTGCAAATGTTACTTTCAGGTTTGTGCCAGGCTTTATCACTTGACCTTGAATTTATACACTGTTTTCTTGTACACATCCTTGAAATACCCATAAGTCATGCAAAATGCCTGTGTAGTCCCAGTCCAGTAAGTCTTGGAAATACTGCTGATATCAAATTTACAGCCTTGTTAACAATTCAAGCTCATTTTGCTGATTATCCACTCCCTAAGTATTCCTATAAAGATACCTGAACTCATAAATATTGTCTGTGATCTACCTGCTTATACATATGAGAGCCCATATTCACTATATACTTCTTTTGGTCACTTACTATGCAATAAATATTGTGCTGGTTGGTTGAACACAAATGTGAAGATACATAGTATCCACTCTTTACAAATCATGGTCTGGTAGAGAAGAAAAATTTGTATTCATAACTACAATGCAATGAAATAGATGAAGTAGATGTTTTCATCCTAGGACAGTAGCCAGATGGGGGTCAACATCCGGTGGGAGCAAAGAAGGAACTGGATAATGTTTAAGGAGAGGATAGCATTTAAGCTGTTTTGAGTCCTGAATAGGGTCACTGGAGAATGATAACTTTTCCCAAAAAAAGATTTTAAGCAAAAGGAATTGCAAGAGGTCAGATTGATGAATATTTCGGAGAGGTTATAATAAGAACTGGAAAATTATCTTTGGATTTGGTCACTGATTATTGCTAAGAGAGCAATTTCACTGTCTGGCTAGATACATGAAAAGTTTTTAAAAATTGTTTGTGTATTGTTTTGTTTTTCCACTGCAGAGTTATTGGGACATGAGAAATACATACAGGTAGTGTTATAGCGGACAACACTACTAGTGTTATTGGACGGCGGTATAGTTAGCTTTGAATCCTAAACAGGATCTCTATAGAATAATTCTTTTCCAGAATATTCTAAGCATCTTTTCATGATTATTCTTTTAAATCTATATATGTATGGATTTAAATCTTTGTATTATTTGGTATTCATACATTATACTTTATTCATTTCATATATATATGTATATATATATACACACATATATATGTATATATTCATTTCTGGAAGGAAAGGTCAACTTTCTGCCTCTTTTTTGTGATTGTATTTAAGAAACTGGTACACTTGCACCTCCCTTTTTGGTGGTGGTGAGTACAATGGGATGTTTCTCTAAAGTCTTTTTTTTTTTTTTTAAGATTTTATTTATTTATTTGTCAGAGACAGAGGGAGAGAGAGCGAGTGAGCACAGGCAGACAGAGAGGCCCGCAGAGGCAGAGGGAGAAGCAGGCTCCCTGCCGAGCAAGGAGCCCGATGTGGGACTCCATCCCAGGACCCTGGGATCATGACCTGAGCCGAAGGCAGCTGCTTAATCAACTGAGCCACCCAGGCGTCCCGCTCTAAAGTCTTTTTAATCAAAAATAGGAATTTCCGGTTAAATGCATTTTGTTTGGTTCTCAAAAGATATAGTCTATTTCTTCATCAAGACCCCGGAGTTTTGAGAAGCCATTAAATTCTTTTAAAAAATTAAAATCTGCTCTTGGATTCCATCTATATAGTTAATTGTTCACTTTCAAAGTCCCTTTTTCTTTTCAAAATAAAGTAAGAAGAAGAAATCAAAGTGCCTTTTGTGTTTCCATACACTATCTTTTAATTTGAAGTCCAAGACTTCAAAGTCCAAGTCTTGAAGATACGGCTCTGTTATTTTAGCAGTATCATTTGTTTCACTGTAACATACAGTTAAATGTGGTTGCTTTGACTGGTCTTCTCTTATACATCAAGAAGGCAGCATGCTACTAAGTGTTTTTTCACATACTGTAGTCTCCCTTTTCCTTAGCAAGGAATGAGTACCAAAGCTCTATTCGGGATAAATTATTGTTGCAACTGGTTTTGGGAATCCATAGCACAGAAGATGTTCTTCATCAAACCTTTATCCCATGAAATAAGTACTAATGCATATAGCTGTTACAATCCCCATGATGCATATTCTCTTCTTCTTCTTTTCAACAGTAGTTTGTTTTAATTGTTAAATAGATCATTTTCATCAGTATGATCATTGTGAAGCTCATCAAGTTCTAAGTAGGAGGCATAATTAAGTTCTCACTCCAGCAGACTTTGTACTAAACTATATTCTTTACATACATTAATGGACTTGTGAGTTATGTTGACATTCACAACTCTACCAGGTAAGTACTTCTATTAGCACCATTTTACAAAGGAGTACCTGAATTTGAGAAAGATTAACTGAACCAAATTTAAGGCTGTGATCCATGGTGGAGTGAGGCTCTACATTTTTTTTTAATATATATTGATATTGATCCCATGACATAGATTCTTTTGATTTTCTGGATTTCTTCCTAGATTATTACTTTCATTCCATCCAAGAAATCTTCATCCTCTTTAATAAACTGGAGCATAGAAAGCATTCCCCAAGTCCTTTACTCTCACCTCCGGAAGGGAGACCGACCGGCATACATTTATAGCACATATAATTGGTGAGCGCCTTAGGCAGAAAGACAAACATAGCACATGGCCTGCAGGTTGCTAGAATAGTTCCCTCAGTGCCTGACTGCTGGGGCATTAAAATGAAGCAGTCCTTTGTGGGTTTCCCTAGACATTCTTCCTCTAAAACAGTCAGGGATAAATATCTCTTTGCTCTGGGCTGCTGACTGTGACACTGTTGAATGGAAGAGAAGGGAGAAGGAACTCCTTGGATCCGATTTCATCCCAGTTTTTCCATTCCTCTCTCCTTTCCTGGTTAGTCTGACTGCATCCCATGGAACTGTGATTTGCAGGACTTATGGAAGCTCTTTTCATGACTGGGGACAAATACCAACTAGATGCTTTTAGCTAATTGGGGTGACTATACTTCTAAACATTCAATAAGATACGTTAGCCAAGTTGGGAAGGCTGTCAGGTGAGTAAGGGGTGAATAGGATGCCTCCAACAGAAAGAGAAGAAAGTCAGAGCCAGACCCAGAGACAGAGATAGAGAAAAGGAGAGAGGCATTATTATGCCAAGAGACATGGTAAACATACCATTTGTTTAGATCATCATTTATCTCTCATGCAAATGTTTAAGAAGTCTCCTAAGGGTTATCCCACCTCCTTTTATTCATATGTTTGTAGTTTGGCCTCCAGGTTAGAAAGAAAATTAGAAAAGATCTTAAATGGCCATTATTTCAATGGCAAAGTCCCTTCAGACATCTATGTGCATTTAGAGTAACACCTTTAATTTGCTTTCATAATTTCAATTTTTAAAGAATTAGAATTCAGCTTTTATGCCTGCCAGTGATACCCATGTAAAGTCACTATGTTATGAGTAGTATAAGAAGTCTTATGATGCCTATCCCTTTCTATCCTCCAGGTCATGTTTGCTAAGATACAGATAGAACTTAATAGAATGCCATCACTATATTTATATATTAGTGAAAACAGGAAGCAAGTCAGAGGTTGTCCTAAAAATCTGTATTTTCAATTTTATTCCATCTACTTGATGGGAACATTATTTGGTAGCCTTGACCAAGAGTGTCTAAGTAATAAAACTTCTATCTAGGTTTCTCCTCCATTATACTTAAACACAGGTTCCCTCTTCACACACACAAGAATGTGTTTTCAAGTGCTTTAGAATTATTAATGAACTGAACTCCCTCAGGAGTGATTCCTTTAAAATCCTTAAATCACAATTCTTTGAAGATAAAAAAGTACACCTAATTTAACTAACTGCCTTATCTCACCCAAAGTAGAAGTTTTTAAATTCATTCAGTCCCAACAGGGAAGAGTACACCACGTAGTACTTTTCTGTTAAATCTCTCTTACTCAGAGACATGGAAGAGCAAACTGCCAGTATAAGGAATCCATATTTTTTCCTGTCAGTGTTATATGTATTTTGGGGATAGAGAAATTTAGAACTTCCAATGTAGCAATTTCTGTTGACAAGAAAATCAAGTAAATTGTAATGGGGGCTGTTTTGCTGATAAAATTCCTGATTCTGGTAGTCTGCCCAATGTTTTAACAGTTTATAAATTGTTTATCAGCCTTTCTAAGACACACCAGTAGGGAAAACAAAACAAAACAAAACAAAAACACAACACTATCTCAAAAGGCAGCAACATCCGTAGCTTTGAGAATACGCTTTCTGTGGGTTGCATTTTCAATCTTTATTGTGATTCTCCCTTGCCTACAATCCAATTTCTTTCAGACCCATATCGTGCCAGTTTCTTGAAAGCTTATTGTAGTAATATTAAAAATCTCAATCTAAATATCAAATTAGCCCCCAAATCATAAGGAAATAAATCCATGTGGGCTCACAAAATTTCCCCTTCAGGCCCTGAGAGTCTAGTTATTTGTTTCTTTGTTTCTTATGAGGAACAAATTGTTTTTAGTGTTGCATTTTATAAAGGATTTAAAATGTATGGGTGTCCCCTAAAGTATTTGATTTTTGTGGCATTTTTAAAAACAATCATATCTTGAAAAATCTCAATATTTGAGCGATGATCATAAAAATTGCTTTGGGCTAAAATTCTGTATTCTGTATCAAGTTTCACAGGAAAATTTTACAGCTAAGTAATAAACCTGGAAAATACAGGTTTATAATGGAAATGTTGACAGACTCTAGCAGGCACTGTTGTAATATCTTGAATCTGATTTAAAAGAAGTTTTCAATAAGGTTTTTCTAAGCCAGTCTTTTGGGGAATGCAAGTTAAAGAGAAAAAAAAGAAAAGAAAAGAAAAAGATTTCTACTACCTCAGTGATTGATGAAATGTGAGGAATTTGACGCCAGATACCAGGGCAGCTGTGAAAAATACAATGGGTACTTGTAATCGACAATAAGCATGGGCAGATGATTGGAAGAAGCTACACGGTTAAAGTCCCACTGCATGGAGACATTTTGATATAATGATAGTCCATAAGTCTCATATGGATCATACTGGCCTGTTCTCAGAGTAGTAATTGAATAAACTATCAGCCCTTCTAATTATGCTTTAATAGAAAATTTTCTGCAGGATAATAACGAGAGTAGCTGTCAAACAGGATTCTAGAAGTAGTCAAGTCGTTATATGGACATACGTAAGTGTGCTCTCCTACATTTTCCACAAAATGAAGATACAGAGTACCTGATGTGGGTCTGTTTTTATACCTTAAATTTTACTGTTTCTGATGAGAAATAAGATCTATTTTCTTCAATTACCAAATGAAGATGGGAAGACTAGCTCGCCATGGGTATGGTCCATTTGAGGTCACTGCCTTGCCCTGGCCCTGGAGTTGTACAATACAGGGGCCTTTAGAGAACTGCTATGTGGAAATGCTTGGGTCAAGCTAAGGAGGAGACTGTATCAGAATCACACCTCTTTGTTCATCAGCTACATGACCCAGAACAATTCAGCTAAGTCTCACTGTTTTCATGTATAATGGGAATAATATGGACAATAATAAGAGTGATAATAATAGTTATTATTATTGTTACTTTATTACTGTTACTGCTGTGAACCGTCCTTGCCAATGTCTATGAAACCAAAGGATGGCAAGGACAACCTGTTCCACAATGCTCTGATCAGCGCCAGTCATGGTTGGTTGCGTCCGAGGGACTGGGGGAAATTCATGAAAAATCTCTACCCCGCAATGTAGGGACTTCGGGTGTACACTCTTGCTTTAGGGATTGCCATGCATGCCTCCAGTCCGTAGTGGAAACTGAGTCATTTCAGGCTGATGCTCTGACTTGATGTGCCAAATCTTTAAAGATGCAGCCATTGGAATTTTTTTTTTTAAGATTTTTATTTATTTATTTGATAGAGAGAGATCACAAGTAGGCAGAGAGGCAGGCAGAGAGAGAGGGGGAAGCAGGCTCCCTGCTGAGCGGAGAGCCCGATGTGGGGCTCAATCCCAGGACCCTGAGATCATGACCCGAGCCGAAGGCAGAGGCTTAAACCACTGAGCCACCCAGGCACCCCTGGAAATTTTTAAAGAATATAAACAACTAGACTCTTAAAATGTTTTGATAATATATTTATATTTCATAAATTGAATACCAGCACTGAGATGAAGAACAGTCATGATATACAAAAGCTCCTCTGTCTCACCCATATTGATTACATTTTTATGGAATTCTTTAATCTACAGATGAATTAGTGTAAGGATTTTATTTTATTTTATTTTATTTAGCACTTAATGCATCCTTGGTGAAAGACTTATAAACTCGATTTCATTTTAGCCTAATAACTAGGGCAATTTCATACATACTAGAAGGAATATGAAAAAATAGGGGAATCATTTATTTTGTTTTAAAAAATGAAATAATTCTAAGTTTAAAGCTCAATTCAGTCTGACATGTCATCTACAAGAGACTTCATAACAAAATCCTTGGCTTAAGCCTGATACACTATAGTTTCTAATAGAGCAGTCCCATTAGTAAACTGTATTCATGCTAATATGCTTGCTTGGGGCAATAATCATCAGAGTCCCTAGTTCTGGTCCCTGCCAATGAAAGTGCACCAGGAGTGGGTGATGTAGTGTTGTAATTATACAATTAGCCTTGTCAAGGCATGGGGCATTGGGAATAGCAGGATCCTGAAGCTTAAAATGTGGCTAGCTGATAGATGACTGTCATTAAGCTTATCCTTTGTTCATTTTGTGATGGGGTAGATACTGAGCTTAGGAAAAGGATTCTTAATGAAGGATAAAATTTTTGACCCATAGCCACTCTTTTTTTATGTGCTCCCAACCACTCAGCTCACCCTTTCTTTCCATAACTACACACATATTCTGTTCCACTCTCACCTTAGCCTGATGAAAAATAATAAACATCGGCCAGCAAGCTCTTTTTAATCCATCAAATTTAGTTGATAGAAAGGGAAATTTTGTACAAATAGTGTTTAGCCTATTACTTTGAATCATGACAATAATGGATCTCTGCATCCTATGCTCTTTTCCATATATACATTGTGAATTGGATATTGTGGAATTTTGACTGCACAGAATTAGTGTATATTTAAAATATAAATTCCTCTCATTAATATATTTAAAGTTATATAAAAATAGCAGCTTATATATAATATATGTAAATGTGTCTATTTAAGTTTGTATATATGCATGCATATAATATCACATAAACTCTGTATATTTATTTCATCACCTAAAATACTAAATTGAATTATTCTAAATTTTGAACTTTCTCAGAAGGTAGAAGATTGGCATAAAACCTTAACTGCGTTCTCTCATTTAGTCTGTCTTCCTTATTAACCTAATTTTCCTCTCTTCTGGCTCCATGCCCTCTGGGTTTGATTGGGCTATCTTTCTTCTACAGCCAGTGACCTACTAAACCACTTTACTATGGTAATTAGAAGGTGTGGAAGTAGGAGTGTAGATGTTTCCATTAAGTAACTGTAAAAGCGTCTAACACTACATTTTGACTGTTGTGTCCCTGCTAGGTCAGTAACACAGAATCCAATTCTTCTTTTTAGCCACTTTTCTAAATCCCAAATCTGCGAAGGATATCCTTTGAAGTAAAAGTCTACCAAATTGCTAATGGTAGAATTAGACTTAGTGTTCAGAGTATGATATGTCCACTGCAATGTATGAAAAACAGTAAGTTCCCAAAAATGTTTGAAAAAATAAGTCATTATTACAAATACAGATCCCAGCAAGACTTGAGAGTACAATTAAAAACAAAGAACTCGGAAGTTTGGGTATAAAGGGATGGCACAAGGTCATGAGATAGTTCTAGATCTTAACTGTGGTGATGGTTATATTAATAAACACATGTGAAAAAATTGCTTAGAATTACACACATGCATATGCTCACAGCTTTCATGGAAAACTGGGGAAAGCTGAGTAAGTTCTGTGGATGGCACCAACATCACATTCCCAGTTGCAATATTGTGTTCTAGCTATATAAGACACTCTCACTGGGGAAATTGGGTGAAGGCGAAGTAGAAACCTTCTTTAATTTTTTTTTTAACTTTCTATGAATCTACAATTCTTTCTCTCTCTCTTTTTTTTAAAGATTTATTTATTTATTTGACAGACAGAGATCACAAGTAGGCAGAGAGGCAGGCAAAGAGAGAGGGGGAAGCAGGCTCCCTACTGAGCAGGGAGCCCGAAGCTGGGCTCCAATCCAGGACCCTGAGATCATGACCGAGCCTAAGGCAGAGGCTTTAACCCACTGAACCGCCCAGGCGCCCCTACAATTATTTCAAAATAAAAAGTCTTTTTTTTTTTTTTTTTTTTAATGCTATCTAGAGACGGAATTGGGCAGATGTAGAGGAAGTAAATTCTTGTTTTTCCCTCAGCCTGAATACGTTTTTTTCTGCTTTCAGACAAATCGTTTGAGCTCCTCATCCTTTGTTTCTCCCACGTGTAGCAAAAGGCAAGAGTGCTACCTCTCTGAATTACTGCAAACATCTTGAAATCTGGGGGGAAACATGGCATTGCATGCATACATATAAAAGATCATGGGATATATATCACAACTTCCTGAAAGCAACGTTGTAACACCCGTCTAACTCAACGCTTTTAGAAACAAAATGCATAGGGGAGCCATAAAGTAGATACACCAGCCTTGCCACTTTGAATCTGCATTTGAGAACATCACCACGCTCCTAAAAGCTGCCACTATACCAAGCTTCACATAGTCATGACTAATAGACGTAATTGCAAACACTTTACACACATGAAGTACAATATAATCCATTTGGGTTGGATAGCTTTCACTTTTCTGTCAAAAAAAAAAAAAGGTACACTAAAAGTACTAGCTAGGGCATACATTTACAGTAAAGAAATTAAGTTCTTTACTTTCTGGATGTATACGGTAACTGAATGAAAACGTTGCCATTTATAGAATGGAGTAACTTCCAAGCTGAATTAGAGTGGCTCAGCATGCCAAACAAAGCCACAGGCAAAGCAAAGCAAAAGGGAAGCTTGCTATTTTATAGGTTAGACAAGAAATAACCTACAATGACTGCTTCTCTGAGTGAGAGGCCTTCATATTTCATGCAAACCCCAGGAAACAATTAAGGCTTCATTGCAATTCTGGGACCTGTGCTTTAGAAACTGCATCAATAAACTTCATTTTCATCTGGTGCATTCGAGATTCTCTGTTATCCCTTACTACCCCTTTTATATCGTCCTCCTTTAAGGCAATGAGAATTTGGCACATAAATAAAAAGCACGAGGTTATTTCAGGGAGGGGAAAAACACAATTCAAATCCAGCCAGGTGCTTTATCACCAATTTGGGAAGTTGCAATGTTATTAGACATTCTGATATAAAGATGGAGAGGGAAAACTATCAGTGGAAAAGAGAGATTTAAAGAAAAAGAAAAACACACAAAAAACAACCCACAACTGTTAGAAGGTAACCTGAAAACACGAAAGTACATGGAAGTAAAGATCTAGCTGCCTCTCATTTAATGTTCTATATGGGAAAAAGTTCATTAAGTCATTTAAAAGTTATCACAAGAGTGATAGGATCTTCTGGGCTAATTCTCTAATATGGTAGAAGTTATTTCACCAAATGTAAACAAGTAAACAAGGAGCCCACGAATCTTACAGAGCCAGGGGAAGGGGCGCTGGCTGTTAGCTGACCTAGGCTGGAATGTCTGGTGAGACCAGGGGTGCAAGGGTAATACACAGATTCAGATCCTGGCTTTGTGACTATGAAGAACTGTGCCTTTAAATGGACTCTGTCACCTGTTTGGGCTTCAGTTACCCCATGTTCAACACAAGCTCATCAGATGGTCTTCAAATGGGCCTCTGTGAGGACTCCAGGAACCTCAAAGTCCCAAAAAGCTCTCTCAATGCCATCTGCTGCTGTAGTTATGGCTGAATAAAACAATTGCATGCCTTAAAAAAAATTTTTTTTTTAAATCACTGAGCTAGATAATCTTCCAGGGCTCCTTGCTATGCCAAAATTTCAACAAATTCTGATATTAATTTTTCTTAAATATTCACCACCTCTATAAAGTAACTTTTACTGGATCCTTTCCATGTAATTTTGCTATTATTTTCCTTTCTTTCTGTACACATAGAAAATTACTTGAAGATATTAATTTGGGTTTTGTGCATGTTTCTTTAGAATAAATAAGAAAATCTGTTATTTCCAGTTTGAGCTCTCCATCTTAAAATGGTCTGGGGAGTGCCTGGGTGGCTCATTTAATTAAGCAGTCTGACTCTTGATTTTGGCTAAGATCATGATCTTGGGGTTGTAAGATTGAGGCCCGTGTAGGGCCCCACATTGGGCATGGAGCTTGGTAGAGATTCTCTCTCCCTCCCTACCCAAAAGGGTGAGAGTTTGTACTGCAGGACCTAAAATTGTCCTTCTAAGGCACCAGCATCCAGGAGGTAAGTCTCTCTTAGATTCTGTTTTTTGAGAAATTAACATACCTTTCTACTTGTGGAAGTGGTGTGGAATGTGGATAAAGTGGAACTCAACAACCCAGAGAAAAATGGTTACATTCTCCAAGACCAAGAAGGAAAGAAATAATCATGAGGGGCAGTTCCAGAAGGGAGCCTGGAGTGGGCTACAAGGAGGTTATGCTCCTACTTTTCACTCTGAATCCACAGAGCTCCTAGACTTCTCATGAGATAGTGTGTGGATGGATGCCTAGGACCTGGGGACCTGAAACCATGAGGCAGAGATTTGTAGGCATATACCTGGCTAGCTATGAAGGAAGAAGAGAGTTATGAGAAGCAGAGCTCAGTCTCTCCAGTCACCCCATCAGCCCTGTCTAGATCTGCTGACAGCCTGCCAACCCAATAGGTAAAGGAGCCCAGCCAAGTTCTCAGACCCACCCAGCAGACCCAAACTCATGAGAAATAAGTTATATGCCAAATATTTCCCTGGAAATCATTTATTTCTCATCAGATTCTTCAATCTCCCTAGAAGAATCCTTGTGGGAACCCCCCAATACATGATTAAAATGAAATATCTGACCGAATATGATATTACAAGTTGGTATAATTTTAATTTAGAAAAAATATTAATGCAATGTTCCTCTAATATGTCATCTCAGATCACTTTCATTTAATATGGCGTTAATGATGGAAAAACTTCTCCAGGGCAGATTTGTATTTTGTCCTGGAAGAAAATTTCAAGTGAACCTTTTAATTGTACAAATGTATAGCTTTGTACTTCTCCTAAAGTGGCTGACCTTGAGAACACTGCTCTGTGTGATTAAAAAAACCAAAGAGCAAAACCAAAAGCCAAACAAACAAAAAAAAAAACCCCAATGCCAATATTTATTGAGCAATATTATGTTAGGCAATATATTAATATACTGACACATTTTAGTATTTTATTTAATTGTTACAATAATTCTACAAACTAAATGTTGTTATCCTGATGTTTGATAAGGAAGTTGAGAGAGTTTAAAAAACTTGCCAAAAATTTTACAGCTAATGACTGGTAGTTGGGATTCAAAGCTAGATATTTCTAATTTCACAATCCATTTCCTTCACCATTATAATCATAGTGAGGTCTCAAAGGGAATTTGCTGTATTTGTGAGTACAATAATAAATGAGTATAAATGAATAAAGTAATATAATAAATGATTAAAAGTGAATAAATATATATACATATATATATATATTCCTGTTCTGTAGAAACTTCTAATTTTTCAATTAATATCAGTTGTTCCTATTTATTTATTAATTCAAATTTGATAAACATAGCTTTGCTTCATTTTATATAAGCACAAGTTTTCTTGTTTAGGAAAATGGGAAAATGGGTCTCAAAGTTCTCACAACTGTAATTCAGAATTTATTCCAAGATTGTATTTCTCTGTGGTTGACATTCTTTCTGTTACATACTCAGCCTTTCTGTAGAAGTTATATTTAATTGTTTTGATGCTAATAAATATTAAATAATGTATTATAATTTTACTTAATATTATAATTATATATTAAGCACTAAATCTTTGGTAGCAAATGCTCAAAGCCAATGTATGATCTCATTTAACCATCACGACAGCTGGACAAATGGAGATTGTTGCTCATTTTATAGATGAGGAAACAGATTTAGAGAAATTAAAGAATTTGCCAAAGTCATACAGATGATAAACGGTAGAACTAAAAGAGGAACAGAGTACTACTTCCTTCTAAATTCTGCCCTAAAGTACTAATGGATGGCACCATCTCTCATCTGTCACCACATAAGGCAATATTTTTTGTTTACTTGGTTTTTGTATCTGTTTTCTCCAATAGAATATAAAAATTACGATAGAGGGACTTGGGTTGTTGCACTTTCTCAAAATCCTTGATCTTGGGATAGTATCCACTGCATCATAACTTGATTTTTTTTAGGTGAATAAATACATGAATCTTTCCTAAAGACCACATATATTCTCCTTTGTGATTTAAATCTCAAGTGTCTAAGGGCTCCTGGGTGCCTCAGTTGGTTAAGCATCCAATTCTTGAGTTTGGCTCAGATCATGATCTCAGGATCATGAGACTAAGCCCAGGTTCTGCACTCAGTGGGGAGTCTAGTAGAGATTCTCTTTTTCTCTCTCTGTCCCTCTCACCACTCATGCACATGCCTACACATGCACAAGCTCTCTGTCTCTCAAATAAAACAATAAATCTTCAAAAAAAATTAAACGTCTAATGAAAACATACATTTAAGTAATAGAGAGAGAATTTGCAAGCATTCACTTATTGGG
The DNA here is from genome assembly GCF_964662115.1 of Mustela nivalis. NCBI lineage: Eukaryota > Metazoa > Chordata > Mammalia > Carnivora > Mustelidae > Mustela > Mustela nivalis. The sequence goes on along the minus strand of NC_139030.1, from coordinate 92,421,260 downwards.
CTGCTGCTTTGGGGGGAACTGAACAATGTATCTTCATGAGATAATCCATGACTTGTCCATCATTTTTCATCCTTGGTCTACTTTGCAGCATGACCCTTGGAAAGTCACTGAAGGTATTTATCCTGAATACAATTTTACCATTGAGTCAGATTCATGCTACTATATTTCTCTAAAGATCTGATGAAAGTTTATTAGAATATATAATGTATTTAAAGTTAAATAATAGCAGTAAAATGCTAAATAGGTTAAATAAGACATAAGGTATAAATACATAATATTAATAAGATAAATAAATAAGCTCTCATCCTTGCATCTTCCAAAATGTGGTTATGTGACTAGAAAAAATTTAAATTGGTAATTGTTACTAAATGAGGTTTGGCTATGCTACTAACACCATGGCTTCTAATTTCAGTATGTCCCTTCTTGTCCACCTTTGTAAAATATAATAATTTTTCTGTGTCAAAATATACCCCCAAATCCATTCATTCAATTGACATTTGCAAACTTCTAAACAGTATTAAAAGTCATTCTTCTATTATTAAATACAGTAAGTGCCCGTTTTATCTTTTCTAGAATGCTAGTAGTGTTCTGTCTCTTCCCTAGACTATTTCAAATTTTATATATTAGTATATATAATACACATAATATGCACATATAATGATATATGTAAATAGACTGAGATCATATCTACATATAGACTTTAGTCTTGACTACAAACAAATCAGAAATTTCAGTTCCCAGTTCAAGCACTTAACAGATATCAGACATTCATATTTGATCTAATTTAATTCATAAAGAGAAAATGGCTGGATAAAATGGGAAATTAATTTTCTTGTCACTCTGTGTACCTATTGTGAGTAAAAAAAATGGACAAGAGGAAAGAAAGAAAAGGAGGATTTGCTTATGCAATCTTAAGACTTTATATCTGTGTACAGAATTTCTTAAACAGAAATCTGCTGTCTTCCAGTCCTTGTGAACTGTTTTTGAACTAAGAATGGTTCTCTCCATTTTGTCCTTCACACTAACTCTTTCTCTGCTACCAAGGATAAATTAAACTAAGTTCCACAAATACTCTCCAATGTCACAAAAAGTCAGTTTTCACAATAGAATTCTCATTAGCACCAAAGAGGAATATGATATGACAAGGAAAGTAATTTGGGGTTAAAGTTGAGTGTGAAAATAAAAAAGAAAGTTTAATTGAGAAAATCAATTAAATTCATCTAAAATTATACCAATCTTTAAATAATACAGTGTTCACAGAAAATACAAATGTTCGGGTGCCTGGGTGGCTCAGTGGGTTAAGCCGCTGCCTTCGGCTTAGTTCATGATCTCAGGGTCCTGGGATCGAGTCCTGCATCGGGCTCTCTGCTCAGCAGGGGGCCTACTTCCTCCTCTCTCTCTCTGCCTGCCTCTCTGCCTACTTGTGATCTCCCTCTGTCAAATAAATAAATAAAAGCTTTAAAAAAAAAAGAAAATACAAATGTTGGAACCAATCTATTTGTAAAGAATACAAGTGGGAGCCTTATTCTGAGGCAGAATCTAAATTATTTTGTTTATATGTATTAGGTCAATTTTTAGTCTTTAAAATATTGAGTGACTTTTATTTTCATTTCTTTTCAGAAGAATTTTAATGATAGTTCAATTTATGACTTAATCAGACAATGAACGATCTTAAAATCTATAGTGGACCACTGGCACGTGTTTTTAGAATCATCTCTTTTACTAGTTTCAAGGATAAACCACTGAAAAAGAAAGCCCTTGGAACCTTACATTTGAATTAAACTGAAAATTAGAGTTTGAGAAGAAAATCTGACATTGAAGTAAAATGCACTGACAAAGCTCTGAGAAAGGTTTCAAGATTTTGAAAAATAATAGTAGCCTATACAAAGTATTTAGGCTTTAACAGTACAGTAACAACATCAACAAAAACGTTTCAAATAAGCTTTTCCTTAAAAAGCAGTCAGGAGCTAAAAATTGTGTGGTAAATAGGAAGTCAGACCAATATTAACCTTTTCTAGCTTGAGATTGAAAGGTTAGAATTTTCTCTTTGTTCCTCTTCAGTAATGGATTATTTTATTCAAAGCATTACCCCAGACCTCAGCTCTTTGCCAGTTGACTGGTGGTTTCACATGGTTTCAATATTACTAGAAATCCAATTTACTGACATGAAAATTAGAGACCATAATAATAGCAAACATAGGACACATCTTAGGAACCTGTGCAGAAAAACACATGAGGATGGGGGACTCATGGCCTTTTTTCCAAAGATCAGAAATATTGAATATTACACATGAGATTATCTCCTCCTATTCCTAGCATGGTCTAAGAACAAATTCTACGTCTTTCACAGCCGAAATTTAAAATTGTGTATTTTTAAATGACATTATAAGGGTGTTCTTTGTCTGTTGCTTTCATCTCAGATATACCCAAAATAGCACATAGTATACATTCTTATTCTATGCTAAGCAGTGTTTTTAGCACATTAAAAATATTACCTTATTCTCATAATTACTCCACGAAATAAGTACTATTATTATTCCCATTTCAGAGCACTCAAGAGATTAACTAAGTTGGGGCACCTGTGTGGCTCAGGGGGTTAAAGCCTCTGCCTTCAGCTCAGGTCATGATCCCAGGGTCCTTGGATGGAGCCCCACATCGGGCTCTCTGCTCAGCAGGGAGCCTGCTTCCCCCCCCCCCCCTCTCTGCCTGCCTCTCTGCCTACCTGTGATCTCTGTCTTGTCAAATAAATAAACAAAATCTTAAAAAAAAAAAGAGAGAGAGAGAGATTAACTGACTTGTCTAAGGACACACAGCTGATAAGTGGTGGATCCAGGATTAGAACCCATTCAAACTGGTTGTAGAGGCTGTATGCTTAACACAGACTAGAGCCAAACCACACATTTTAAATTTCTAATGTATAGCACCACTTGTGATCAGTATTCATAATTGTTTACAGAACAGCTTTGAGCTTGCTTTGTCATAATATTTTACAAGTAAAACTTAGTTCAAAAAAAATCCTTCAAAATTGAGTGGCTCTCTAGTACTTTCTTCTGAAAAGATGACATAGATACTGATGGAAAGGGAATAAAAAAATTCTCATGAAGACAATGGGAAGTATTATTCATGGTAAGATCATTTCTTTTATGGGGTTAATGATGAGACACAACTACAGAAACCATGCTTCTCACCACTCCTCATGTTCAGAAGTGCTGTTGAAGAGAGCAAGGGGCTTTCAGCTGCTGTGGTGTGTATGTGTTTGGAGAGAATTCAGGCATCCCAGTCATGTTGTCCCTTAGGACATAACTTACCCTGTTTTCCTCATTTATGAACTGGGAGAACAATGGGCCCTATCTGCTAAAGTTTCAATAAAGATTAACTAACACAATGTACATAAAGCACCAAGAAGAGGTCAGGTGGGTGAGACGTGCTTTATCTACGTTTACTCAGGTGTGTAAGACATGCTTTATCTACATGTACTCAGTCATTATTGGTGCTATTCACCACGAAGTTTCTTCACTCTAAACTCAGGTACACTTTTCAGAGTCTGTTAAGCTATCATAAAACTGCTTTCCCAACTTGCTAGCAATAGCTACAAAAAAAGGAATTCTCATCATTATCTTCTATTCTGGATTCATAAAGCACCAGGAAGGCATATTGCATTGCATGAGCATTAAATAATAGTATATTCTGCTCTGCTTACCAGATTAAATTAAGTTCCAAATACAGTGTATGCAGAGTGAATATGGCTGCCTATAAGAAGAAAACCATTTTAGTGTTTAAATTTGTGTTTTCTATGATATAAAATTTTGTAGAATGATGTGCCAATGGAAGAATGGAAAGAAAACTGGGAATATGGGTGAAATTTGAAAAAAAATATTTTCTCCTTATATATGAAAATATAAATTAGTGGTTCTACTATTTATTTACTAGCTTTGTGAATTTAATCAAATAACTTACATTCTCTATGATTTTATCTGTGAAAAGAAAATAATAATGGCACCTCACAGGTTTGTAATGAGACAAATTAATTAATGAATAAAATATACACAGTAATAATTTACAAAGAGTAAGAGCTGCTTGATGTTAGCTATAATTATTATTGTCCTATCTATTGTTGTATTTTCCATAGGAATGTTATAACTCAAACATACGTCAGTCATTTGACAGTATCATCCCCAATCCTTCCAGCTTTATCAGTGAAAGAAAGGATGTAGCAAAAGCAAAGTGGGTCTTGAAGCAATTATGATGCTTACTTTCATGAGCCTTTCTTGGAGAGAATTGAAAACAAATAAAAAGTTTATCGAAGTTACAGAATAGTGTAAAGTACTTGCGTTTACTAAGACCATCTTACTTATATTTTGCAGACATTTTAAAAATAGTTCTCTGTTGGGGCGCCTGGGTGGCTCAACGGGTTGGGTCTCTGCCTTCGGCCTGGGTCATGATCTCAGGGTCCTGGGATGGAGCCCCGCATCCAGCTCTCTGCTCAGTGGGGAGCCTCCCCCCTCCCACTTCCTGCCTGCCTCTCTGCCTACTTGTGATCTCTCTCTGTCAAATAAATAAGTAAGATCTTTAAAAAAAAATTCTGTTTTGAGGCTTTCAACCTACAGCTAATAAAAGAGAGTGTTTTTAAACACTCTCCTTTATTCTAGGATGAAAGTTCTAGGAGCTGAGCCAGAAACTTGCATTGGGCTGTTGTATTTAATCTTTGCAAACCACTATGAGGAAGTATAATAGTTTTTTATGGCTGTATCTAATTACCACAAATTTAATGGCTTAAAACAATACAAATTTATTTTCTTACAGCTGTGGACGTCAGAAGTCCTGAATTGGTTTATAAATTGGAATAAAAAATCAAGGTGTATCAGGTCTGGACCTTATAGGGAGAAACTATTTTATTTCTAGGGGTAGACTCTATTTTCTGGCTTGTGGCCCCTTTCTCCATCTTCAAAGCACATCATTCCCATCTTTTTATCTTCACTTACTCCCATTTATAAGGATTCTTAGATTACATTGGGCCCATTTGGATGATCCCGGGTAATCTCATCTCAAGGTTCTTAACTTAGTAACATTCACACATTCCCTTTTAACATTTATAGTAACTTACTCACAGATGCTGGGGATGGCACTTAACGTCTTTGGGGGCAGGGAATTTCAGCCTACCAGAGGTGGATACCATTATTTTCATTTTGCAAATACGAATAAAAAAAAAAAGTAGTGATTATGAACTCTTAATACACTGAGAAACAAAATTCCAAAAAGGCTAACTTACTCAACTCACAAAACTTAAGTGATCACCATCACATTACTGAAGGTCCTTCTGACCCTAATGCTGTTTCCACCACACAGTTCTGCCCCTAAAGTAGGAAAAAAGACAAAGGATGGGTTCCCTCCTTATGTGCAGATATTTTCATTTTTTATATGAGTTAAAATATTTATTAAATGTTTACTGAATGGCTACTATGCCAATTTCTGGTGCTAAGAAGAAATATGAGTCAGACTGAGTCAATAGCTAGGTAATCAGAACTTTTCCCATGTATTTAAATACATGTAACTCTTCAGTCTACATTAAGAGTCCCAACCAAATTCAACTACCTAATTGAAAGCCTCAGTGTCATGTTTGATAAACCTTTGCAATTTGCCATGTCTGGAACTGAACTCTCAAATTTTATTCTATAATCCCTCAGTATTCACCAGCTCAGGAAACAGCACCACCTCACTCCCCCACAATTGATCAGTATTACAAATGCCTATATTTATCTCAATAATATATCCTAATCATATTTACTTCTCCCGTTTTCATTACATCCAGACTTCTGACTGGTATTTGCATTTCCATTCTTGGATTGCCTTGCTCAAATCTCTGCACACAAACGGGCATGATCTCATTAGAACATAAAATACTTCGACACCTACTATATTTATAATAAAATCCAAACTTGTCATATCAGACAGGGCCCCCACACATCTTTCTGTGTTTAGGACATTTGTGGGCCTGTTGTCTTGGTGGAACTAGTGAAAGAGCCTTCTTTCACTCCTAAAATTGTCCCAGTTGGATGATAAATTACATGGTCACCATATCCAGAGGGTTCTGGTGGAATCTTTCCTCTGCCTAAATTTTCTTCCCATAAGCAAACTCTTCTCCCAGGACTTAATAGTGTCTGCTTTAAGTCTCTGCTATAAATATTTTTCTTCAAAATCTGAACCAAAGTATTAAGTATACTCCTATACTTAATTGTTTCCTCTGTTGACTATTCATGCCATTAGGGTATACAAAGACAACCAGGCCCATGTCCCTGTTATTTGCCCTAAACACTTCAGACAGCATAGTACCTGACAAATGAGAAGTGTCTACAGATTTTTATTAAAAGATTAATGACTAAGTAAACTTTCCATACAGTCAGATAGTTTTATAAACACTCAGTATAACATTTAAATAATAAAAATGTGTTTAGGATATTAGTGACTAAAACCAATATAGAATCAGAAGAAGTTGCCTCTGTTTGGAGAAAAATGTTGAATAGGGAAGGTTCTATAAGGGAAGGAAGCCCAATCAGTGTTGATAGATGGAAAAGATCATGTTATGTGATCAAGAAGCTATGAGGAAAGATTTCTAAGCAGAAAGGCTGGCAGTCACAAAGGCATAATGGTTTAAAACAGTGTGATTATTCTGGGAACTCAAAGTAGTTTCTATTATTAGAGTGTACAGTCTTGCATAAATGATATACTAATGTCATGAATCCCTAAGGAAAAAAACCTAAATTATGAAGAACACTGCAGGAAACATAGAGAGCAGCAATGAAATTTGAACCTTACTTTTGTTTTCGTCTATAGTGTTAGGATGATTTGAAAATTTCTATTGCCTGTTTAGCTCACCTTACAATTCACTGAAGTTTAGATATATAAATCGGTTTTTGAAATTAAGTCAAATTTGATGTAAATAAAAGTTGAAACAGAGAATTAAAACTCATCTCAGAACTATTTATCTAGGAAAAAATTTTCAAGAAATACTCTAGGTATAGATAATCAATAAATATGAGATAAACAAATAAATGAGTTCTTTGGATATAAAAAGTCTACAACAGAAGTTTCACATAGGTGGACTTTAGGACATAAATGCTTTATTTGGCTTCCAGAACAATTCAAAAGTTTGAGCCAAGATTTAAATTTGGAGAAGTCACATTAAAAAAAAAAAATCCAGAATTCTGGCCCCTCTGAAAAATTGGAAGACCTCATGACTTTGGTGGGAAAAAAATGCAGTCCTACAGAGGGCAGTAGGTGTTCTCCAGCTCATCACAGATGGCCGTCCCTATCACCCCAGGTGCTGAGATCCATGGCACTTCCGTTATGTACGTTACATGCCATGCCTTGCACGAACCCAACCCCCCAACCATTAAAGACTAATTGAGAATTATCAAAATGTCTAGGAAAATATTTAAAACTTGTTGATCTGTAATACTGAGAACTGAATGTACCCACTATCTTAATAAAATCATCTAAAAATGGAACAATTCAGACATTCAATCTTTGTTTTCTTGGATTTTGTTATTTAAATTATATTTAAAAAGAAAACTAAAACCAAACAAATTTGGTATAACTTTTTCTTTTTTTTTCTCCTGACCAGTAAGCCATTTGTTTTTGCATCTGGTCCATATACCACAGTTGGCAGTAAAGTAATCCAAAGATGTATAATATGTGCTTGATCTGTGCTTTGAATGCAAATACTTCCCTATATCTTCCAATATGGCAAAAGCAATTTATTTTACTTAAATCTATTGAAAGACTAAACATATTTTCAGTATCCATACTACCCTAGAATAGGAGAAAGCAAGTTAGGGGAGTTATCTCCATGGGAAGTGTTAGACACTTACCTTAGCTATCTGGACACACCAGTTAAGCAGCAGCTGGGATCCAATGTTATCCTTGTGTTCATGGACATAATCCAACAGGCATCCATGGGGCATAAGCTGTGTAACCAGCTGAATGGTTGGGCTCAGACACACACCCAATAACCGGACTAAGTGTGGATGGTCCATACTTGCCATGATCAAAGCTTCCTATAAAAAAAAATTAATAAATAACACCATCATTTCAACTCAAATTTCCTTGTAGCTCTATATTAATGGTGCTGATCATAATTTTGAAAATGTACTCTCATTCAATGGAATCAATTAAAAATGAAAAGACATTAATGCAGCTATTATATTCTTAAAGTGATTTAACTCAAGTAAAATTAAGTGAAAAATAAAGATGACACTTTTGTTAAAATGGAAAATGTCATAGAATTAAATGCATATAATATTAATGTTAGTGTTTTCTCTTTTGCAAGATGCACAGTATTTGATTTTATTTACTGCTAAATTAGTTGATACTGAAACCTAGCTTTACTGTGGATTTTTAATTTTTGGTCTTTAGTTCTAGAATACAATAATCTATACAAATGAAGTTATTTGAATGTTGTAAAAGGTGACCCAAAGTTAATTCATCCATTATTAGTATGGATTTAGAGAGCATACACAGATATAATTTATAAATTATAAATATCAAAACTTAAACAATTATAAGCAATATGCCATTGTGAATTTATGCAGAAAAATAAGCCTTTTAATAAGACATTTTATTCCCTAACTTTATCTTTATTCAAATTTATTTCATTTCTAAAATTATAAGTGATGTATTATTCATAGAATCATAAAATTTGAAAGCTAAGTGAGACTATAAAAAATTGTCTACTCCAACTTTATTATTTCATAAAGTGAGAAAACAGCTCTAATTTCTTTATCATAATCATGTCACTTTGGTTTAATGAAGATAAAATTGGACATATGATAGTTAAGTAGTGCATCCTAAAGTTAGCCCCCAGTTAAAAGGTATTTTAAGTATCTTTACTACAATTTGAAACAGGACCTTACACACACACACACACACACACAGAGGGGGTGGCACATATATGGCAATTTATTATCAATCAGTTTACACTGAAGCCATGAGGATTATTATTTATTGTAGCATTTTCGAATATTTTCTGTAACTTTAAAATTTTTCAAAACAAAACAAAACAAAAAATCTTGAGGAGAGAAAGCTATATTGACCTTTTATTTAAGATGTCATGGCAGATTGAATATACAAATTTATTTCCATTTCCTCTCAATTCCACTATACTAGCAATAAAGGAATCAATAAAGAGGAAGACACCAACAGTCATAGAGAGGAGGCAATGAAGATAGAATAACAGGGAGTAGGATGTGGCTTACTAGTCGTAATCAATTCAGCATATGTAAGACACCTCAACCCTAATGCAGCAGGGAGGGAAACTGAGAAGAAATCCAATTCAGACCACATGTGTACACCACCAAAGGCACAGGTAGTGTTAGTACCACAAATCTCTCCAAATGGAACAGAGGGAGAAACTGACATCAGCAGGATCATTTCAAAGCATATTTAGGAGGCACGTAAGAGTACAGATTTCCACCCCTCTGTCAAAAGGACTGTGGATTACAGATAGTAGGCAAAATGGAAAGAGAAGTACTCTGATGAAAATAGCAGGATTATGTGAATTTATATGTGGAGAAAATTGGGGCCACCTTCCAGTTCCTTCTCCTAAATGGAGCTGTGACTTCAAAATTCTGAAGCCTAAAACTGTTTAAACCTCAAATTACAAATCCAGCAAAATTTCAATTAAGTGAGTGGATATACAGATATGTTCAGGTATGTCTGTTATTAAACTTATCTCAGGGGGCTAAGTCTGGGTGTCTCATTCAGTTGAGTGTTGGATGACTGGTTTCAGCTCAGGTCATGATGACAGGGTCATGAGATCAAGCCTGGTGTTGGGCACTGGGCTCAGCAGAGAGTCTGCTTGAGATTCTCTCCCTCTGCCCTCTCCCCATATATGCTCCTCCCCCCCATAAATAAACCTTTAAAAAACTACAAACTTATCTCGCGTACTTCCTTTCTCTGTTAGATGTGTTCATTATATAGAGGGAGCCATTAAAAGAGGACATTTAATTGAAGAAACAAAAAATGACAGTGAAGGGATATTCCAGAATAAGAACTGTATAAGAGACCAAGACAGCAGTCAGTCCAGAATGGAGTGAGACACAGTGATCTGGAAAATGTAATCCAAGAAGATGGAGAAGATAGAATACCCAATGAGTTTAAAATGCATTTTAACTACATGTATATTTGGCACAAGTTGAAGGTCAAATTAGGATTGATGCACAGAAACCTAAGCAAAAGTAAAATGAAGAAATTGATTTGATGTACAGTACAAGACATACACAAGAAACGAAAATCATGTATTCATTATAAAGCATTACTGGGAATAGTAACATAAGCGTAAGGACATAAATACAGAATGTTTAAACATACAAACACCATACTACTATCCTGGAAAATGAAGGGAAGGGAGGTATACTATAATTCTGCAAGGGGGTGATGGGAAGAAGGTGAAAGGTACATTCCCGTTGCTCCTGTCACTAACTTACCTGGTGACAGGTTAGTATATGATGCATCAAATGGAAAAATCAAGAGTTGACAATGTAAGCATAATATTTAGAAACAGAATTATATGAAAAAAATAAATTGCTGAGAAATTGTAAGTGATTACTTTGGGCAGTGGAAAACAAGCAGGAAAAGGAATGGACAGTCACTCTGGACTTCTGTCTTTTATTATTTGCCTTATAGAAGTACTTGATTTTTATTATTATTACCTTAGAGCTATTTGAGAGGACATTATGAACTCTTAATCTCCCCTACTGTTTTAGTGGTGTTGATTTCAGCTGAGTCTAAAGATTATTGACAATTATGGTGCATGTCTGATGGAGTATACCGATTGACTGGATCCAGCCAGCATCTTAGGTGAGGTATAACCTTTTACTTTTTTGAGCGAGGACGAGTGGGGCAAAATGGGCAAGTATCTTTGAGAAAGAAGGGAGATAAGGTCAAACAGAAACAAAAAGCTGGTAAAAAGGTGTCGGCCCAATTCAAAAGACTGTTCTTGAGCCTCTGTGAGCAGAAGTTGAAATTGTTGTTTTCCAGATGGCTTTCAAGTAGATGCTACAATTCCCCCTTCCTTCCTCAGTGGCCCCAGGGAGCCGGAGTCCTAGAAGGGGGGAAAATACCAGTGTCTATGCTTCCTTGCTCAGCCCACCACAGCAAGGGCAGCCCAGGGAGCACTGAAGAGCATCACCTCTGGCAAGGACACTGGTGTCCTCAGGTGCTGGCAGTGGTGGTACCAATCCACAGTGCTAGGCGGAGGGCCTTTCTGGCTCAATGAGGAGAGAATCTCCACATGGGGGCCAGGCCAGAAATTTGAGTAATTACTATGAATAGGGCTCCATTTGGATCTAAAAGGTCGAAACATTTTGGTTTTACTTACTTAATATTTTAGTAAACATTTGAAATAAGGCAAATCCATGTAGTTATAAGGAGAGTACAGATAGTTATGTTAGCCAAGTAATACTGTATTGTTATTAATTAATTAACATTAATATTAAAAGTATAAACCAGAAGGTTCCTTCACTATATTATGATATGCACACATACACACCAACAGATAAGCAAAACATGTAATCAAATTAAATATCTAATTTAATTAAGTACCAAATTAGATATTATCTAATTAAGTTAAATTTATAATGATTTCATTTTTTCTGTTTCTCTTCTAGTGGCTCTCAGTCTTTTATGAGCATAACCATCACCCAGGATTATCATTACAGGTAGCTATCCTGGCCCCACTCCCAGATAATCAGGGCTAGAAATAGATCAGGAATCTGCATTTGTAGCAAGCTCTCCAGATAAAGCTACTGTAGGAAATATGAAAATTGCAGACCTCTGGAACATTGCCTTAAGATGTATCTATAATCCACTGCAAGCATAGTAACTTGCAGTTGTGGTTTGATCCCCACTGTAACACTAGAAGCAGTCAAAGGACGTAGTAATTCTCATCTGTGAAAGGAGTAAACCAAAGCTGGGTGGGCTTACTGCCCAGGTTATATTTGATAAGTACCAGGATCAGGTTTAAGGTTCAAGGTTTCTGATTCTTAGTGCAGTTGCTTCTTCTTATGATACTATACTTAATAAATTTCAGTTCCATCAGTACTTCGCACTGTAGATGCTTATCTGGTTAACAAGAAGACACCTCCAAACACCTGAAGAATTGGGTCAAATTGTACTATATTTCCTGAGGAGCAACTAAAATCAAACAATAAATTTGCATTAAAAGATAAACTGCCATCACTTATAATATGCTTTCCGAAAAAGCCAAAGAAAACATGTATCTCTGATTTCCTGAGAGTATTACTTGGTACAGACCATTTCTTGGGAAAGAAGGTGATGGAATTTAAGGTAAAAGAAAGATTTAGGGGTTATTTCAGGCTTCTTTTTCAGGGTGAAATACATAAACAATTTTTTTTCTTTTACAACTCAAGGAGTAATGATAATTCCATTCTAAATATGCCTGTGAAAAGTTTACATCAGAAGAGTGTAAAAAAGTCACATGAAAGTTCTCTTTTAAAAAATCTATTAGTAAGTCCTGGCAAAAAAGCTGGGGTTGTATTAAGGAAAATTGCTCATCACACTACAAAGGGTATTTGAAACCAAATTGCAGAGTATTTGCATAATAGTTCTCTTTTTTTGAAAAAGAAAAGATGAACAAGACACTAATTGTAGGTTTTATTTTTTTCATAAAGGAAATAGCAGATGGCTTTTTTGGGGGATAGGGAAAGAGATAAAGAAAAGAGAACGTGGATTCATTTAGAGTGATGAGTGGGATGGAAAGGAAAAAAAATTCCAATATTTTAATAATGGAGTGTTGGATTTCAATAAATTGCTCTGTGTTGAAGTTAATAATGTCCCCTGTTACCTATCGCTGTGTGGGGCCTGTGGAAGCAATTTTGGAATCTTTGCTGCTGTCACTAGAAAATGTCACCGAAGGCCACTGGAATAAATACAAGTTGACAGGTGCATTATCTATTTTTTTTTTCAGAAATAAAATTAGTTTCTGTCTTTGTTTTCCCTTTTGCTTTGTAAAATTTTTTCTTGTAGGTGAATTCAAGAGTTTTCTCATTGGACAGAGGGGAAGGATGTTAACAGGTGCTACACTGAAAACTCTAAAGCAAGAACATTTTTCTTTATAATGAGTCTGGTTTGAATAAGGACACCTTTTTTTTTTGTAACTATCAAGGGGCGAGCAGGGCATAGACAAAAAGCTCTGAAGCATGTGTGCCATTATTCTCTCGCCTATGCTGTTTGTGTCTCCATTTGTGTCTGAAGGGAAGGTATTTCTGTACAAAATAAAAATAAGCAATACCATTTGTCACATTAAGGTATCATTTTTCCCAGCCTTCAGATGTTTATACCTTGCCACTTAAACTTCTTTTCTCACTCATGCTGGTTAGTGGTTTCACAAAAAGAAAAAAAGGAAAAAAGCATATGGCCAGTGAAAACTTATGGGCTCTTTTGTTTCTTAAAAATGTTAACTTCAGCCAAACTTTCACAGTTTCATTATGTCTATGGACCATTACTTCAATACCCTCCAGCTGAAAATGGGTAAAATCTCATTGCATCACGGATAAGGCATATAAAAAGGGGGAGAGAGGAAAAGAAAAAAAATAGACAATTAATGTAGACATAAAACTGTGTTTAATGCAACAGTCAGCAGATTTGTGAATGCTGGGCACAAATGCCTCCGCTAAAGATAGCGAGGGTGATGGGGATGAAGAAAACAAAGGCGATAATGCGGACAGCAGTGATGAAAGATGAAATAAAATTATTGGTCCATAATAATGTTTTACAAACATGTTTTGCTGCAGATGGTATCTAGATAATAAAATAAATGAAATCTGCATCTGTTTCCTCACATCTAGAATAAATAATAATTTACTTGTGTGAGTAGGTGAACAGCAACTAGACAGACTCAATGGATATGCCATAAAGTTTAAGTCTGTCCACATTGCTGGCTGGGCTCAGCCTTCTTTTCTAATCTCTGCATCCTGTGGGTGGGCATGAACATTCAAGATTAGGATCCTTCTAACTTTCGGTGTTGAAAGTTTTCCATCCCCATTCTCCACCATTCACCCACTCAGAAGCTGGATATCAGGTTCAGACACTACTAACTGTGCTGCACAATGAAGAACTTCATGAGTAATTCTTCTCTATGTAGATTTCTGCTTTCCGGCTGGGTTTCCTACATTCCCTTACCCCTGGGTGAACTGATTATCCCTTCATCTTTATGTTTTCCTACCCTTCTGTTACGCATTTCTTCACTTAAAAGTATTGTGGACCTGCCACGTGCTTGCCACTGGTACTGAAGTTGGGTCTATCATGCCATCTCTATTGTCATGAAGCTTTCACTCTACTGGGAGAGGCAACCAATATACAGGAGAAACAAATATAAAACAGATATGGAAGTAATATTAAGTCATATTAAAGGTTATGGACAAAATAAATAGAATATTGTAATATTAAAATGGTGGCTACAGAGCAACTTTAAATAAAGGTGGTCAGGAACTGTGTCCTGAGATCTGAATGATAAGAGGCCACAGAGACACATAGAAGAAAAGAGCGAAAGAGTTAGATGAATTTGGGAAGATCTGCTAAGACTCAAGTGTCTGGAATTTGGCAAAAGCTCTGATGGCAATGAGATGAGACTGGAAATGCAAGTGGAAGCCAGATCAGGAAAGATTTTGCAGTAGAGGGAAGAAGACTGGATTCTTTCATCATTTTTTTAATGCCTGCTTTCAGTTATGCTTCATTTACTTCTCTCTCAGCCTGAACTGCACTGTTGACTATTGCAGTAAAGCATGTACCATCATCATATAATTTTGTCCCCTTGATATTCCCATTGTGCTACTCCTTGGCCAGAGGCAACTCCCAACATCTTAATTTTCTTCAAACTTTCAAGTATTGTTTGGGAAAGGAATCAATTCATGGAGCTTTGTCCTAAATCTCCTGATCTGATCCTCCCAAAATAGCCCTTGGTTATCTTTTTAATTTCTTATTGACTCTATTACATTTATTATGATGTGTATCTCTGAGTAGGAAAAAAAAAAACAAAACAACCCACAAATAAGAAAAACCTTCTGCCCTTCACAATATATACTCTGTTTAATATACCCTTGACATCCTCTCATTTTGTTCCTGTGAATGATTTTGCCATTGTTTATCTCTAATACAACTTCATCTTCACCTCATAGTGGTACCTTCTCTCTATCTGTAAGTATACTTAGATATCCTATATTCTAAAAAAGAAAGTTCCCTAAATATTTTCCATTTCGTTTCTTTGGCAATATTTACCAATTTAGTAAATTCATATTTCTTCATTTTATAGTCCTTCATTCTCTAAAACTCTAGTTTTTCTGCAACTTAATGCATTCTAACTGTTCAAATCACTCTTGAAAAAAGCACCACTAACCTCCTTTTTACCAGTTTCCCATTTTTACATTTTCCTGAGTTTGTACATTTCTTTTAACCCACTTTCTGCACTGTTTTATGTCATTGACCATGCTACCTTTTGAAAATCCTTTCTGTGGCTGATGTTAATATTTTATTCTATCTTAAATCTTCAGTCTCTCTGAGAACTTTCATTACAATTACTGGTACCTGCTTTTAGCTTTTTCCTTCCATACTCTCAATGTGGAAATGCTACCATGACTTTGTCCCTAATATTCTTTCCTTTCATCTGTAATCTCTTGCATTTATCTATTTTTACAATTTTAAGAAATTTGACACAGTTATCAAAAATATATGGAGTCCACTGTAAAGGTGTGTGGTTTTTCATGATTTGATTTAGTCTGAAGCTCTAAAAGTAGCAATGCTATTTATAGGCTAGAAAACAAAATCCACTGTAGTCATATCCAAAATATCTGTGTAAGATATCTGTCCAGAACAGGACTGGAAGAGATTATGCTGAGTGAAATAAGTCAAGAAGAGAGAGTCAATTATCATATAGTTTCACTTATTTGTGGAGCAAAACAAATAGCATGTTGGACAAGGGGAGTTAGAGAAGAGAAGGGAGTTGAGGGAAATTGGAAGGGAAGGTGAACCATGAGAGACTATGGACTCTGAAAAACAATCTCAGGGTTTGAAGGGGTGGGGGGTGGGAGGTTAACCAGGTGGTGGGTATTGGAGAGGGCATGGATTGCATGGGGCACTAGGTGTGGTGCAAAAACAATGAATACTGTTACACTGAAAATAAATAAAAAATAAATAAATAAATAAAAAGATATCTGTCAAAATATCTCAAACATAAAAATTTTGCTATGCCCATACTCTAAGCTTTCTTTTCCTTACGTGTAATTTCAACTGTCATCTCTGAGCAGGAACAAATATCTCTTTATAAATGTGTATCTCCTTTTTCATTTTTATTATTTGTTAAATGTCTGCCATCATTGATGATCTCTCTGAAAGTAGTAATATTACTTTATCATATTCATTAGTCTATTACCAAATTCTTAGAGTATATAACTCATAGTAAGAAAGTGATATAATTTTCTTAATAAGTGAACAGAATCTTTATTATATTTATTATATTCCTCCCTTCCCAACCTACTTCATCCCAGGAACCAACCCATATTTCAAATGCTTCCTAGTCATCTTGACACAGATATCCTACTGTACCCTAAATTTAAGGCGCAAAGTAAATTTCTTACTAAATTTAAGGCGCAAAGTAAATTTCTCTGTAAGAGCTTGTCTGCTAACTGCTAATTTTATAAATTTCAGAATATTTTCTAATTTGGGTTTTGAATCTTATATTCCTGTTTGCCATTCTTTTCCCATTGTTTTATAATCTACTCACTTCAAATATTTTACCAATAATTAGTTGTTTTTTCCAATGGAGTTCAAATCTATATGGTTCTATGCATTTTTATTCTGACCTCTACTTAAGTTCAGACTTTCATCACTACTACAAAAAGGATGCTGATTTTTTTCATTACCTCCAGTCTATTTTTGCTATAACCTGCAAAAAACTTAGGCATTTTTGTGGTGCCATATGGAGAGCTTTAACATTGCATGTACTCAACAAATATTTGTTGAATTAAATTTGACATGTTGAAAATGATAATAAATCCTATAATAATTCTATAATAAAGGAATTTAGACTTTTCTCTCAGCTATGATGCCAATGATTTGTGGGACTGGCCTGCTATTTTTTTTTTTCCCCTTCATATTCATTCTCCTTCCTTCTTCACTTTTTCATGTGTCCAGTGAAACTGAACAAATAGCTGACAACAGGATACCTTGTCTCCTGGCTTTTATTTGGGGTCAGCCAATGAAAAGCAAGAGCAGAGTATTGATGAGAGAAGAGAATGAGGTTAGTAAACTTCACCCTTCACTTTCCTGCAGTCCTCAAAGGCCACGGTTGCTGTCAGATCAGGGTAACCTTCCCTTTGTTCTTTCATGCCTAGAAGTTCCATTATTAGTCTTGAGATAGTTCAACAATCCTTGTTGGTGTTCCTCAAACCTGCCCATACCTTTATTAAAATCCCTTTGCTTAACTCTGTACCATTACTCCAACTTTGTATACCATGTGACTCCTGCTGGGATTCTTCTGATGCAGTAATCTTGGACAAATAACCTAATATGTATTTGTAAAATGATAGTTTGGGTCACTGATGGAAAACATGGCATGTATGCTAATCCAATACCCACTCCCCTTGCCCATGGCAAACATTGATAAAGAATCCCAAAATATGTTCACACTCTAATCCTAGGAACCTGTGAATATTATCTTATTTGGGAAAACGGTCTGTACAGATACCATTAAGTTAGGGATTTTGACAAGAGGAGATCATCCTAGGTTATCCAGGTGGGCCTTAATGCCACTACAAGTATCCTTATAGGAGAGAGGCAGAAGGAGATTAGAGATATACAGAGAAGAAAGCACCATAAGGAGAAGGCAGAGATTATAGTGATGAAGCCACAAGTCAAGGCTCAGCTGTGGCCACCGGCAGCTAGAGAAGGCAAAGAACAGGTTTTTCTCTAGAACTTCTAGAGGGTATGCCGACCTACTAACACCTAGATTTCAGAAATCTGGCCTCCAGAAATGTAATATAACATCTTTCTGTTGTTTTCAGTCACCAACTGTGTGTTAACTAGTTCTAGCAGCCACAGGAAGCTGATAAAATTACTGTATTCCTTCCTGTCTGGACTGAAAAAAGACTCCCAGTCCTTCTGAATCCCATTCTTTAAGCAACTGAAGCCAGTTTATTGGGAGGTAAAGGTGAGATTAAATATCCTTGCCTTGATTTTATAGATATTTCAAAAGTTAATGTTGCTACCAAACCTTATTTGATTTGGATGCATGATATTAGTATAACCTAAATGATGCGGATACTTTTAATTTAGAAATGAACATGCATGTATAATAGCTAAATTATATGGTATAGGCAAAGAACTTATCACAATGCCTAGTGGACTTTTAAAAAATTCAGTTAGTATTACATTAGTATCAAATCAATTCTGTCAATAGGGAATGTGACTGTTGAGTAGGAAAGGCAGAGCCAAATCTGGGAAAAAAAAGAAAAAGAAAAAAAAAAAAGCTTTAGCTACAGGGTAACTGGTCACTTTAATTTTTTCTAGTCCTCTATGGAGCAGGGAGCTGTGGGGGTTATTTGGAAAGGAAGGCAGGAAAACCAACCAAAAACACCCCAAACATCTTTTTTTTTCTTTTTCTTTTTCTCTTTCTCTTTTTCTTTTCCTTTTTCTTTCTTTTTTTTTTTCTGTCAGCAGAATAATAGCTATTATTTTCTATTTAAGTTCACAGAGAGCTAGAAACATCTTCTCCTACCTTCAACATAAAGTAGTCATGAAGAGTTAGGAGAAGGCCAAAAGTAGCTTATTGAGTTGCAAGAGAACTTCAAGGACTACATAAATTTGTTCCATAACAAACAGTAGCCATGATAGCAATAATAACAGTAAATGGCAATCGGGATTAAAGAAGATAATAGAGACCAAGAGGTCCTAGTGGATGCTGGTAGTTAGGGCAGAAACACTTTATAGCTTACTGATTAATCTTAGCAAAATTCCAGGAAAAGAAGCACAGAGGTGTTGGTAACAGCTCAGGACTGATAAGGAAGAACAAGTTCAGCAACAGCCAGCATGAATATCCTGGAGAGAACACTGCAATATGCTATCGAGAGTGAAAACACAAACATACTAGACCTAGAATAAATCATCCAAGCCTATGGATTCTACCACCAGGGGGGAAGGAATAATTATCAACTTCGAAATAACATTTATTGATTTTGTTTTTTTCTCTTTATAAATGAAACTCAATTTCTGTAAGACATTTAATCTGTAAGATCTGTATTTAGTTCAGCAATAGATTTCAGTTGTTAGTAAACATTGTCCCTCTAAAGTTACTTGTTAAAAAGAGAAATAAAGTCACATGCTAAGGAAATTCATCAGGTCATAAGAATAACTGCTACTTTTTTGAATCGTGCCTGGCACAGTGCTGCTGGTTTTCCACATTAACTCATGTAGTCCTCAGGACAATCTTGTCCAACAGATATTATCATATCTAACTGATAAGGAGGCAAGTTTGAGAAGAATAAACAATTTGCCAAGCTAAAGTTAGGAAGTAATCAAGCTGGGATCTGAATCCAGTTCTCATTATATTCACAGCCAAGTCTCTTTCTACCATGTTATTGCCTCAGGATCTATTAATGTCTAGGTTACCAGGTAGACACAGCAGATTTGATGCTCATTATCTTAGTGATAGGAATATCACTGATAGGATTTATCACTGTAAGATTAACCTGTCAGGAATAACCTGATAGGAATTGTCACTGTAAGATTAACCCATTAGCAGAATCTTTATGAAGTGACATTCTAATAGGTACTCAACCCCCCCCCTTTTTTTTTTTTGCTTAAATCAAGTGAGTACAACTTATTCTCAACTACTTGGAATTAATCTGGCAATAACAAAATCTAAATAGCCTTTGCAGGAGGGGCTAAAACTAACTCATATCTTTACTCTCATTTCTGCATAGGATAACTTGTTTCTAGGCATGTTCAATTATTTAAAAAAAACTAAATTTGACTTAACATAGATCAGAATCTAGTAAATTTGGTAATAACTCTTATTTAGTCACTTAGAATTTTATGAATTTCTACTTTGTATAAATAGGGGAATTAATACTCAATTCTACTTTCCTAGATACTATACCTCCCTTGAAGATATCTATTGTCTTCCTAATTAGCAAGAATAATGTTAATTAATGACAATTATACTAAAGGCATGTAACAACAAATGACTAAATAAAATTAGGGAAACCATCCCTTAATACCTAATAAAAAACTCAAATATACCTCTGATCAAGGAGCAGGCTGGATTGTGTTCCTTATGATTTACTCAAGATACAGTAGTGACTTTAATTAAATCTTCCATTTTTCACTTACTAGTCTCATATAGGATAATTCGTATATAGAAATCATTTGTCTTATCATTTTTTCTTTCTTATCTCCTCTACTTTTTATAATGAGCTTAATTATTACCATCAGATATATTAAATTTGAAACCGTGATTTATATGCAAGTTATTATATTAAATATTCATGTCAATGTTATTTTAATATTCTACACTGATCCTGATGTCAAGGGCATTCAGTTAGAGGCATTAACCAGAAAAAGTCTGAATTAATGTTATTTATGCTTTTGTGTTTTTAATATGTAGCAATAAATGATATTACCACCGACTCAGGCAAAATGAGTTAAAATGAACCCTGAAAGAAGATATATGGTATCACAGAAGACCCCTATTGTTAACTTATTTGCTTCAGGAGGCTATGAGTCAAAGGAATGTGTGTGGCTTTGTGGCTAGATACACACTGTGCAGGGGTTAGAAAGTAGCAGTGCGAAAAGAAGTACCTCATAAAGTATCTGCAAGAAGGCATCCAATCCTGATCTGACATTTGAAACCAGCCACTGAAAATTAACCAATATTTTAGAAATGGAATGGTATCTTAGATTTCTATAACGGCTACCGTAGAAAAGGTCAATTCATGGTCATCACATTCATCATCAGCAAACTCAAACAGTCGTGCAGAGCACTAGAATGCTTATTTTGCTATATATTACTTTATTAATAACTGTATATAGTTTAGGAGTATTCACAGGGAATAGCTAGCCATTCTTTCACTCATTCATTCACTTATCTCCAGTATTGTCTAAGGGTTACCCTATACAATTTTGGTACCCTCCATGAGAGTACAAAATTTAAAAAGACATATTTTCCACTTTCAAGTAGTTACTATTGTAGTCGAAGTCTTTAAAATTGAGTGAAACTAATTATGAACATGAATAATAGTTATGATAAATATTTATGATATAAGATTTTTATAATAATTCAGTGAAGACAAAAGAAACTGCAGGAAAACAAGAGCTTTGTTGGGAAGAAAAATTTGAGTGTGGATATTAGTATGTGGAAAGAACATGTTGTAAAAGAATAAATAACATGGGTCAAGTGGTATGTTGATGAGAGAGAGGTGTGGACACTAATTCATGCAAATTGTTTCCAGAGTCTGCTCTTCTACCAGCTACGTGATAAGAAGAAAGTTATTTACACTCTAAAAACCTCAGGGTCCCCAGCTATATACAGCTAAAGATCAATAATACCTACCTATCTCATTTAACAACCACTTCACATAATATGTACAAAAGAGTATTGTACAGAGTGGGGACATAACAGTTATACAATATAATTAGCTTCCTTTCCTTCAAAAATTAAGAAAGTGGGTTAAGTCTGCATGCGTACGGAATGGAAATAGATCAGCTTTTATAGGGCATGCAGTACACAACAGAACACAGTTAAGGGGCAAAGCTGGAAAGGCAGGCTAGTACTAAGGTTTGAAGGAACTTAAATAATAGACTGATATTTGTATTTTATTCTAGCAGAATGAAGATCAGCTCAAAATTCTTGCCCAAGAAACATGTTATCTGGTATCACTGTCCTCAGAATGAATCACAGGCAAAGGGTCTGAAAAACAAGATGGGTAAGTTGCTGTCCATGAATGAGGTAATGGCCTAGCACTGACAGTGAATCCTGAGAAATCTGAAATGAATGCCTAACTTGCCAAAGGCAGAAATATTTTTAAAACACCTTAGGCTTGTGTACTCTAGTATCTGAGCTTGGATTTCCAACTTCAACTTTACTTATTTTTTTAAGCTCTTCAATAAATAACAGAATCTTGAGGAATTTGCCTTGTGGATGGCGAAGACCTGGTATATAAGTCAAGATAAAAAAAAAAAAAATTCCTTTTTCTTTCTGGACACAAATACTCTCTTTTAATGCTTCTCCCTGTCATGGGAAATGACTTGTATCCAATAGGAGCAGAATTTTTCTTCTCAACAACACTATTCTCATCATTCCCACACTCAGTTGTATTTTCTTCACAATTCACTTAATCCATATGGATGAATTTCTTTTCCATCAAATTCCATATGAATGCTGGTAAGTCTGTCTCATTGCCTCATATCTATACCCTCTGCCTAATATCAGCATAGCATTTTAGACCTTTCTGCTAAATAATTCTGAAAAGGGCAAAAGAACTTACGGTATTCAGTAGTCAGTGTACTGTCTAATAATGTCGGTTCTTTACAGGTAGACACAGGGACAGCTTTCTGAGGTTGCATACTGTGACTTCCGTCTGTGGTGTCTATTAATTGTTGCTATGTTGTTGTTCTATCCCCACATATGAGTATATACAAACTCTGGGGCTAGTCTACTAATCTTTTCTACTATCTTTTAGAATATTGTAGCTTCCAAAATTTCTAAAGTCCTTGTGTAAATGTTATCTAATTTTAAGAATCTGACCACGATGACGCAAGTCTTCATTCTAAGAACCAGACTGAACTGAGATGGAACTGGTACTGGAAACCTAAATATAAGATCATTTTGAGAGTTAGAAATTAAAAATTTAAAGCCACTAGTCATGATTATGAAAATTTTGGATTATTAGAAAATGTTTCTGTGGCACTTCAACTCTTAGAAATTACTTGCTTCCGTCTGTTTCATCAGAGGAACCAGAAAATTATTTATGATAACACTTACAGAGGTTACTTACTTTAAAATAATTCATATATTCAGAACAATTATTCATCAAATCTTCAAATGGTATGCAAACCCACTTGTAAAAAATAATTTCTTCACTTTTTTAGGTATTTTAATTGAAATTTATATCAATTAAAATTCACAGATGTTAAAACTTGTTCTGGAACATCATAAGCTGAAATTTATTTCAATTTTAAAAATCATAGTATAGAGAAAGCAAGTATTTGAAGGTTCTTCTAAACCAATTTCAGTGATTTTTAAGCGCAAACTATGCAATTAAATTTTAAGTGTGATTAAAGAACCACTGTACTTGAGGATATCTGCAATGTCAGTACAGAGTTATGGTACTTTTTAACATGAAGGTATTTTTGCAAAACTAATCTATTTTCTTCGAAAATGTGATGGAAATATTTAAATACTTCATTTGGTAGTTATTAGATGTCTTTATATGGCTTTGAAAATAAATACCGACAGATATTCTGGTTATGAACTAAGAGTTTCTAACGAGACAGTGTAGCTTTTTTTAAATTTAAGATTTTATTTATTTATTTGAGAGAGAGGGAGTGAAAGAGTGCATGAGCATGGGGAGGGGCAGGAGGAGAAGCAGACCCCCTGCTGAGTGAGGAGCCTGACTCAGGACTCAATCCCTAGACTCCAGATCATGACCCAAGCTGAGGCAGACACTTAACTGACTGAGCTACCCACACATACCATGGCACAGTGTACTTTTTGAAAAAACATCCAATAATGGAATCCATTTGATCAGCAAACACAGATATTTACTTAGCATTTAATATGTATCCAGCCATATTCTAAAAATAAAAACTAACTGCATATCATACACATCTATTTAAAAAATGCAAGAAAAACAAAATTTAGAAAAATGTTTCTTGTAGAAATGACATGTTAATATAAACAATGTAATTGACAAACAGATTAGAGAGAGGTCACAGAGGCTATTTTTGTCAATTATACTAAATAACAATATCTTCTACTTTTTTCTAGATTCTAAAAATGTTCACTAGAAAAACAAATTAATTTTTTACTTCACCCCTTAGGTTTCCTTTAATAGTGGAATTCAAACAATTTAAAAGGCAATTGGAATGTCTATTTTTCATTTGGCTATGCATTTCTTTGAGAAGAATAAAAAAATGTATTATGAAAAGAGAGATAGGGCACTAGATAGTTTCCTTCCCCATTAATTTTAAAGTAATTGCAAGAGCAAAAGCCATGTCCATCGTGCATGTCTGAATGGCCTCAAGGAAGATCCAATTACAAACTGATATGTTTTCAACACACATAGCTTGCATATTTAATTCAGGTGTAACTCCAAAAAGAAACATCTCTTTGGTTTTAAATCCATAATAGGTTTCAGTTCACCTGGTTCTTTTCAATATTATTAGGACAATTGCTTAGAATTTGGTGGGGTTTGTTGTTGTTGTTGTTGTTATTTTTGTTATTCATAGGTGCATATAGGGAACACTTGATTTCACAGAGGTACATTTTATTGGGTAAATAATCATTTGTACATCTGAAGATAAACTATCTTCATCAAGAACATGAAAATGGATACCAATATATTTATAGAGCAACATATCTAATAAGGGCTGGGAGTCATATATTGAGCACTTGCAAAGTATATTAGAACAACTTAGCATTTCTTTCTTAATCCCTTGGAAGAGTCTGATATATTTTGATTAAGAACATAGAACAAAACATATTTTGAACACTAGACTCGTTTTCTGTGTTACTGAATTTTAAAACTTTTGTCCAGAAGTCTGGATATAAAGATTAAAATTACATGGGTGAATAAGGAACACGAAAACTCACTTCATGTTTAAGTACTCATATGGAAAAACATGGATACATTTATTCTAACTTAAAATATACTTATTGTAAGGGGCACCTGGGTGGCTCAGTCCGTCAAGTGTCTGCCTTCAGCTCAGGTCATGATCCCATGCAAAATTAAAATACTAGGAAACTGCAGGTGCCTGGGTAGCTCAGTGGGTTAAGCCTCTGCCTTCAGCTCAGGTCATTATCTCAGGGTCCTGGGATCGAGCCCCATATTGGGCTCTCTGCTCAGCAGGGAGCCTGCTTCCCTCTTTCTCTCTCTGCCTGCCTCTCTGCCTATTTGTAATCTCTGTCTGTCAAATAAATAAATAAAATCTTTAAAAAAAATAAAATACTAGAAAATTGCTTTCTAACCAAGATACAAGACTCAGAACACAAAAAAGAAGCTATTAGTACATCTGATTTTAAAAATATTTATGCACATTATGATATACCATAAAAACATCAATAGCCAAATGACAGAGGAAAAATACTTATTGTAAGAGCTAATCTTCCCAATATGTGAAGAGCTTATAGAATTTAAGAAGCAAGACAACCAACCCATGGATCATGAAAAGATAATACTCAGAAAAAGAAATATAGAGTTGGACAGTATCCTTCACAATAAAAGAAATACATGAAGTGGGGCACCTGGCTTGCTCAGTTGCTTAACGATCTGTCTTCAGCTCAGGTCGTGATCCTAGGGTTCTGAGCCCAAGTCCACATGGGGCTCCCTGCTCAGCTCCACTTGGGGCTACCTGCTCAGTGGGGAGCCTGCTCCTCCCTCTCCCTCTACCCCCTGCTTGTGCTCTCTTGTGCTGGCTCTCCCTCAAATAAATAAAATATTTTTTAAAAGTACACTGGAAATATTAAAAAAAAACTGAGATATTTATTGGATCCCCTAATTTTTTTGGTTCCCACCACCTCTTGTAGTAAGAGACCTTTTACTTTTCCTGTCAGAATATTCCTTTTGTTTCTGCCCATTTTGGATTCTAAAGAATGTAAGTAGGAATTCTACTCCTCCTATAACACATTCCCCAAAAGTGTATGATGACTAGAAATGAAGGGTTTCCTAGAGTCTATTCTAGTTTCCTTTTAGTTTTGGAGTATAGAATATCTATTAATTTGACACTATAGTGAAACTTAAAACTATAGAAATGTATTTTATCTTGGCTTTGGCTTTAGCTGTGCATCTTCCATATAGAATACCCTATAGTCTGTCCCACTTTTTTTTTTTTTTTAAAGATTTTATTTATTTATTTGACAGACAGAGATCACAAGTAGGCAGAGAGGCAGGCAGAGAGAGAGAGGAGGAAGCAGGCTCCCCACTGAGCAGGGAGCCTGATGTAGAGCTCAATCCCAGGACCCTGGGATCATGACCCGAACCCAAGGCAGAGGCTTTAACCCACTGAGCCACCCAGACGCCCCATCAGTCCCACTTTTATTGTTGAAAAATATCAGTTTGAGATTCATTTTTTTAAAAATTCATTAAGCTAATATTTGTTGGTTGTTGTTAGGAAATGAGAAAGATATCCTGAACTCCTCATCACCAGTGTCTCAGAGTGTGACTTTATTTGAAAAATAGGTGTTTCAGACAGAAGTAGTTAAATAGGTAAGGTCTTATTGTAGTAGGGTGGTCCTCGAATGCAATATGACTGGTGTTTTTATAAGCAGATGGTCATGTGAAGATACAGAGACATAGGCCGCGTGCATCATGAAGGCAAAAAAGTAGAATGATGCACCAAAGCCCAAGGAATATGTGCGGCTACCAGAAGCTGAAAGAGGAAGGATCCTCCTTAGAGACCTCCAAGGGAGCATGACCTTGCTAATATCTTGACTTTGGACTTCAAACTATCAGAATTGTAAGAGAACCATTTTCTGCTGTTGTAAGCAAAATAAATCACCATACAAACAAAAATATGCTGAAATATCATTTGTCACTTTTTCTTTCATTTGTCAGTCTTTTAATTGGAACCATATCCAAAGATTTGATAATGCCCCATTCTCTGTTTCATAGGCCCTTGGGAAACAAGTGCTGGCATACATTGCTGGTGGAAATGCCCAATTAATATACTCTATGGATGGTGATTTGGTTTTATCTATGAAAATTACAGATGTGCTTGACCTTTAACATGGGAATTCTACTCCTGAAAATTCATCCTACAGAAAGATAGATATACCTTCTTATAACATAGCTTTTTCATTGCAGCATTTATTATAATAGCAAAAGCCTGGAAACTACGCTGACATATAAAGACAAGTTACATAAATTGTTATATAATAACAGCCTCATTATACGCTGTATAGAAAAATATATGTGTATGATTGTTATTCTGAGCATATGGCAAATACAAGAAGAAATTAACAACACTCAAAAGCTAAAGATCTATAAATGCAATTTTAGCTTTGAAGTTATGGAGGTCAATTATTGCTTTTGTGAAGATCTTAAGTTAACCAAAGTTGGGCCAAGCCAAAGGAGTTTCTGGTTTACCAAATCTTAGCCTAGTAGTATTTACAAATTATGAATTTTCAGATTTTAAAATACAACCAAGGGAATAAATGAAACATGCCCTGAAGTAACTCATGATCTTTTCTTAACTTTTTAAGTTAAAAAGGTTTACTTTTTAATTAAAATGCAATATCCAGATCTAGAACATGGGTCAAACTGAAGATAATTTTCCAGACTCAAAGTGAAGGAAAATGTAAGAATGAACCTAAGCCTACAAACATGAATCTAGTTAACATTTCAAGAACTTGGGAGTGAATCTCCACATGTAATTTTTTATAAATCAAACCAGACACAGTTCAGAACTGCTCCTTCTGAATAGTTCTTATGACTTATCATTAGTATAGCTTCCTTCGTCATACCATCCACTTCCATGTAAAAATCTCTTCAGTCAGTTCTCACTTTTAAGCCTCAGGAGCAGCAATCTGAGTAAGTACTGACAATACACAATGGTTTGTAACTGACACTGCATATCAGAATGACAAGGGGGATATCTAATTATGTCAACCAAAAATTTGAAAACTCCATTGTCCAAACTAAACTTCAAATTGATCACTAGGTGAAAATACCTATCATAAAGCTAAAGACTACTGGAGAGTTACATTCAAAATGTCCTTTTAAAATGTAGCCCTATTAAAGTCATCTGACTTAAAACATCAGAACAGAGCATCTGATCATTTGTGACCACAGTGATTAGCATTCCCTTCTGAATTATCATTATGAAAATGATTAATCAAGCCAATAGATACTATTCTGAATTAGTGAGCTATGATTTTGTGATGTTAATGATATTATCCATTTTTGATTATACATATATATTCTGTTTCCAGAACATAAATGTCTGGTAGAAATATGGGATGAATATATTAATTGAAAGAGTTAGTAAACTCTTGGAACAAAGAAGAGTTCTCATGCTAAGGATAAACACATTTTCCAAGTAAATTATGCTAAAAGTGTCCATAGGGAGAGGTTACTTTTAAATGAGAGGTTATGTTTAAATGATTAAACTGAAAATCTGTTATCTTGTTATGGGGAAAAAGAATAAGCAACTTAAGCACTTTTTGAAACTTTCTCTATAATAATGATAATAATCTTAATCAACATAATTCTTTTCACCAAACACTATCCTAAAACACTTAAACAAAGTAACTGACTACACCTTCACTATAAAAATCACTCATGGGGTCTGTTATCATGGTATTAGCACCAAAATGCTAAAACTACAAAATTTTCTAGAGGCCATTAAGCAGATGAATAAAGATATTGGGTCTTCCTATATATAACTGAAACCCTTAAGGTAATTGCAGCATCATTATTTAATTATTCAAATAAACTCCTTGATTTTGATCAGAATTACATGAAAAGTCACTATTTCAGTTTTCAAATTATATATTACAAACAGCTGTTTATCTGAGAGGGCATAAGATAAGGAAGGGAAGACACATTTGTTGAACATATGAGGCTCTTCTTAATTTTTTCTAACTTATCTTTCTGGTTTTATCTCTTGTCACTTCACCTAATTAACTACACTTCCCGATAAGCTTTTTGATGCTAGATTCAAATGTGCCAGGCTTTTCCATTTCACCATGCTGATACAAGGCAAATCTATATTACCTAAGGACATGTAACATGCAATGAATTTACCATTCCCTAAATCTGCCTAAACCAAACCTGTATCAAAAGAATGAGCTCAAATCTTATCTTTCACATCTCTCTAAGACCCCTGTATTCACTTAGCTTTCTGTTCTCTGAAGCAAAAGATACATTTTGTATAACTTTATCTTGCATTCTTTGAAGTATATTAACTTTCCACATCCCTTACAGAGTTAGTTAGCCAAACTAAGTCAGATTTGCGTCTTGTGTTATACAAAGATAACACCTGACTCTCCTGGTTATATATTTGATCTTGCCTAGACATGGGTTGATTTGTTGATGCAATGTGGCATAAATGGACAACTGCCTAGATCCCCCTTCAAGGAAGGACTTGTTGCCTTAGCATCTGAGAGTGTTGCTGACCCACTGCCTTCCACCAACCCACATGTCAGAGATTTCTTCAGCTGCAGAAAGCCACTTCACTCAAGCCTACACCCCTTCCCACGGCAATCTGCATGTAACAACTTCTGGTTTGCCAACTCTGGATAACTTTGATAGGTCATTTTAGCTCCAGAGTTAGAAAGGGGTCAGATAAGAAGGTGGCAAGCCTGAATCATACCCTGTTTCCTCTTTGACCCTAAGGCCACTTCCTAAGAACATTTGGGTACTAAATTCCATCTCAGAGTATTCTTCTGGGAAATCTTACCTATAACATAAACTATCTGAAAATAAACTAAGAAATAGTTTGTTTTTGGCAAAATTTTGTAGAATTTTCAGAAATAGCCCTGACATCAAATATAGGGTGCCTACCAATGTAGCTGATAAATTTTTTTTATTCACAAAATAGTTAACTATATTCTACTTTATACCAGGAACTACAGTAGTAGTGACCAAGATAGACATGAAATCTTACATCAGAAGTCTACTACAGTTACAGAAATGGCTAAAACCATATAAAAATTAAAATATGATAATTTAGGTAAAGGGTTTTGTCACATTCTTGCATGAGTCGGTTCCTTAAGAAAGGGTTTTTCACATTTGCATAATCTCAAATTGACTGAAGTAACTGAAGTAAAAATCAATACAACGGAGACTGAAATAGTGTACATATTATGAAGGGTGTGGTAGTCACAAAGTCTGCTTAAACATATCCAGTTTACTAGGAATTTATTGCCAACCAAGTTGCAGTCTCTCATACTACCTTTTTGAGGAGAATTTCCTTTTTCTTTATACGTACCTACAAAATCATTTAAGTTATAGCCTGAGAAAATTTAGCTCATCATAAATTTGAAAATAAGAATGATTCAAACAAAACAGACTTCTTAAAAAAATCAGTATCTTTTCTGGAATAAGTTTTTACAGAGTAAGGGGTAATGATATGTTTTAAAGGTGTAGAGAAAAACTTGCCAAGAAAAGTCAATTAATCAAACAACTTGGAGAATCTGCTTGGTGAGAGACATTGTTTCCAAATGAAGAGTATTTGGTAAGTCATTTTAAAGTGTCAAAGATGAGGGGGTGCCTGGGTGGCTCAGTTAGTTAGATGTCTGATTTTTTATTTTGGCTCACGTCATGATCTCAGGGTCCTGAGATGGAGCCCCAGGAGAGTCTGCTTTTCTCCTTCTCCCCCTGCACCAACCCCCACCTCTAAAATAAAAATAAATAAATAAGTAAAGTGTAAAAGATGAGATTCCTGATTAAATCTAAAATTCTAAAATAAGTAATAAAGACTCTCTCTCTCTGTCAAATAAATAAATAAATAAATCTTTAAAAAAAACAAATAGTAAAAATAAAAAGGTCACTAAACTGATAGAAATGTGAAGATAATAAAACTATTAAATGGAAATAGAAAGTTGAAATATAGTCTGATATGTAACAGAGTAATAGAGTACTTCGAAAACCCTGATCTAAAGAAAGAACAGAAAATGCCAATATAAAACAGTAAGAATAACAAAAGAGATAAAACTACAAGGGGCAAATCAGAAACAAGAAGAAAACATCAGAGTTTTTAGGAGGATTTGCAATAATATTAGGAAAACATTACTGTTGTCATGTTCAGCACTACCCTTGTTCAACATTTTTCTAGAGGCTCCAGACAATGCTATATTGTAGGAAAAAGAAATAAGGGATTTGAATATTAGGTAAAAAGAGATAAAATTAACATCAGTCATCAGTGGTATTTTTTTTAACCAAGGAAACAAATAAAATATTAGAAGTAACAGATTAGATGTAAATATGCAAAATCACAAATGTTCATTTGTGCCAACAATATGCATTTAAAATGTAAATAAAGATAATATTCTAATTATAATAAAAACAAAACCAAAAGACTTTGAAGTTACTCCAGTAAGAAAGCACAATCATATTTTAAGAAAATTATAAAACTAAAATATATTTGAATGAGATATACTTCTTATCTGAATAAGAAGTTTCAACATTGCAAAGGTTCAGCTTCCCCAAAATTAAACTACATCTGTAATTCAATGTTAAATAAGGTATCACTTGGAAGAAAAGGAGATATTGTGACAATTAAAAATTTCACTGAAAATGTAATATAAAAACTTAATGCTTTGAATAATAGTGCCAGTATGCTTCCTGTAACAAATATCAAAATGTGCAATAAAGAGGAAACAAATGAAATGGTATTTCAATTCATTTCTTGAAGTAGTTACCAACAGGTTAATGAAACACAAGATATTTTCAAAATAAGATAAATATATTCTAGTAATTTAGTTATAAAGTATTTATGAAGCCATTAATATCAGTGGCTCAGATCTAAAAAAAAAATCTCTTTCAAGGAAACATCAACATAAGTAGAAATATTTATATTCTCACTTTTCTCAAAGTTTTAAGTGGTCCCAAAACATAATCTGTGAAAACTTTTAATAAATCTCTATGTTCTCTTCCTTTTCTAGCACCCTGCAACTCCTGGGAGTGCCTTTCCTTCCAGTAGAGAACTAGCTCTAGGTTCTAGTTTTGTAATTTTGGTCTTCTGATGATATTTCTCTCTCTCTCTTTTTTTAATCTCTGAGATATCACCTCTTCTCCTGAATATGCAACAACTCGAAAATGTAGCTGCCCCTTCCCCACTCCTATTCACTTGAACACTTCTAAAGAGATTCCAACTTTTTAGGAATTCCCATATATTAATACATTATTGTCTATGATATATATGGTTAAGGGAATGGGGCACATATAATCAGTCAAGAAAAAAAAGTCTCAAAGATTTTTATTAAATTCTTCACAGTAATCATATCTGGATTTAATTAAGATATTTATCATTTTTACTTAAGTATTTCTGCATTTTTATGAATACTTGCTTATAATCAAAACATAATAAAACAAATGATTAACTTGTACAGAATCTATTAACATTCTCTTTCAATCCCTATATATACAACTATTTGGTAGAATAATGTTTTCCTCTGTTGAAACACAACTGTCCAGTAATGTATCAAGTAAATGTTGATGGTTGAAGAATTTTTGTATTATCACAAAATGTTAATTAGAGGAAGATTATTATGGAGTATGGCGTAATTCTCATTATCAAGGGGAACTGACTATATTATATAATATTTCAGAGAAATTCCATAATCCAAATCCATCTTTTATATATTCATTTTCATTAGAGCTATACTTAGTTAAAATCAAAATGATCAAAATGGAAAAGATACATTAAGTCATCACTTTACAAATAATCATTTGAATTTTAATTATTTGAACATTCATGTGATAGTAAAGCTATCACTTAAAAATGATCAGTTGCTAAATGAATGTCATCAATGGATTTTATAATTTTAAGAAATTCCAACTTTTTAAGATTAAGTGAAATTAATCCAAATAGAAAGTTTATGTCTTCTTATAATATTATTGTTTGATGAGAAGATCATATATTTTATTTCATTAATGTCAGATATTAATCAGTATGTTGTAGAAACAGGGAAAAGGATATTCACTTAAGTGGCAGTTTTGCAGCCCTGTGGGGAATAGGGTGGAACTTGAGCTAGAGCCACTTGATGGCTCTTGGAAGCCTCTAGTATATAGGCATAAGGTGCTACTGCTGCTGACAGACTCATTGTAGCCCTTTATATTATTAATCCTGACCACCAAGAAAGACTAGAGAGCTCTGAATCATCCATCTCCAATCCCCATCTGACCCCTATGCCTTACGATAGTTCTAAACTCCCTCATCCCAAAATTCTAGACAAGTCCTCTGCAGCTAGATCATCGGCTTTATGTCTTCCAAGGATCTTTTTCGGTATTTTGATCTGAGTTTCAGAAGAAAGCTCTGGGTGATCATTTGGGAAATCTATTTATTTTTTCATTTTAGCCTGAAATACTTTTACCATTTAAAGACCCCCATTTATTTTTCTTTGTATAGACTCTAAGTTAATTTTACCTACTTTTTTTTAATTTTTAAAATTCTTCAAGTAAAGTGAAAATTTGCACATAGGTAGAAGAAATACACCACATACCAGTAAAAGAGAAATTGGACATTATTTTCCTTTCAGTTGGTATTACCTGCTAGTTATTACATTGTTTGCATTCTCCAAGACAGAATTGAATCCCTGCTACCCAAAATTTTATGGCGATAGATATAATAGATTCTACAGCCCAAATTTTATTACTTCTCCCAAAATGTACTCAACAGTCTGAACATCAAAACTTGGCAGAAGGAGACACTTTTGAATCAAGTTAGAGATTTGAATCCTGCCACTTAGTAACTACTTAGAATTTTGGATAATTCATCTTCCCTCTCAGAACTTCAATGTCTTCATTGGAGAAAACCTATTGATGGATTGCTGTGAGATTAAACAAGGTGAGATACACAGAAACCCTGGCACTTGTCTGAAGTTGAATAACCAATGATTTAGAGTAAAACTCTTGGGCAGTCTAAGTGCAGATATTAACCACTTAAATTTCCCTTAAGATTACAACACTAGTTAGCAAACACATTAGGCTAGTGATTCTTGACTGTGTATCTGAACTTCAGAGGGAATCTAAATGCCTAGATATTGAGTAAAAATCATTGTTGACATGTGTGTGCACTTTTTCTAAACAATAATTTCATAGCTTTCATCAGTTGTTTCAAAAGAATCTCTGAACTGAAAAAAAAAAATAAAAGGGTGAGAACTCCTGCTTTAGGTTCTTTTTATTTCTGCTTACAAAGAAAATATTATATTAAAAAAAAGATGACTAGCAATGCTAATTTCAATAATGTTTTAACCCTATGTTGAAGAAATATTCTTTGAACTACTGGACTTAAAAAATTTTCTTATTCTTTTTTTTTTTCCACTAAGTCTCAAGTTAATAGATTTGATATGTTAGCATTTAGATTTTTTGTACTAAGAGTCATGCAGTTGTCAAATGTCTTTTTTCACTTGGTAATCTTTATAACTCTATAATCTGTGAAAACAATGAGTAACATAAATATTTCTGGAGATCTTACTATCAACCTCCAACCTTAGGCAATTAAAATTATTTCCTATAAAACTTCTCTTGGTACTTAAATCAAAGACTATAACTCTTAGCTAAATATTTCCAATATTTAGGCACATCTGCATGGCTCAGTTATTAAGCATCAGGTCATGATATCCAGGGTCTTGTGATTCAGCCCCGTATCAGGCTCCCTGCTCAGAGGGAGACCTGCTTCTCCCTCTCTCACTCCCCCTGCTTGTGTTCTCTCTCTCTCTCTCTCTATCAAATAAATAAATAAATAAATATTTCCAATATTTAAACATTTTAATCTATGAAGAAAATCAAAGAAGAACTTCACTTTTCAACTATAATCTAGGGGCTAAATGTTTTCTTAGATGTTTCTCCCTGGAGTGACAATCTTAGATACAGTTATAAAATATCAATTCTCAATATAAATGCTTCTTGCCTTTCTTGTCACCATGTGTGGATGAGAAGATCAAATAATTAAGGAATCCTCTAGTTCTCAATAAGCAATTATTAATTAAGAAAAACAAACAAACAAACAAACAAACAAAAAACCTAACTTTTGGTGGGGGTGCTGTTGAGCTCAGTCAGTTAAGTGTCTGACTTCAGCCCAGGTCATGATCTCAGGGTCCTGGGATCCAGCCCTGTGTCAGGCTCTCTGCTCAGCTGGGAGTCTGCTTGTCCTTCTCTCTCTCCTTCTGGCTCTCCTCCCCCTCATGCTCTCTGTCTGTCTCTCAAATAAATAAATAAGTTAAAAAATTAAAAAACGTAATGACGTTCCTTATGAGGGAAGCTTTCTCTAATACCATGATATTAAAACATGGTTGAAAGTAAAGAGTATATATTCTTTACATTTACTTAAATAGAAACTATTTTTAAAAAAGAAAACAAAGTTAGAAGGAGCTCTTCTAGGATTTTTAGATTTAAACTCCTTTCAGGACTTTCATTTTATTATGATAGATTAAGTATTTACATGTTCTCTGCACTTTCTCAAGATGCCACTAAAATAAGGTGAAGATTTTAAAAAGATAAAAATCCCCCAAAGAGAATGGGAGAGGGGGTAAAATGGCTGAACAAATGTCAATGAATTTCAGGGAAATGGATGTAGCAAAAGTAAGAAAGCAAAACAAAAACAGAAACAACAACAACAACAAAAATGTGTCTACAAGGGGGAATGCTAAGAATATGAAATCCAATTCATTCAGCAAAACACAGAAAGGGTAGAAAAACCAAAGACATTCAGTGCAACAGATGGTGAAGGTGAAAGATGGAGTTGAAATCAAGAAAAATATTCAAAATTAGTATAAAGAACAGTTAGATTCTCTGGTCTTCTCTTTATCCAGAGTAGCAATTTATGGCTCTTCCCTATCCTAGCAAGAAATTAAAGTTTTTAAATGGAGAAATTGAACCAAAGAATTATATTTTGAGACACCAGGCACGAGAGGAGATTTATTTTAGGGAAAAAAAAAAAAAAAAAAAAAGGAAGAAGAAAAAGTTCTCTCTTTTTTTTTTCTTTCTTGTTTTGTCTTTAAAGTCTACATAATGAACAGAATTCACTGTAATCATCTCCAAAAATGTATAGACAGTTGTATAATGGTATATTCTCTCTGAAAAGCTAAATGACCCCATATTGGGTAACTCAAACAGGTGGTCATAACACTGCTCTCAGTAAAGCTCACATCACCAGATGGTACAGACTGCATGTTTGTGTCTCTCAATATTCTTATGTTGATCTCTTAATTCCCAATGCAAGATTAGGTATTAGGATGTGGGGCTTTTGACAGATGACTATGTAATAATGGTAGAGCTCTTACAGATGAAGAAATTAGTGCCCTTACAAGAGACCTCAGAGAGCTCCCTCATCCACTCTGTCACGTGAGGACATAGAAAACAGCTTTCTTCAGACACCAAGGGATTTTCTGATGAGGAAGCAGAAAGCAAGCTGAGGGCAAAGCACAAGCTAACACCCCACTCCTCCCCAGCCCCCAAAACACACTAGGTAGGATGTATGTGACAGTCCTCAGGCACCCCCGGCTGCTCTAGAACAAAGGAAAAGGAAAAACAAATGGTTAATTGATAGAGATCAGGGTTATGCAGGACATGAGCTTCCATCTATCCTAATGACTTACAAGAAAAAAAAAATCTCCAGAAACCCTATAGATTCAATTTCCTGGAGCCCTAACATCACCCTCCCCTCCATAGGATAGGAAAATCCTATATAATTAGTCACTCCTCACAACCCCAGTGCAACAATTTCTGTCCATGTGTCCTGTCCCTGTACTTTAATAAAACCACTTTTCTGCACAAAAGATGCCTCAGGAATTTTTTCTTGGCCATTAGCCCCAGACCTCCAACACTTCAAACCATGTCAGTAACTTGATCTTGAATTTTTCAGCCTCTAAAATTGTGGGAAAGTTTTTCTTAGCCTATAAGCCCAGTCTATGATACACAGTTACAGCAGCCTAAATGGACAAAGATTAGTTCTAAAGCCAAAGCCCATTCAAACAAACTGAAAGAAGAGAACAACCCAGAGCGAAGACACAATTCAGGAAACAAAGGAAAACATGAAAAACATCAACACCCTAAGACACATGAAAATATATACTGTATTCACCAAGAACACAGGGTTTCTTGCTTACTTGGTATGTTTTTTGAGGTTGGTTTTTTTTTTTTTTTTTTTTTTTTTTTTATGATAGAAGAAAACAAAAACACCTTGTGGAAATTAAAAGTACAACACACGATATTTCTAAAAAATTTTTTTGGAAGGAAAGTTCAAGAAAACCCTCAGAAAAATGAGGAACAAATACATACACTTGGAAAATCTGAGACATAAGGTTTGGAAATTAAAGAACAAATCCAGAGGTCTACAACTGACTAACTAGAATCCCAGAAGGAAGAGAAGAACAAGCCAAATAATACTATCAAAGATGCCATGAGAAAAAAAAAAAAAAAAAGTTCCCAAACTAACAGATATAAGTTTCTTGATTCGAAGGGCCCTTAAAGAGCTCAGCACAATGAATGAAGGAAAAAAAAAAAAAAGTCTAAGGTTCATCATTTGGAAATCTTGAGAATAGCAGGGGGGAAAAAAAGCAGAAATTAGGAATTCCCTTCCTTGGTATTCTCCTTCAGTCCTAGGGTACCACACAGTTTCCCCATAGCTCTTCATTACAGCAAATAATTCTTTATATAATACTAAACCAAGAAGGAGGAAGATACTTTTTTTTTTAAGTTTTTTTTTTTTTTTTTGAAAGAGAGAGAGTGAGCATGAGAGGGAGAAGGTCAGAGGGAGAAGCACACTCTCCACAGAGCTGGGAGCCTGATATGGGACTCGATCCTGGGACTCCATGATCATGACCTGAGCTGAAGGCAGTTGCTTAACCAACTGAGTCACTCAGGTGCCCCAGGAAGAAGATACTGTATGAAGAAACTAAAAGATACAACTGAGTTGAAAAACAAAGGGAGATTCCAGATGAAGAGGAAGAGAGGGCCCAGATTACAGCTGGGTCTTTAACCTAGACAACTACCAGTCCAGATTGAACATGAGAGTGAAGTTCTTTTTTTTTTTTTTTTTTAATTTTTTATTTTTTATAAACATATATTTTTATCCCCAGGGGTACAGGTCTGTGAATCACCAGGTTTACACATTTCACAGCACTCACCAAAGCACATACCCTCCCCAATGTCCATAATCCCACCCCCTTCTTAAGGAAGGATTTCTCTCAGTAAGAGAGAGAGGGAAAACTAAAAAACAAACCAAAACCTGGTAGAGTTCATGAAAATCCTATGTAATTAGTCACTCTGACCTCGTGGAAGAGAAGTCTGTAAGTTGGGGAAGAATTAGAGGTAGAGCTATAGAATGCTTAGAAGAAAAAATATTCTTGGTGAAATAGTTATCAGCAACACCTTTATAGTGATAATTCTGAAAAAAGACCCTAAATTATCAATATAATTTTGAAATTAAGACATAAATATTACATAAGGAATATAAGTGAAAAAAGTGTAGAAAAGGATCTGAAAATACTAAATCTTCACTTTCCGTATTAAATAGCCAAAAGGTTTTATCTAAAATTGATACAATCAAGAAATGGCAGAGGAAGCATATTTTTAGGAAGGTGGAGGGAAATGCCAGGAAACACAGCTAAGAAAATTATCTCTGAAAAGTAAGACCCAAGGGAGCAGTGAGTAGCAATAAGAGCACTAGAGGCTTATTTTTTTCTTTTCTTTTGTTTAAATATAAGCTGATAGTGCTATGTATATAGTACTATATAAACAAATATATAGTACTTATAATATATAATACTATATAAATATACATTTATAAGTATACAAATATAAATATTATATAAGATATAATATATAATAATTATAAGTATATAAACAATTATATTTATAAATATGCATACTTACATAGATACATAAATATATATACTTATATTGATATTATATGTCTATATTTCTATATACTACTTCAATTAAAAAACTAGATAAAATATATCTTTTAAATTTCCCATTAAAAGAAAGTGAGTTATAAAAGAAAAAATAAAGAAAGCAAAGTAAAGAAAAAAAAAATGAGGTTATGCAGTCAAATAAAAATGTCTCTGGTTTATCTTGTCGAACCCAAAATATTAACTGTTTTTTTGCAGTCACCGATTGGTTTGACTTTCTAGTTTCCTCTCTCCCTTTTATGAGTCTTAGTGCTTATTCAAATTATACACTAAAACTCCTAGGCCATCAACAGCCACTTAAACAATGGGACTCCACCTCTCATTTGATCTAGGAATAGGTATGTTCCCAAGACAGGCCACAGGGAAGCTTTTTCCTAAACTTTGCTCTTCAGACAAGGGGTTAGTGGGACACTTCACACAAGCTGGGTAAAAGCTGAGATGAGAGAAGTCTCTGTGATCTTTACCACATTTAATGTCTTGTCCCAGTCATTCCTGAAATACCGCAGTTTCCTACTACTTGGGATTACCATTATTGTTCAAGTGGGCTTATAAAATTTACTTTTCGGAGTGAACTATTACCAAATCTCACATTTATAAATGATTTCTTTCTACTTTCTTAAACTATTCTTCGTTTATAAGATTTTATGTTTTCTCCTTGACAAACCACAAATGGGGTCTCATAGGCAAAGGCACAGGTCAATTGATGTTGTGATGGCAAATTAAAAATGCCAGTTACCAGAGATAAAATGAAAGTTATATTATTACTCTCCCTAAAGTGTTATATAGTAATCAACACCCTGAGAGAAGGAAACATGATTTAAGAGTTGGCTTATATGAGCATAGGGGTTCATGGGATTTCTCCAAATCTTGATTGAGGTTCTACCTATTTGTGTGTGTGTGTGTGTGTGTGTGTGTGTGTGCGTCCCCTGCGCACGCATGCTCTTAGTGGTGAAACTAATTTTGTTCTTACTTACAGGTGAATTTTCCTTGAGATTATGCCACTATCCCCTATTAGACACTGACATGTTCCTAAATTTAAGCACTTGAGAAGAAGAAATCCAAATGATAAATATCACTTAGTAGTCCGCCAAGGCCCCTTGTCCCTGAATACTTTATGCTCTGATGCTGATTTGTAAGTCAAATAGTTTAGTTGTATGCCAGTGCTCACATTCAGCCTTATCAACCTCATAGCACAAAGAGACCTTGTAATGTAATATCTCATCACCAAAAGGACAGTTAGATAATATAGGACCATGCTTCAAAAATGGCTTAGCTGGCAAATACATATTTTAAACAGACTGGTTGATTGACTTAAATATTAGAACTGTCTTTCATCAAGTCTTGATTGGCTGATAACGTTGAACCAATAGTAGCTTCTTTGAAAAACATTTCATTTAAGATGATGTAAATAATATCTTGTATTATTAACAGATTCCTAAAAACCTTCATTTACTATCTGCATAATAATAATCTGGCATATACATTACCCTTTAGAAATTGAAACATCACTGTATCTATTTGAAATACTAATGGGAAAAGAGATATGAAGAAAAAAATCTTTAAATAATAGGAAGTTCTTAAACATAAGTTTTAATCTTATTATGAAAAATTGGCATTAATTATGCAAGTTTGTGTGCCAAAATATACTTTGCTGGTCTTGGTTGCTTTATTATCATGATGAATACAAGAAAATGTATTCAATATGCCTGGATCAAAATTCACAGATTTTAAATAAATTGTTTCTTTTGTGCTTTTCTGATACTGCTTTAAGAAGTTCAAGCTAATCAAAGTCTAAATCTTAAAGGGAGAAAATAATTTATTGATTGAAACAGGCCATGATGCATGAGTCTTGTAAAGAGATAAAATTAAATTTACTGGAGAAGTGCTCTGTACTTCATCTTCACTTCCACTAGGAAATGGTGTGTTGTTCTGCCTACATAGGAAGAAAAATAGGAAAGAATACCTGGAGGTCAGGGTCTTTCCAGACTTCATAGTAATTTCCAAATGGATCACATTAGAGAAATTGAAGAATTCTCATCCACTGCCCATCTCACCACAACATACGCCCTGTAGGAGTTCTAACTTACATGTTTAAATTGCGAATTTTTTGGTAAAGATGGTGGTGGTTAATTTCCACTGGACCACAGATAAGGTTTTAAGTAAAGGGATGATAATCTGTTAATAGCAATTCTGCTTACTTCAGAAGCAGTGGACTTTATACTTTAATAGGAAAGTCCTGTACTCATTTTCAATTAGAAAACTCTGCCAACACAATTACACACACTGTTTATAAATATCTTAATATCCAGTGGTAAATAAGAATGTCGTTTTCTTAACCGTTACAAATGTCTGTGATGTACACAAATGCAGATTTACTGTAACAAATAATTATAAATTATAAATATATAAAATATATATTTATATAAAATATATAAAATAGAAATATATAAAAATATATTTAAAATATAAATATATAAATATTATAAGAGAATACAACTTGATTGAAGAGGAAAAAATGAACATTGTTTTAAAATGGCAATGTTTTTTTCTACAGGCAGTCACTTTCAATAACAATTAGATTATCAAGCAGAAGAGCTGATTGATCGTTAATGAATCTCTTGATATTATTCCATAGTTTTCAAAAATATAAAGATTAACTGAAAAGGTTGTCATGGACATTATGTAAGAGTTAATAGGGTGTACAATTGTAAAAACAGAACAGAACCTTTTCAAAATATGTTCATACCTAAACCCAATAAAATAGGAGATTTGTGGCACTCTTTTGGGTGGCCAGCATTAATAGGCAAATATTCTTAATAAATTAATCTCCACAACTAACAGCCACAGTGAAATGGAAATTAACAAGTTCTTGCTTTTATTTTTAAAATAAAAATATCTGAAACAAGAAATATCAGTGTTTATATAAGTACCTACATCCAAAAACTGTGTTAAACTTCAATATCATACTTTGAAGGAGTTAGTGTTGAGTAAGTTATAAGAAAATATTTGTATTTTAACTTTTCCCTCCTGACTTAAAGCAGATTCCACATCAACCAACAAACTCCACAGTCGCATACAAAATGGTTTATATATCATGTATATATCGCATAAAATATATAAAAATAAGTCTATGAAATACATATAGAAGAAACAAGATAAGGATAAAAATAAACTGAAACAAGGTCAATTATTTTCTAAAATGCTTGCATTTTAGAGGCACCTGGTTGGCTCAGTCGGTTAACTGTCTGCCTTCGGCCAGGTGATGATCCCAGGGTCCTGGGATAGAGCCCCACGCTGCTGAGCAGGGAGCCAGCTTCTCCCTCTCCTTCTGCTCCCCAGCCCCGCCCATCCCACCTGTGATCTCTCTCTCTGTCAAACAAATAAATTAAGTCTTTAAAATGCATGCATTTTAGACAAAAGCAATCAAATAAATTGGAAGACCAAAAAATGTATTCATGCATCGGTGAAGAGTTTAAAAGATCCTTAAATCCACCCACCATTAATGACACTATTTCCTTCTATGAATTTCCTGTCATACTTCCTCTGTTCCAACCTGATAAAACATTGCTTTATCAACTTAATATCACCAGACAAATCTCACCAAGTTTAAGTCTATGCCATGATAGTGATCTAATAAGCCCTAGAGTACAAAGATGGCATGGGACTGTGTGCATAGTAGGCCCTCCATAAAAGCCTATTAAAAAACAAATGAAGTAAGCATATCCACCCTTCAAACTAAAAATAAATATTTACTAAATTCAGTAAGTGGGTGTTAAAGGAGTTACAAAGCCTGAAGTAGCTATCAGTTAGAAGATACCAACAACCCTGCTGGGGATGCAAAAATAACACACAGCTTTAGGTGCTACACCTTAGTCCATGCATTATAAATTTAGTAGAAAACTAAAGAAAATAGAGTAATGTAGGTTGAAATGCCCTCTGATGTAAGCCAACATTACATGAAAAAACTAAAGAATATTTTGTTGTGAAGCATCTGTCTGCAAAAGAACAAAATACTTTTTCATTAATGAGAACATAGTAACATGTTCATTAAGTGAATGAGCCATCCTCATTTTGAAATTAACTTATTTTTCATTTTAAAGGGACCTGGCTCATTACTTTATCACAAAAGTAAAGTATTTTTCTGGCTTTGTACTCAAGCCTCTTGTGTTTGCAACCCTCCCAAAAAGCCTATACACGTTTCCTGCGGTTAATTTACCACAGGTTTGTTAAAGC
Source organism: Mustela nivalis (assembly GCF_964662115.1). Classification (NCBI taxonomy): domain Eukaryota; kingdom Metazoa; phylum Chordata; class Mammalia; order Carnivora; family Mustelidae; genus Mustela; species Mustela nivalis. Next base: position 92,378,167 of record NC_139030.1, on the reverse strand, counting down.
CAACAATTGTTAATTTACTGATCAGATTCACCTATTATTTGTATACATTATATTAAACATATTCCTAATGCACTCAAACTTCTTTGTGAGGATGCAAGGAAATTACAGTGAATATGGTGGAGATCAAGTGGGGCCTTAGATCTTCATTATAAATTATCAAAAAAAAAGAACTGGTTCCCTGGGCTATTTTCTTACCAGGAAAGGAATGAAAAAGGGAAATTTATTTCCGACCATAAATCCCAAATGTTTCATTTTCATTTTCCCCGAGTTAACTTTCTCACCTAGCTAAGCAGCATTTCCCGCTATTATTAGCTGCTCGTCCAATATCAGCTGACCAGTATCCATCAAACGCCTTGCTTCCATGAGCTTAGGGACTCCCAAGGAACCCCACGTATGCAGACTTCTGCTTACAGCTTCTAATTATTTTCTAACAGATAATAGAACATTTAAGTTCCGAGAGGTTAGATTAAATTTGTAAGTGGATCAAAACCCTAGATAAAACTGCAGAGGCTATGATCACTGTGGAAAACCGTAAGCTTTTTAGTTTTGAGATAAAATGCCCTCACTGATTGCTTATTTTCGTGACAAACCACTCTCATAATTTTTCTACCTCAGAGGTGCTCATTCTTATTTCTAATCACACTGTGCCCACCTATACATAAACTGTAAGCGATGAGAATTAAAAACATGGCTTTTTAAAAGCTGCAGCAGCTTAGAAATGTTCAAAACAATACCTTGATATTTTTATTTTTACTGGGGAAATAAATTGAGCTTTTTATGTAGTATTTATAGAACAAGTCATTTTTTAAAAAGGCTTAAAGAGAGATTCTATGGTAATCATTTTAGGAAAAGGGTAATGATGAGATTAAAATATATGTATTTACAGTATAGGTAATACTTATGATTTATTTATATTGATAATATAATTATAAAATATATGTATAATATATAATAATGTATAATATTAATATATATCAATATATATTCATTCCACTATGTAGATACACATATGTGTGTGTGTGTGTGCGCGCGCGCTACTGAAAATATCAGCACATTGAGCCTTCATTTACTGAATCAAATCACTGGTACCTGAATAACTGAAATCACCTTATGCCACATAATGTAAATCAGGCTTTTATTCCTCTAGCAGAAAAAATATTTTATATCCTTGAAACTGCAAACAGAGGATTAAACCTTAATCAAACCATCCATATCAAGGTTTGATATGTTTGAAATTATTTGCTAATATTTTGGAAATTCTGTTCCCCAGTCTCTGCTTGCCCTATGGGCAAGAGCTTTCTACCTGAATTTTATGAACAAGTTTTATATGATAAACAGCTCTTTACTGGTGCAATCAAACGGAGTGAGAATTCTTTCTAAGCCATTATAATTAGCAAATACTATTCAGATTGGAGTCAGAAACTGCACATGATCAGTATAATTCTCTTCTAGGTCTCTGGTGGCACAGCAATACATCCCCTAGTGATTTATGAAATTCACCAAATTGTAGAGTTTACAGAGCTGGAAAATATCTACAATATGGAAAACTAATGCCTTTAACAGATTCCTAATTTTCATTTATTGAATTCAAATATTGGCACAGTAGACTATGTGCTCTTGAGAAATGTCCTTTCATGCACACAAACCCAAGAAATGCTTTGGAGAAACAGAAGCAGAAAACTTAAGTTACATGTTGAGGTTTACAGAGAGAAACCTGTTTTGGTTTTATAGTCTCTTTTAGGTGCTTCAAGAGAAAAATTAAGCCTGTGAGAATATAAAACCTGTCAGGTATGTTGCCTATTTTCAAACATTTTAGTATTCCCTCAGAAATATTCAAAGCTGAAGTTTTAGAATATCTATTAAATTCAGATAACTGATACCAGCAATGAATTATGACTGCAGTCAATTATTTCTATTATTTATTTTTGCCAAAATCTCTGATAAAATCAAACTTTTTTCGCCCCTTTTTATACAGGATCCCATCCACGCATCCTTACTCCTATTGGAATAGATATAAATAGGCAAGAGACAGGGGTGGGTCTGGGGGAAACTCTAATAACAGGTTGTTATTAGAGAAGCAAACACTATCTTAAACCACAACATAAAATATCAGGAACTCAAGATTAAGAAGAAGCTAAAAATGAAACCTAGCCCTACCTGCTCATATATAAGGGAAACATTTGCACAGAAGCATTCAAATGGTTCCCACTAGGGGAGGTTCCTGACCTCCTGGATATATTGAAAATCTACAAAGTGTTTTCCTTCTTCTTCTGCTTCTTCTGCTTCTTCTTCTTCTTTTTTTAAGATTTATTTATTTATTTGACAGAGAGAAAGAAAGAAAGAGAGAGCACAAGCAGGGGGAGCAGGAGAGGGAGAAGTAGGCTATTTGCTGAGTAGGGAGCCTGATTGGGGCTCGATCCCTGGACCCTTAAATCATGACCTGACCTGCTAAGGCAGATGCTTAACTGATGGATCCACCCAGGCACCTCAGGGTTTTCCCACTTAAAGTGTTTCAAAGAGTCAATACTCTTACTTATAGAGTCAATATGGAAGATCTATTTTTCAGAGATATGTTATTACTCTGGATTCAAAACAGCTACTAAATTTGAGTTTGTAGAAATAAATCAGAGATTAGCATTATAAATATTTAAGGAAGATGATCCAAGTACAATATGGTACAATATGTCAAATAAAGGTAAGACTGTTGGGGGGAAATTCTACAGAAATTAATTAGATTGGAATGAAGAAGGCTTAAAAGAGGAATAGAAGTCTTTTGAAAAATAGGGGAAAAAATCTATTCAGGCAATTAACAAAACATTTATTGGTTCCTAACTACATGCTTGCATTATGTTTGTCATTAAATAGGCAGTTGTGGGGTCAACAGACAGTCTTCGTTGTCAAAGATCCTATAGCCTACTGGTAGAGTAGGCTTCTACAATAATAACTAGCACAAATACGTAGGTAATAGTCTATCATGATAGATGCACAAAGGAAAATTTCTAAACTCTGTTAAGTTATAATTTGGATTAAGGGGTCAGGAAAGCTATCTTGGAGATCATATGCTTAAACTGAGAAAATAAGAATGACTGCGAGTTCATCAGGTGTAAATGGAAGAAAGACCCTCCAGGCAAAGGGATTGTCATGCTTGGCTTGTAAGCAGTAGAAAGAAGGTCAATGAAGAGAATGAAGACAGGAAAAGTGATGAGGAGGTCGGGAAGCAAGGATTTAGTATTTTACCTTAGTGAAGCCACTGGAAGTTTTTATGCCAAGGAGTAACACAATTCAAGACTTGTATTAAAAAGTAAGGAGATCCAACTGGAGGTTATTCTCATAATTCAAGCTGAAGACATCAACAGTTTGGATTAAGGTGGTAGCAGTGGAGTATAACAAGAAAAGGAAGCTCTCCAAATGTGTTCTTGGCATAGAATAGAAGCATTTGCTCTTGAATTGTAATGGATCATGTGAGGGATTGTGACATTCAATGACAAATCCCAAACTACTGATATGGACAATAAGGGTGGATAGATACACAAATTATTTACGTAGGTAAGACTGAATGCAGAACAGATTTAGAAGAGAAGGTATAAAAGTACATTCTGAATGTGTTAAACTTGAGATGACCCTGAGATTTCAACTTGGAGATATCAAGGATGGAGAGAAAGTCAGATTCATAAAATAAACTAGAGATGAAATTTGGTAATTCAAAGAGAAAATTTAGGGAAAAGAGGTCTAAACCATGGTACCGAGAAATTTCAGTATTTCCAGGATTGCTTAATGCCAGCATGATTTTGAGAAGCAAGAAAGTTGAGGATTTTTAAAGGAATGCGATTGTAACAGTGAGCCATGAATCCAAGTTGTTTGAGGAGGGATATAGGGAAGGGGCAGCTGAGAGGTAGCGAAAGCTAGAAGAGTAGATATATGGGTGATACCTAAAAGGGTAAAATGTTCCTCAAGTATGTGCAATAGAAAAGGAACCAGAGGGGCAGGAGAAGGCAGTTAGAGAATGGGGTGTTTGAAATAGTGATTTCAGATGTGATGCCATTTCTAATCAAGCTCTATACAGTTAACAGGATATAAACAAGGCTTAATGGAATAAATTATAACAGAGATTATTTACTTTAGTTACTGGTAAATTTCTTTTTTCTTGTGTTTACTTTTCCTTCCCTTTCCTTTCTTTTCTTTTTAGGAGACCTTTGAAAGACTAACTTCTATTTCTAATGGAGTTTATAGAATCTCTTTTTGAAGATATTGTTTGATTTTTAAAAGCAAAGTAACTGCCTAAATGCTTTCTTAGTTATTTTAGCTATAATTCATTTAAGGAAAGAAGAATTGTTTATAACTGACTTCTCAAGATCATGGCAGCAGTGTTGAATCCTTTGACATCTAAGTAATGGGCTTTTTAAAAAAGGAATTTTGCATTTTGTTTTACCTCTAAAATTGATTAATTATATTCATGTATGCAAATGAGCAAAATCTGGAAGACCTAAAGATATCATTGGATTAAATTGTATGAATTTTTAAAAATCCATTATTAGTATGATACAGGATCTAAGAGTTATTATTAACTCTGTGAAGTCATAAGCATAAAAATGTTATTTTTATAATGTGAAATTATGTTATTGAACAGAACATCTTTTCAAATAATTTTTTTAAGTCTGCTATAATCTGAAAGAAAATATAAACTCTACTAGTAAATTCTATTTGTCTCAACCCATTAATATGATATCAGTTAGAGTTGGAACAATTCTCATTAAGGCAATGAATATGATGGGGCACCAGGATGGCTCAATCAGTTAAGCGCATCTGACTCTTGGTTTCTGCTTAGCTCCTGATCTCATGGTCATGATCTCACTGTTATGAGATCGAGCCCCACATCAGGCTCTGCGCTGAGTTGAGCATGGAACCTCCTTGGGATTCTCTCTCCTCTCCTTTTGTCTCTCTCTACCTGCTCACATGCTGGCTCACTTTCTCTCTCTCTCTCCTTCTCTCTCTCAAAAATAAATACATACATACATACATACATACATACAATTTTTAAAGAATTCATTGAATATCATAAAGACAATACAAGGAAGAGCAACATGTAAGCAAAATTCACATGGACATTTCTTCTGAAAACAGTGCAATGATCATACAAGATAAATAGATTTTCCTATTGTATAGGGAGAGGGCAACAAGTTCTTCTTCCTTTAATAGAAATATGACTATTTTTTAAAAAGATTTTGTCTATTTATTTGACAGACAGAGATCATAAGTAGGAAGAGAGGCAGACAGAGAGAGTGGAGGAAGCAGGCTCCCCGCCAAGTGAAAGCCCGATGAGGGGCTCGATCCCAGGACCCTGGGATCATGACCTGAGCTGAAGTCAGAGGCTTTAACCTCCTGAGCCACCCAGGTGCCCCGAAATATGACTATTTATACAGTAAGCCTGGATAATCTGAAACACATTTTTTTGGAGCAACTTACTGGGAGCTAGGTGGTTGACTTGGCATGGGAAAGCTGACAGTAAAGCCAACAAACAGAGCACTAAGCTGAAGCATTATTATTATTCAGTCACTGGAATTTAGGATAATTGTTTTTTTATCTCAATATTTTTTAAGAAAACAAATAAATAAAACATTTAAATACACATACACTTACAAGGGATAATGTCAAGTGATAGTAGGCTTAAATATCAGAGCAAACAACAACAACAAAACAATAGTAGTAGAAATTCAGACAAACTCAAGAGTCTGTCTGATTTGACCAGACCATGTTCCCCAATTCCAGGAATCTTACTCAATAGCTTCATTTTTTAGTTATGTGTTCTGTAGCATTTTATGGATAAAAAGAAAACAAAACACAAAACCCAAAAGACAACAAGGTAAAACCAAACCAAAAATAAAAAAATAATACCCTGTGCTTTTCCAATGAAATGGTGATATTTGAAACAAAAACTAGACATGTGTATAAATGTAGATATTCTTCTTAAGAAGGTGGACCTCTAGGGTAATTTTCTTAATGTTGTTCAATGTGATCTTCCTTTATGGTAATTAAGGACATATTGGCCATTCAGTAGCTATGTGTTATTATTGTCATTATGAATCCATTAGACATATTCAGGTGAGTTGAGTAACAGCCTTCTGACCAAATTCTCCTTCTCCTGCTTTTAGCATAGCATTTCATAGAATATAGATTGTTTCTTATTTATTTTTGCCTATGGTTTTTACCATAGAATTTTTATTCTAAAAATCATCTCCTATGCCCTGGATATCAATAGAAATATTGGATGTAGTGAGTTTTAAGTTGTTGCATTTTGTCATTTATTAAAATAACCAGTAACACAGAGCTACATCTAATAAACTTAGTAGTAGTAGTTATTGAATCTAGAACATTCTACTCCAACTATAAAGGTGCATGTTGGGGATAGGGTGGGACAAAGAGATCTAATGCTTAGTAAGAGTATGCAGTTCCCATTATCTTCAGACTTTATTTTTTTTCTTTAAAATGGCATAAAACATATGCTGATAAACAAATATATATAGACACTAGTTTGCAAAAGAGAAGGTAGCATGATTGCAGTATATGTTATATGAGTTTGAAAGTTAAACTTGGAATATTCTACCACATGGAAGGACCCAAACTAAAAGATATGTCAAATAAGACTTTAATCTCAATAACCTTGGGAATATGAGCAACTTTAACTTAATTCTTAGGCCCAAATTATAAATAAATTTGCTCGCATGAAACCTTCTATTACAGTTTGATATGTTATTTAAGTATTCATAATGATTTACACACATAGTAGATGAGCTAACAATGTTGGTATGAAATGTGGATAATTTTGCATTCAAATTACACCAGCCTGTTTAAAATCTGAATTTATCGTTAACTTTGCCAGTGCGACTATATTTTAATTATTGCGATGTCATACTAATGTTTTGAAGGAAGTTGTGAAAATAGTAGGAGGTGTTTCTGCTTGATATTTATTGAAATTGCCAATAGAATTCCGCCAATCTATTAATCTTCTAGTATTTATCCATGAGGTATGAGGGCTCAGTAAAAATATTTTCCCTAATAAATATTTCTTTAAACTTTTAAAAAGAACATACTGTTTGGAGTCTGTTGGTCACCAGATTTATCAACCATTTAGGAAAATGACCCCTTTCATGGCTCAATCAGAGTCTCATCTAAAATTCAGTAGAAATCTTAAGACTTCAAGCTATCATCTCCACTCCTGTTTCCATGGGAATAGACTTCAGATCAGGAAAAAAAAAAAAAAAAATGGATAGGGTTAGGAGCTTTCAAATAATCATTCAAAATCATGATGAAGCTTTTAGAGCTTCTTTCTTAGGTGATTATTTTGTAGCCTCTTAACCCCTTTTTGCCGGTCTGTTTCCATGGAAATATGACAAAAATGGCTGTCTAAGCCTCCAGCAGAGATTATTAGCATTCTTGTGGATTTCAGCTTTGGCTACAGTCTAGGCTGGGCAAGATCTTTTTCTTTTTTTTTTTAAACTCTGTCTTACATATTAACTTATATTGTGTATATTCATTGTCCTTTTTCTTCATAACTTTCACTTTGAAAATTCCCTTCACAACATATACGTATAATCAAGATCAAATTGATTGTGACATAACTGAAAAAGGCTTCAGTTTCACATTTTACTATATGAGCCAGGACATGTAGCTGCAGAGAATGTTAGAACTTTTAGACACCTGCAGAAAGAAACACTATTTAGTTACTGGACTCAATGTCTGTCAGGTGTTGGTAGATAAGTAACAAAAGTGGTATTCAAAATATTAAGCAACTGGTAAGGTACAGCACCAACTGATCAGAACAGCTGGTTTGTACCTGTTAATTATCAGTTCTATTATCTAATAACCAATATATTGTTGAACTAAAAGCAGCCCTATATAAGAAAGTAAGCATTATATCCAAATAAATTATTCAAAGTCAAAAACTGAGCTCCTGTACAACCTAAAAAAGAGCTTACAAGAAAAACTGGGTAGAAATATATAGCAATCCATCTTTAAAAATCAAAATGCATATGCTTGCATCATCTTTCATATAAAGGTCATTTAAAAATCAAAATTATTCTTATTATTGAAGATTTTATGCTAAAATAAGAAAGAATATATACATGGGTCTTTGATAGAACCTCTGGCAAGTTATCTTGTGTTGAATGTGAAAAAAATAACAGCATACCTCATACATATTTTATCTGTCCTACCTTCTGAAATTCGCTGAACAGCTCAATCTACAATTTTTGCTAGGGGAAATCTTAAAGTTCTGATTAACTTCATAAAGTATTTTTATTCTTCAGAGCTCTCTTATTTTTCTATAGTTGGAGCTTTTTACCCATTAGGTTTGTCTTCTGAATTTGAACTGAAAAAGTAAATTTCAATTGGTAATTATCTGACTTAGGTAGATTCCTAATTTAAATTTAACACTAACTTACTATCGAAACTAATCTTGATTGATGTTTTTTGTTAGTAGATTATAACAATAATAAAATAAAGCAGCCTAATTAATTTTTCAGACCATCATCCCTACTCCCAAATGCAATTTGCCTTTCTTTACTTCGTGGTTAAATACAAAGCACTTGAGAGTAGAATTTGGCTTGCAGGGTTTCAGCCGTCGGCTTATTTGTGTAAATAAAGTTTACTGGAACACAGTCATACCCATTCTTGCATTTTTTTGTTTTGTTTTTGTTTTCAAAGACCTTATCTATTTACTTGAGAGAGAGAGAGAAAGAATGAGAGAGAGAGCATGAGAAAGGAGAGGGTCAGAGGAAGAAGAAGACTCCCGTTGATCAGGGAGCCCAATGTGGAACTCGATCTGAGGACTTCAGGACTAGGACCTGAGCCAAAGGCAGTCACCCAACCAACTGAGCCCTCCAGGCGCCCCTGTTTTGTTTTGTTTTTAAGTGTCTATGGCTGCTCACTTACCCAAAGGATGGAGTTGAGTAGTTTCTATGGAGACCACGTCGCACAAAAAAGCCTATTTATTCTCTGGTCCTTTAAGCAAAAGTTTGCTGACCTTTGCTCAAGGCTTTAATTGTAGAGTATACCATTTCTTTCTTTTTTTTCTTTTTTTAAATTCTAAAAGCAGTCTATTAAAAATGGATTAAAAAAAACGTGGTTGCCTGGTGTTTATACTTACATCCATGAACTCCACATTGGCTTTGGGACCAGTTGTTTCATTAAGAATCTTAATAGCCACAGGAATCTTTACTGTTTCTCCTTCAGGTACCCAAATGCCCTTTGGGGGGAAAAATCACATTAAATCTAAATGAAGATATAGAAATTTATACCAGAAACAACATTTGATTTAACCACTCAATCTATTAATTTCTTAAAAAACAATTTAGAGATTCTATATTCTTTTATTCAGTCAACAAACATTTATCTAATACCTGTTATGTGTTACAAGTTACTTAGCAACTTTGTTGTTTCCTTTCATTATCTGAAGATGAATCATATATTTATTCTGCTTTCAAGGTGTTTACTATTACATTATAAAGCATTGCTATTATAAAATTCAATTTGAATGTGTGAAAAAGCTTTTCAATAGTGACAGAAATGAAATAAGATATAAATATTAGATTCAGATGATATATCAATTTCTTAAGACTCAAAGAACACTGTTCCAATTTTTGATCTTTAGTTGTCTCATTTGTAATTTAGAACACTGGGTTAAGTCATGTTGGAGGTTCTTTTCAGCTTTAATATTATTTAATTATTCTGCAACTAAAACAAATAAAGATACAAAAAAACATATTTTCCTGTTCCTGAAGATTGAATTGGTTTAAAAATTAGTTTTCTAAGATGATTATTCTAAGACAAGTACTAGAGAGAACTGAGCACATATTAATTTGTCTTTATTATCAAATATTATGTATGTGTTTGTCAAGGGTTTTTATTATCTCTGAATATAAAATATTTATACTGGCCATTGCCAGTTCTCTCCTCCTACAAAAATATCATTATAATATCGGAATAGGATCTACACACTAGAAAGGATAAAGTAGGTGGAACTTGAGTCAAGTACAACATTAAGGTAAATAACAGCATTTCTGAGTAAACAATTCAACCATTTGAATTAGGACAATAATTTTGGTAAGACATTGGGAGTGCATCAATTATCAAAGAATTTTTTTTTGAAATTCTGTGTTCTCTTACGAACACAGAAGCAAGAAAATCTCAAATTTTAGCTTATTATCCCTGACATCAAAAAAGTCTTCCTAGTCCAGTTTTAACATTAAAATGAAAGGGGGAAAAATTCTCTTATTCCCAAAGAGAACATCTCTAGTTTTTCTTAATATCAGTTGGTTCTAGTCATAAAAAAAGTGTTTTTCATTTTGTACTTCATGCTAAAATGTATGTATTTGTATTACTGAAAGTTGTAATAATATAAGAGGAGACCTAAACATAAGAATTATTAAAAAGTGAGAATAATACAGAAAAAAGGGGCATTAACCATTAGAAGATGAAGTTAAGAGTTACATTCTTCTTGGGGCTAATAGGGAAATCTATGTGTTAAATTAAAAAAAAAAAAAAAGCCAAGTTCCTTGTGGTATAATTTTTTTTTTAACTATTAATGCAGAAATGGGGAGGAAGAAGCCCAAGGTCCATAGGCTACATTTTCTTAGTGTCTTAGTGATGGTTTGTAGGGTAGAGAACAGGCTTACCATTATTCAATAAAGTAACCAGAGGGGGGTTACTTTATAAAGATATAGCATCAATATTAAAATATTCCCAAAGTATACTTTTGAAATACGAATATAAATTCAGTGAATTAATTTGTACTGCTTTTTAAATAAGTATAGTCATTATTTTCTAGTCCTAACCAGACAAAAATTCAACTACACTAATATCCATGGTATATTGGTTCAAATCTTTAATACTTAAACACAGCATTTGTCCAACCAGGAGAAAAATCAACCAAGTAATTAGCTAAGCTAATATGCATTTCTGTGGTCAAGAGTAGTTCTTTCCCATTTAAGACAATATGCCTTGGTACGAACTAATATGTTAATTAAAACAGCATCAACTATAAATACAATAGGTATAAAATTGAAATGTACTTATGGACCTTTCAAAACAAGTAATTTCAATAAAGCTACAATGCTCATGGACAACAGGCAAATAGTTATTCATAATAAAAACATTTATAAAGTTTTATAATTAAAGGTCTAAATGGTAATTTTTCCCTGCTGAGGTCATTAGATCATATTTATTCTTAAGTTAAATGGTATCCATGATTTAAAATAAAATTCACTTTCGAGACCATATCATCTTTAAAATAAAAAGTTAATTATATGCTAGGAACAATCCAAAATTGAGTTACCTTTGAAATGGAATTATTTCTAACATAATATAAATAGAAAAACAGGATAAGTCATATTTCTTTGAATATACAAATAATTTGAAAACTAGAAAGCACCAAGTCAGCTAAGAAGTTTCTACTCAAATTAGGTGTTCAATTAATAATTTTGAGTTTAATGAAACAAAATATGCACACAAAGAGTTTAAGAAATTTCTGCATTTAGGCCTTAGAATAAAATAATTTTATTTTAAAAAGATTAAATTATTTTTGGAACACTCAGGAGGGAAAATTAAGGTTTATATTCTAGTTGTTAATACTTTTTATTAAATAAACATTTGTTTTAAGTAGAAAAAATGAACATTTTAAAGTGCAAAATTTCTAAGATTCAGTCTATTTTAACAGAAATACTTGTAAAAACTTCAGGCTTGATATAGCTTTAAGAAACCTATAAAACTGTCAAAGTAAAATTTGGGGAACTGTTCTAACAGACATCGCAAGAAGGATTTAGCACTATCCCAGCAGTTTCTTATACTTGTTACTTACGTTAAACATAAATTTCACCACAATTAACCTTGGGCCTGGCCTCCGAATTGGTTTTATAATTAAGCTAAATAAGTAAACATGCAGATGACATTATCTGAACTTTGCCTTTCCAAAAATACCTCTTATTGGAAACCCAAGATTTCACCTTTCATTCTATCTAACCTGAATTTCACAAAGAAAGTCACTTTTTTAGTTTGCATATAATGGTGAGGACAACCAAACTGAAAATTTTTCTGCTAAATCATATTAACAGGTAGGCAAAAAAAAAGTGGTTTTGGAACTAATCCTATCCTGTTAACAAATCAGGACATTTGTGTGGATTCTAAAGAGACAGGCAGTGTCATTCTGAGGGGGAGATGTGGGAATTAAAGGGCAGGAGAAAAGAACAAGGATTATGGTATATGCTCAGGCCTGTCTGGGATTCCATGGAGCACTGTGTAGGGGAAGGAAAATGGGCTCGAGCTGTATATTCTAGGTAGGGACAAAATTTGCCAACATAAAAAGTGGATCAGAAGGGTATGGACAGAAAGACTATATGCTGTGGCTCTTTGTGACAGTTTCCTGCTTTCCCATGCTAGTTTCTATCCCAGCTTGCTCAATAAAAATGAATGAATTCACTTATGCAGCAACTTCTCAATACGATACCGGTTGTCCTCTCCGAATATTAAAAGGAAATTAGGTTAGCTAGAGCAATAATTCTGGCTGTTATTTAAGAGAAGTCTGAAGCAAAAAATAACTGGTGGTATGGGTTATTTTTTTTTACTTACCTTATAAACTGTTCCAAAAGCACCTGAGCCAAGTACTTTCACTCTTTTGAGCTCAGTTTCTTTCAAAATACGAAGTTGAGCTTGATTGGGTGCAGTACCACTGGGAGTTAAAGGTTCTACCAACTACAAAACAAAAAGAATACAGGTTCTCTAACTTTCAATTCCAGTCAATGCCTCTCCCTTGTCCTCTGCCTGATGCTCTTTCTCATACATACAAAAAAAGACACAGGCATACTTTCCTTGACAATTTTTTTGTCGTATGGATCACTCACTATTCCCTCAGTCTATCCTTTCACTTCTCAAGCTTTTTGTCTGGGTGAACACAAGTTACAATGTGCCTACTTTAGGCATATTAAGCTAGGAGATTCTCCTGCCCCCTTCCGCACTCCCCCCCCCCCCCCCGCACCAACATTTTAAAGAAATTTAGGCTAATTAGCGGCTCCTAATCCTACTTTTTGAAGTCCTTCCAGTTTTGGTATCTACAACAAAGAGTCAGATCTTAGTTATGTCCATGTACTCTATCAAAGTTTTCTTTCTCGTTTTAGGAGACTCAATAAATAGAATTAGAAAAATAAAATATAACTAGGAAGCCAGGACAAATGTGTCAGAAGAGAACAAAGTAAGTTAACACAATACCAATGCACCAGGACAGTGCTGATAAAATTTTCATGTACATTTGAATTACCCGAGGTTCTTGTGAAAATGCAGATTCTAGGTCAGTAACTCTAAGGCTGTGGCTGAAAATTGAATTTTTGCAGAACTCCAGGTGAATTCTATGTATGATGATGGTCCTTGAGCACATTTTAAGCAGCAAGACACTAGAGTACTTTACAGATCAAATATTCTAAAATTCTATGAAATGATTCTAGATTCTGGGTGAATGCTATGGTATGCACAGGGATAAAATAGCCACCAGCAAGAAAACTTCATTAGTTTTGGCTTCCTGGAGGAGACACACTTTAGAATTGGTCTTGAGGGGAGCAAATTTTGGTTTCAGCTCAGGTCACTATCTCAGGGTCCTGAGATGGAGGCTGCGTTGGGCTCTAAGCTCAGTGTGGTTTCTTTGGGATTCTGCCCCTGCTTGCACTTTCTCTCTCTAAAATACATACATGCATACATACAATCTTTAAAAAAAATAAAATTGGTCTTGAGATAATAAAAATGGATTGGCGTGGAGGAGGGTATTATCATTGTGAAGAACAGTTTGGACACAGCATCAAGAAGAAGGAAGAAGACATAAAACAGAATGCAATAGGGTTTGGGACAGGTCTGAAGGATGAGATTAGGGTGGGAAATACGAGATCATATCCTTGGCTGGGTGTGGCCAAAAGGGATAAGTTTGGATAATTTTAGATAAATAAAGGAATTAAGCTTTAAACTCAAACAAATAGCTAGTTCTTTCTCTCTCTCTCTCTTTTTTTGAAGACTGTATTTATTTGACAGAGAGATCACAGGTAGGTAGAGAGGGGGAAGCAGGCTCCCCACTGAGCAGAGAGCCCAATGCAGGGCTCAATCCCAGGACCCTAAGATCATGACTGGAGCTGAAGGCAGAGGCTTAACCCACTGAGCCACCCAGGTGCCCCTCCTAACATAAGGGAAGAATTAAAGGCAGTTCCTACTCAAATGGTCGTAAAAACCATCCCAGTGTTTCTTAGTATCTGTTTACAATGCTAAGTGCACTGTGATCCTGTGTCTTGGTTATTATTTTGCTTCTATGAATGTCGTGGTCTACTTAAGTAGCTGAACAGGATCTTGAATATAGGTAAGTATAGCAATACCAGGAATACGGAGATGATAAAAATTATCAATAAATTTGGGTTCTTGTTTAAAAGTTTAGACAACAAATATACTTTATCTCATTTTCAAATATATATTTTTAAAAATGCATATTAAAGTCACATAAAATAAATCTCAGAAAGAATTACAAAATCTTTCTAAAACTGGAAAAAGAATCTGTCAGAGAATCTCCTTCTTCCAACTCTGCAGTGCAGAATTTGTTTATTAGGTTTTGATACACACACTATATGTATAAAATCAGGAACTTCAGTGAATTATTTTTTAAAATCACATAACTTATATAAAAATCATATGCAAGATTGGGGACTAGATTTCAGTATTTGGGGCTATATGTATTTAAAATATATGCTTTGGCATATAATATGCCATAATTCCATATTTTGAAAATTTCACAATTCTACCTGCAGGTTTAGTCTTCAACAATTTTCTTAGATCTCACTTAAAAATTTATACAAACACATTTTTCCAGGAATTTGAGAATGATACCTTTAACAGAAGCATTGTTTCATTTTGCAAGCCAGTATGGTGGAAAGAGTGTCAAGTTTAAAATTGTAGCTTTGCACACTAGTACTGCCACTTAAAGGCTGAGAAAGCAATTTATCCCTCCTAACCCCTTATTTCACACCTGTGAAATAGGTACAGCAATAATTACCACAGAAGATTGTCAAAAGATGAAATGGGATGTAACATAGCTGGAAAACTTGGGAACATTGCCTGCCATATTGTAGGCACTGAATCTGTCACTCTTCAAGGGATAGGATCATGTCCCATTAACACTTTTTAATTACGGTATCTATCAAAATATCAAGTTTACAGAGCATCTCGTAAGTGTATGTTGAAAAATATTTTTTTCTACTTTTATGCATGTAACAGAAGACAGACAATCTGGAGCAATATGATTTTGGAGAAGGATATTAACTCTAAGTACATTCCAACAATATATCATGCTTTAACAAGTTTTTCACATCTGAGACAGATTTCTAGCTTTCATACTTAAGGATTTGAGTTGATCCTCTTAAGAATTCGTCTTCTGTTTAGATGATAGAAAATCATAGTTATTTATTTTTACTGAGAGAGAGATGGGAATTCTACAATTATCTAATTTAGTGCTAAGCAATAACTTTTTATAAAAAATAGAGTCTGCTTCTAAAACCAATCAGTACATGTTTATTTAGTAATGAGATGTCAGTTTGAAGGGCATTCCTAGAAAGCACAGTATTAAAAAAGAAGACAAACAAAACAATTATTTTTATAGCAATGGGACTTTCCAGCATGTAGTTAAGGGACAGAATTCTTTTCGTATTTATTCAACCACCTAAATGTCCACCGCTGTTCCAAGCCTTCAGTTCCCCTCCAACTCTAATTCACTTCACTTCTTAGAATTTTCTCCATGACTGCCCCAAGCTGGCCATAAGGGAGAATTCTGCCTCCCACATCCTAGCTAAACTGAAAATATGCACAGCCCATGTGTTGTGCCCAAACTTGTACTCACATGTGCAAGATTGAAAATGATCAAGATCACCTTTTGTAAACATCTAGCTCGAGTAAAAAATTACTACTATTTTCTTCATGTATATAATTGACTACCTGTCTTATGCTTGAACATCTCTATTGATAAGACAACCCATTCTAATTTTAGACAACTCTAATTCTTAGACATTCTTCCCTGCATATAACTAAAGTAGCTTCCTGAACATTTCATATGATCCTTCTACCTAGTTTCAACTTCTGGAAGAAAAGAGCTAAAATTTAATTCATTATCAGTTTGTAAAATTTATGAATGAATATTCTCATTCCTGTCAGGGTTAAGAGGAAAAGTCAGACTGTCACATTGACAGTGAGCAAAAAACAGAGAAGGCTAAGTCTCGGAACAGAATTGCTCTGAGTTGTTCAGCCATGTTCAGACTGCCATAGATGTACGTATCAGGAGAAAGAAGGTAAGGTGCAAGTTGAGAAGGATCTGGGAATGCATAGTTTTCTGTAATTGTTTTCCCCCTGTAATCTATACAGTGAAAACTATCACCTTGCATGCTAGAGAACTCAGGGCAGCAATATAAGAGAGATTATAATAATTTGTGGGTAATTTACATATTCACAATAACTAACATGCATTAAATGCTTCCCATAAATTCTGTGGTAAAGTCTGTGTGATTACAATAGGAAGCTTTATCCTGTAAGTTCAGCTTTTCACTACTGGCATAATGGGACCTGTGGCTGCCAATTTAATGACCCTAATTAAAGCATAAATTGCTTGACTATCTGGCTTTATTTTTGAATCAGAAAAATTCTCTCTTTCTAACATTTTTCTAGTCCACTGTTGAGATATCTTCTACCCAGATGTTTTCTAGTTCTGCTACTGTAATATCCTAGGACTCTAGTGGGATTCCACCTCCTAAAGAAACAGATAAGTCTTTTCAGTAAGATCTGTCATTCATCAGATAATCTCCTTGACCCCTACAATTTGTCCTCCTTCGGGCATGAATCTGCCTTGACTACTTTTACTATATAGTCTGATTTTTCATCAACTCTGTGTAACATACTATGAACTCAGCATCGTTCATTGCAGGAAATGGAACCGAGTTCTCACCTGGGTTAAAAAACAGAGTATCATCTAAACCTTCTAAACCTAATGGAAGTCCCTCAACACACCGAGAACAAACAAACACCATACCTCTGTTTCCAGAAATCTTCTTAAGGCTCTTTTCTTTTTGATGCTCTTCCTTCTAACATAAACTGCAAATGTTAGGCCCACGATGACCAGGATGAAGAGCCCACCGATGACTCCTGCTGCAATCAGAGGAGTTCTGCCCACCAGAAGGAAAAAGGAGGAAAAAAAAAAAGTAAGAAGAGAGACAAGACAGAAGGAGAAAAAGAGCAGTTGTGTGATAAATACATTATCCACATATTACAAGTCTTCTCAGAAGAATAACAAACAAAAAATGCATTAGAGCTGTCACAACATTTTGGGGGAAATAAAAACTATTTCCACCTTTTGTTTTGCTTTGCGTTTTATGTAATAAACCATGCACATACAAATAATCTTTGGAGGTGAGCAGCCACAACATGCCATTCAACAACAACAATGACAACGATGACAAAATAACACTTGGTAACAGAATGAAGAACACGTGCCAAAATGTGGATATATAAGCATTTTAAATTATTCTTATTTTACTTTTTCTGTAAATAAATGAAAATATATATTAATAATATTGTTGTGGTATATAATATTATTTTCAACATTTTCTCTAAAGTAGGCTTTCTCAACAGTGGCACTATTGACATTTTGGGCTGGATGCTTGTTCACTGCGGGGGACTGTCTTATGCATTTTGGGGTTTTTATCAACATCCTTAGCCTCCTTCCACTGGAAGCCAATAACACCTCATCCTCAGTCATGACCATTTCTCTAGATACTGTCAAATGTCTGCCCAAATCACCCCCAACACCCCACCCCTTGCCTTGAGAACTACTGCTTTAAAGCAAAAATGCATGGTCTGGTGATACATGAACACCACAACTCTGGAGCACGAGGGTACCGGTAAGAGAGATGTGTTGACAAAAGTGCTGTTTCAAACTCTGGCTAGGCAACTGTACTGGGCTAAAGGGCAGGAAAAAGGTTAAGAATTGGGTCAGATAGGTTTTCAGAGTTATAATGACAGGAGTAATTATGATTATCAAAAGTGTGCCTAAGCATCATATACCCATAGAAGATGTCTACACATTAAGTATTACATTAAAGGGGGTTAGAAGAGATTCATTAGAGATTTATATATTCTTTTTTTTTTAGGGACTTATATTCTTAAAGTGCTTCTCTAGTACATTGTTAGCTAAGATACAATTTTGAAACTAAATACTTATTGTCTTCTAAGATAATTTTTTTTCCTTGCTTGAAAAGTAATATTTATGGTCTTAATTTCTTGTTCTAGAGTGGAGTAGTGTCTATGAGCTTTCTGTGGTCAGAGCCTTGATGTATATTAATTTGATACATCATAGCAAATAGCCCAGAGTAAACACATAGGTGTTACCTAATACATATTTGACCATGAAGCCATGATAGATAGGGAAACTAAGAAAGAACTTCCTGAATGGCCATGCTTTCCATGGTAAGATATTTTATATCTTATATTCCTGTTTGCAGAAGAATCTACTCTGTACAGCTACATTCTTTTAGAAAAAAAAAAATTAGTCACTTTTTCAAAATAAACTTGTGCTCAAAGACACATCAGAAATAATGATAGTGGATGATCCTAAATAAAATTTTTAAATTTTAAACAGCTCTTGAAAAAAATCTGTGTCACTTCTATAAATGAAGCTATGTCTTTTAAAGATTATGACTGTTATATTGCCATATAAAACTACAGAAAAACCTTAAGAAGTATTTCATCCTAAAGGTTGTTTCCTGACAGCTGAAAGTACTATAGCATACTGGAATGTTGCTATAATTCAAATAGATTTTCCTAAACGGAATTTTATAAAGATATAAAAATCTATGCTGAGAAAATTAAACCGTAGTATGGACACAAACTCATCATTGTGATGTGTGTTGGCGTATGTAAGATCATATTTTTGAACATGGCAGTTAAATATGTATTTCAAAAAATATTTTAAGTTTTCAGTCCAAGGAATAATTTCCAGATTAAGTGCCTAACATATCCCTGAAAAAGCCATTACTACACAAAGGGTTGTATTTTTTTTTTCAATCCAATATTTTTGTTACAAAGGATTTATATATGACTGAGAATAGTGCCCAACACTTTGTTAATTGTAGATTGAACTAAACTCTAAACTTTCTCTGCTCATCTATTTTGCAAAAGAATAAGTGTCATGAATTTATGAAAATACATGTCAATATCACTGTAAATTAACAGAAAATGTTTTATTTTATTTTTGTTTGTTTTCCATTTTAAGAAGAATCATTCCTAAAAGAACAAAAGAAGACCTCTGCCTTCATTCTTTCCATTTATTTTGGATAGCTATCAATTGTCATGTCATTACTATTTAGTTAGGTTATGGCAATGCACATGAAACACCAAAAACCTCAATAGACAGTAATTTCTATGTTTTTCTAGTTAGTATTTACATTCAATATTTTCCCATAGCAGTTCCTTGGTTGATTTACATTTCTTTACCATTTTTCTTCTCTTACACCTCTGTAGGAGTGATAGAGGTCCAAACAACCCAAAAAAGTAAAGAACTAGAGTTTCTACACCTAAAAATTGTACACAAGTGTTTTGTTGACTTTTTAAGCGGTCAAATTCTTCATATTTCAGTAGAATTTATTCTTGAAAAATAAATCATGAGCCACAAGTAACCAGTCAAATTGAGAAGGGGGAATATTCCAAAGGAAAATTTGTATGTTCCCTTTAATAAGTGAATATGAAAAATAAGGTAATGGTTTTGATTAAGAAGACTTACTGGTTCTAACAACAAGGTGTGAAATTCAGTCCTGGACTGGACCTTAGTTTAGACAACCATTTGTATAGACATTTTTCAGGTAACTTGAAAAGTGTAATTATGGATTAGGTAGTAGATGAGATAGAAATGTACTGCCCTGGGAACATGAAGGCTAGAAATTTAAAAGATTGGGTAAGAAACAGTTGAATATCAATGGAAGAAAAATCCATATATGCACATGTATGTGCATAAGAATATCTAGAATATACAATAAGACATTAAACAGTACGTGTCTTTGGATAGTATAACTATAGTGCTCTTATTTTGTATTTTTGCTAGCAGACATTTTCTAATTTTATACAATGCATTTATATATCTTTTGAAATAAAAGTTGGTTAAATTTAAGAGAAACATAGAAAAATAAATCCCTGTCTAAAAATTTAGTTTTATAACAATGGCCTTGTTTTCCTTTTTTCCTTGATTGTTTACTTTGCATTTTTTCAATTAATTCATTTTGCTATCCCCTGTCCACTTTTACAATGCAAGTACTTCTGAAGATATTTTCTATTAGTTGTAGTTTAATGCATCTGAGACATTTACTACTCACTATGTTGTGTACAATTAACACTTTGCTTCCTAAAACTAATCTAATCTGAAAAGTTCATACTATTTACACATTTCCTACTCTTTGCAATTTTGATGATTCCTAGATATTTGTAGGTGTAGGATAGATGTCCATTTTTTCCTGAGTTAATGTTTCAACTCTTTACGAGGACCCTTTGGATAAAAAGGAGATAGCCACTTAGGTTGCTTTTTAAAAATTGCTGCATATCCTTCCTAGGTATAATGATAGCTATTGACAACTAAGTTATATTTCTGAAACAAAGTGTTTCTTCGTCCACGTGAATCAGAGTAACCTCTTAAAAGGCTGGGGTAGACACTGTTTACGAGATCATAAAGTACAAAGGCTAAGGGATCTGGAACACTGTCATTCCTTATCTGCTATATGAGTACTGTTTGTTTGTTGTCATTTGCCTATATATTAAAAAGGGATGGGTCTCCTAAAATATGAAAGGACATTTCAAGTGCCAATTCCAAGCTTAGATTAAAAGGATGTAATCAACTGATAATTTACCTAATTCTGTGATTTGGAGATACTATAATAAAACAGATATCTTCCCACTATTCATAGAGATTAATATAATAAAGATTCTGCATCACAAATGAACTTGGTTCACTTATTTAAAAACATAATTTAGGTTTCATAATTTCATTTAGAAGTTCAGAAACAACAGAATATATTATATTCTATTGCCTTGAATACAATTATCTGTCTTAAACAGTTATCTATAAAAGAGTAGTATCTTCCAAACTGTATTACTCATATAATAAGATATATTCTTAACATTTATTGCTGTGTTTGAACCATGCTATTCATCACTGGAGAATAAAAAATATGAGAGAATATATGAAACCTGATTTTATAAACATCCAGATATTTTCCTTCATTGATCTGTTTCATTCCAGATCAGGTCAGAAAAAAAAGATGTAGCAAAGTCAATATAATTTAAGATTAAACTAAGTGGGTCTAAAATTATTATACCATTTTCCATTAATGTCAAGGGCAGACTATCCTCCTAAAAATATACAGTGGTATTTTCTTTAAAATTGCAAACTTAGTAAAATTGGTATTTTGACTAATGTAGTCATTGCAAAGAATGCTACATCTACAAGATTCTTTCATAGATATATCACTAAATAAGAGGACTGTAATTTTAAAACATATGTATATTTTTCTTTATTTTTTGAATACAGAATAATTTTCAATACAGATAAGAGAAACTGATGTCCTACAAAACACCAATGGCATAATTTGTAACCAACAGCATGGCTTTAAATTACTGAACTCCATATTTGGAAACTTTTAAATTAAATTAAATAATATGGAGAAGGGTCTCAGGATTCACTGGATTAGATTTAGAGTGAATTCACTATTTACGGGTACTGAAGGTTAAAGAGGAGTTTTTGTGTTGTGTCTTTTTTTTTTTTTAATTTAAATAGAAAGTAAAACCAAAAACAACAGGCGAGTCAGATAACTTTAATAGGGCATTTTTGTATAATAATCTTTAAGTAAAACGGCAAAATATCACCTCTAACATTTTGGGGTTTTTTGTGTATGTGTGTGTGGTTTTTTTTTTTTTTTTTTTTTACCTTTCAAATTGTGCATGATTTTTTCCTTACAGTGGCATAATGTGCTGGAAAGATGTTTGAGAGTCAGACAAATCTGAATTTTGATTGTATGTCTGCCTCTAACTGTTGTGAATGTAGTTCTTCTATCAGATAACTCAGCTTAAATACATATAAATACATTCTTCACTTAAGGTAAAACAAAATAAACACAACAGGGAACTGTCTATTCTTTTTTACATTTCTGAGCTCTGATGACTTTGCCTCTGGATCCTACCAAATAAATCGAATTTAAAAATTAAACAAAATACCTTTAACCATTTGCAAGTCATATGCTTTCCTTTAGCCAGAACAATCTGTATTTGTGTCAGTGCAAATATCAATAGTACTCCACAGACTCTCAAAAGCAGCCTTGGGGCACCTGCGTGGCTCAGTGGGTTGGGCCTCTGCCTTTGGCTCAGTCATGGTCTCAGGGTCCTGGGATCAAGCCCCACATGGGGCTCTCTGCTCAGCGGGGAGCCTGCCTCTCTCTCTCTCTCTCTCTCTCTCTCTCTCTCTGCCTGCTGCTCTGCATACTTGTGATTTCTCTCTGTCAAATAAATAAATAAAATCTTTAAAAAAAAAAAAAAGCAGCCTCGTGTGAACAATGAATCAAATGTTTACCTTAACTTTAGCCCAATTTAGAGAAACTAGGATACCTCAAGCTAACACGTCCTTACATATAACAGCTAACAAGTCTTCATATATAACGCACATCTAAATGTGTGTGCATGTGTACACTGTGCATGAATATATTTATACATATTCGTACAAGAGCCTATTAGTATGAACAGGGTTTACTTGCTAGGAAAGTAAATTAATCGTTGCCTGTAATAATTATATATGTAACTTAAATGGATGTTTCATAAATTAGGGTCAGATGTTATGATTCTGTGTAGTCTTATATTTTATTTAAAAAATATACTTGGGTAATAATGGCTATCATCTTGTACCCTGTCTTCCTTCTGAAAATCTTACAGTGGCATTCAGACAAAAGTGTGAATCTGCCATGAACCACAGGTTAAATCTATCATCAGCAATGCACTCCATATTTCCTAATTTGCTCTTGCTATAAGAAAAATAGAGTTGACCAGAAATATGTTGACTCAATTAAAAAAAAAAAAAAGTTGATTCATTATTGAAAGAAAATTCTTAGAATCATTTGCCAACTATGATAAGAAACACGATTTTGGGAATGACATTTTCAATATTTTATTAGTTAGATAAGCAGTTTAAACATAGCAAAAGTTCTGTTCAAATAAGGGGAACATGAAATCTAACTGCCATCAGGTATGGGGCACCTGGCTGGCTCAGTCAGAAGAGGAACAACTCTTGATCTCAGGGGTCATATGTTTGAGCCCTGCATTAGGCACAGAGATTACTTAAATAAAACCTAAATAAAATAAAATAAAATAAGATTAAAAACTACCATAAACTATTCATGAGTTTTATAGTGCATATAGTATCACTAACAATTCTCTTCATTTTCAATAAGAAATAATGTAAGAAAAATGAAAATATTAAAGACATTTTGTTCAGATATAGAAAACATTCCTTTTATAGTGGTAAATTTGAGGCTTATTTGGTCCTATGTATTACCCTTAAATTATAAAAAAAAATAGTTTGCCTCCCTTTCTGAACACTATATAAAAAACCAATGATGTACTATATGTTCGCTAGCTGAACATAATAATAAAAATAAATAGACTAAACTTTTTACTCTAAGAATGGCTGCACATTTTTAATTGAAATTTATTTTTATATATACTGTCTGTTTTCACTATAACTATGTAATGTAGATCTTATAACCTCCATATAAAATAAAAAGAAACAGACTTAGGAGAAAAATTAAGACATCTAGATAAGGTCAAACGTAATAGTAATGCTAACATTTTACATCTTGGGAACTCAAGTCCATTAATTTTTCAGCTATATTATGTTGTCTCTTTCCAAGTTTGACTTGCTAGAATTGGTTTTTAAGGTAGATTGACAATTCAATATATTTTTCTTCAATATCTTTTTGAAAATAGAGACTAGAAAACGCACATAAATTTATTTAGGGTTCTAATAGACTTTTTGATTTTATATTTAGTTATACCTTACTATTGTAATTCTCATTGGACTATCATTTTATCTGTCTTGCTATGTTCATCATGGTTTTAGTTTAATAAATCCTTTATGTCTTTATGGAAAATTTTAGGTGACCTTATTCTTTAATTAGCTTTATTTTATTTTCTCAATGAGAAAACATTTAAGAGGATTTTTTTGGCTTATAAAAAATACCCTGGATTTCCTTTAAAAAGAAAGCAAAGACAAGCAGTATCTATCATTCTAGATACAATGCCTACTCACTGTCTGTTCAGTCTTCCCCAAAGAGGTTCAGATTTGAAACAAGAGACCTTGAAACACTAGGAAACACGGAAATTCCCCAGAAGATGTTTTAAGTGTTATTGCCTAGGGCAAGGAGAACCACTTTAATGTGTTGTTTTTTTTTCCCTCATCTCCTCCTGCAAACTGTGCTTTTGGTAACCCAGAATTCCACCTGCTCTATAAATATGACACATTTTTTCTTTTTGAGCAAATATAAGTGATTTGGGTCAGACTCTGGGGTAGACATCAGTTTTCAGTTACAGTTTTTACTTGATGAGACCTAGGGAATTACAGTATATCTCTACCCTTTGGTTAGGATTATGGAGTCTTCTATTACATCCTAAATGTAACAAAAATGTAAGTGCTGAAGCAAATGAATCACAGAATACTCCGCCTCTTTCTTTCTAAGCAAATTTGACTTGTCTTCAAGTGATAAATTTTTCCCAATATTTTAAAAATATGTGAATATTACAGATTATTCAATAAAGCAGTGCTATAGAGTATTTCAGTAGAGATTTTACCATTAAAGCAATATATAAATATTCTCTGGATTCTTTTACCTCTAGGATTAGCCTCTGAGAAAAATTTCTAACGGTTTCATGTAATTTCTTCCTTCTCTGTATTCTCTCTATTTGTAATTTCATGCTTCTCTCTATCTATGGGTTTTGTTTGCTTGTTACAATTTTTCAGGTAATATATATACTTGTAGATTTGATTTTGGGGACAGACATTCATATGCTTAAAGACACCATTCTGAGGATATATATAATCCATTTATGAATTTTTTCAGCTTTTTTGAAGTAAAATGAAAAATATGGGTTTCTACAAATAGAGTTGAAAGGGAATTAGATTGGAAATAATTTTTTTTCAATAGGTTCTTCTGAGAATATAGCTGAATTTTTGGAACTTAGTATTTTTCATACTTTATACCTATTAGACAATATCAGCAATGTCTGTATTAGTATAGCACTTTTATGATCATCTGTATCAGTGTATATAGAAATGTATTTAATGCCACAAACAGAATATTTTAATTTTTTTAATGTTTAAGAACATTTAATTACAAAATACATTATCTACTAAGTATTCCATTCTATTACCTGTTCATTACATAGATATGGTAATCTGCGGCAATATGTCAAAGGATTAAAAAATTGAGGATAAACCTTTTACAACTTCAGTTGTGATTCCTATCAAAATTGTTTAACACGATAAGGAATTTATTAGTTTTATAATAGAGTAGATAATAGTACATAAATACAACTATAAAAAGGAAAGTGGGGGAGGTTGGTACCATTCTTTGTTCCCATATGTTAAGATTTTTCTTCACCTCAAAATCCCCAGAATTCTAGGCACTATAACTACAGATACCTGTGTTGTTAACAGACATGATATTCTATTGGTAAATTACCTCTTCTTTATCTATCAAAGCACTAGGGGGTACATTTGTGTCAGGTTTATTGAGCACAATTACATAATACAGATTAAAGCAGCCCCATTCTCAGAGGATTCACAAACCAATTTTCTAAGTAATGATTTGACTTGTTCTCTTTGTATACAATTTTGTACATAAAGCATCTTTAAACATTTAATATGCTTTTCAGACACCCCAATTCTTGCATTAGACTAAAAAGTTTTTAAAAACACAAAGAGGAAGTAAGGAAATGTCTTTCTTCAGAAATATCACTTCTTTCAATTTAGATGAAATGTTTTCCACATTTTTTGCCCTGCTGGGCAGCCTTATTTCCTTTTGAGGGGACCTCCAAAGGTTCTCAGAGGAGCAGGCAGCCTGAATCAATTATTAAGATTTGGATGAAATGAGATAGGGGGAGACTTTGAGAAGTAGGCACAGTCATGGGGAAGATGCCAAGATTTGGAATACCCATGTAAAGTCATTGAAATTTCTTGCACAGAGAAATAATAAAGCTACTTTTACTACATGTTTTATGTGTGTATGTCAAATAATTCTACCAACATAATGGATGTGTGATGAATCTGAGGTAGCTTGTACAACTTGCCTAACGTCAAAAGCATCCTAAGATAATGGTCAGAATTTAGATCTTTGCATGTTTTGCTCCAAAGCTTGTCTATTCTATTCCATTAACATATGAATGCATGAGTATATTACATCAGTGGAAGAAAAATAAACCCATGCTTTTATGGGCCATTTATTTATAACAAAGGAACCAAGTAATAAAATGGGGAAAGGACAGTATTGTCAAAAAATGATGTTGAGAAAACTGCACATCCAGATGCAAAAGAATGAAACTGGACCATTATGTTCTACCACACACACACAATAACTCAAAATGACTTGAATGTAAGAGACTGGAAACCACAAAACTCCTAGAAAAAAAAAAAAAAACGTGGTAAACTGCTCCATATAAGTCTTGGCAGTGATATTTTGGATTTGACACCACAAAGAAAGGCAATAAAAGCAAAAATCAACAAGTGGGTTTACTTCAAGCTAAAAAGCTTTTTCACAGCAAAGGAAACTGAAAAAAATGAATAGGCAACTTGCTGAATGAGAGATAATATTTGCAAATTATCACTGATAATGAGTTAATACCTAAAATATACAAAGAATTAATACAACTCAATTTTAAAAATCCATTTAAAATATGAGCAAAGAATCTAAATACACATGTTCCCAAAAAATGATATAGAGGAGACCAACAGGTACATGAGAAGATGTTCAACATCTTTAATCACTAAGGAAATGTCAATTAAAGCCACACTGAGATATTATGTCATACCAGTTAGAATGACTATTATCAAAAAGTCACAAAATAACAAATGTTGACAAAAATGCAAAGAAAAGGAAACCCTTTCTCCACTGTTGAGTTCACTGTTGATAGGAATATAAAATGGGGTAGCCATTAAGGAAAATAGTATGAAGGTTCCTCAAAAGATTAAAAATAGAGCTACTGGGGCACTTGGGTGGCTCAGTGGATTAAGCCGCTGCCTTGGGCTCAGGTCATGATCTCAGGGTCCTGGGATCGAGCCCCACATCTGCCTCAGCATCCGTGCTGAGCAGAGAGCCTGGTTCCCCTCTCTCTCTGCCCGACTCTCTGCCTACTTGTGATCTCTCTCTCTGTCAAATAAATAAATAAAATCTTTAAAAAAATAGAGCTACTATATGATAAAGCAATTCCACTTCTGGATATTCATTTAAAGACAATGAAAACATTAATTCATAATGATATATGTACATCCATGTTTACTGCAGCATTCCTTATAATAACCAAGATATGGAAACAATTTAAGTGCCCTTCAATACATGAATAGGTAAAGAAGATGCGACACACACACACACACACACACACACACACACACACACACACTGAAGAATATTACTCAGCCATCAAAAAGAATGCATTTTGCCATTTATGACAACCGGATAAACCTTGAAAGAATTATGCTAAGTGAACTAAGTCAGATAGAAAAAGACAAATGCCATATAGCATCACTTAGATGTGGAATCTAAAACAAAAACAAACAAACAAATAAAAGAAAACAATAAAAAATGAGCTTATAGATACAGTAAACAGATTCATAGTTGCCAGTTGTAGAAGATTGGGGGATGTGAAATGGGTAAAGTGTTAGGAATCAAAAGTACAAATTTATAGTTATAAATAAGTTATGGGGATGTAATACACAGCATGGTGACTATAGTTAATAATACTGTATTGTAGATTTGAAAGTTGTTAAAAGAGTAAATCTTAAAATTTCTCATCACAAGAAGAAATAATTTAGTAACTATATATGGTAACTGATGCTAACTAGAATTATTGCAGTGATCATTTGGCTATAATATAAATATTGAGTCATATTGTATCTTGGAAGCTAATATAATGCTTTGCCAGTTCTAGCTCAAAAAATGTCAAAAGAAATGTTTAGAAATAAACAATTTAGAGGATTTTTCTCCTTTTAAATAAGAGTAATAAACATTATAAAAGGTAGTATTTTAGAATTTCGTGTACTTGAAAAATAAAAAGAGCGCACATACAAAATAAGTTAGAAAGATTATTCTGGCAACAGGTTGTAAGGTCGACAAGAGGGGAAAAGAAGTTTTCAATACTAGTTAACTATTTCAAAAGTCCTCTTCAGTGACAATGAGGCGCAGACTGGGGAGGTATACAGGACAAGACAGAAAAGTAGCCCAGCAGTAGAAATGTTAAAAAAGTACAAAGTCAACAGTGAGGAGAGACAAAGGAGTGGTCACTCGGGTGAACGGAAGGCTGATGATGGCATTCATTCACATGGGAAAATCAGGAGAAAGACAATATTTGGCAGGGATAGTGTTGAGTTCTTCTGATCTATGGACTTGAGGTCCTGAAGGATATACAGGTGTATTGTCATCATTTAAATCTACTTTCAAATTTCTGTATCCATTTGTTTCCCCTCTAATTGCAGGACATTTACCTGTGTTAATTTTATTAATATCTCTATCTTTTTAATTAAAGAAAGTTACAGATAACATAATGTCATTTCCCTTGGAGTTTTTCAATACTTTATTTTTTCCCTGGGAATTCTAAACATGCAAAGGACGAAAAGCATGATTCCTGAGAGCTTTTTCCTTTTCATTTCTCTCCCTCTCTCTTTTTGCTTCCCTGAGAGATTGTTATTTTATATGATTTGATTTCTCTCATTAAGGTGGATTCTGACATTTCAAAGTTTTTGTTCATATATTTTTAATGACCTTTTGAGACCAATCATTTGCAGGCATTACACAGTTTTAAAAAGTTTAATACATTTAAAAATCCTGTTCACACTCTCGTACATGGGCTTTCTTATCTGAGTAACACAGGCTGGAGTCACATGACTTCGTAAGCCTATATGGATGCCCTTGTTACTTTTGAGCCCTGATGACATCCCCTTTTCGGAGAATTTAGAGTGTGGTGTTAAAAATTATAACTTAAAGAGTTCTTCAATGAAAAATATACCTAAACATACCTATTCTGAAAGAGACCATTTCATATTTTTGTGTGGGTGATCTGATAATTTTCATAGGAACAACCTACGCTCCAGATGTAAAGTACTAAGTGCTGATAAATGGCCTCAATTTTATTGCCGTCTCTGTGACATAATTCTTTCCATTTTGCTATTGTATTTACAAGAGTATCTCTCCTTAGCACTCCATGTCTCTTTTCTATATTCCCAGACTAAATGTGATTTCATTATCTATAATTATTCCTCTTGGACTATTTTTTTTAATTTCCTAGTAAATTATAAGCCTCCTAATGGTAGGAACCATTATTTCTACTTTTTTATTGCTCTATAACTTAGACTAACATTCTCTAAAAACTTCTCAATAATTATCATTAAATTAATCAAATAGCACATGAGATATTAAGGTGATAGTATATTTAAGGCAGATGCAATTATTCTACTTGAGACTTTTTAGTATTTGGGGACGGTTGTGGAAATATGATTTTTTTCATTTATTTTCTAAATAGTCATCTGTAATTGCACATTTCATTTACAGTCTCTTGATTCTTGAACTGATTCCCATCACATTTTTATTCTCTACCTTTCCACTAAATCAGCTCTTGTCAAAGTTACTAATGGTTTCCTTATTGTCAAATCAGAGTCATTTCTTAGACCTAATCTTAACCAATCACTAACATTTCATATGAGTGGTCACGTTCCCTTTCTTAAAACACTTGAATTCCATCACACCACTTTTCTCTAGTCTTTGTTGGTCTGGCCAGTTCTTTTCATTCATTTTTGTTGCTTTGTCCTTCTCTGACCTCTAAACATGGGAGAGTCCCAGGACATAAACAATGGATTTCTTCACTTCTCCACTTACATATTTACTTCCTAGAGATATCATCAATCTCTTTAACTATGTAATGATAAGGAGATTTATATCTGCAGTTGACACCTCTCTTCTGAATTCAGGTACAGCTGACCTTTGAACAACACAGAGGTTAGGGTCACTCACTCCCATTCCCTCTGCACTGTGAAAAATCCACGTTTAGTTTTGACTGCCCCAAAACTTACCTACTAACAGCCTCTTGTTGACCAGAAGCCTTACCAATGACATAAAACAGTCAGTTAACACACATTTTGTGTTACATGTATTATATACTATATCCTTATCCATTTCCCTCCATATTCCACATAATTCAAGCTAACAAAAAGTTTACAAACACATGATCAGATTCTTGCTTGTTATTACAAGCTTGTTATTATGAGCATTTCTTCTTTCCTTAAGTATAATCTATCACTTCAAGGGCAAATATTCATTATTTCTAATATATAACATTTACTTCTAACTTCTAACTTCTATCCCATGGGATACACTGACTTCTGGTTTAATTTGCCTCATCTAGGAGTTCTAGAATAAAGTTATACTTTTAAGGGTTTTTATTTACAAGAGCAGTGTAAAACTTTAAAATAACTTTAGGGAAGTAAATGGCTATGTGTACATATTAGAGCTTAAAGGTAAAATAATTGTATTTCTATTTTTAAAAGTAAAAATATAAGCTTTTTAAGTGCTGGAGCTGTGTCACAGTCATCTTTATACTTCTTTGGAGGCCAGTTTATTGTCGCTTAAAAAGAAGCACTAAATAAATAACTGTTGTATGAATAAATAACTCAGTGAATGGTGTACTTATATAAATATTTACATATTATTTTATATTAAGCTAACTCTTAAAAGAACATAAATTTTTAACAGTTTAAGAGCTTCCTACATATTTTTAAACTTAAAAAAATAATTGGAAAATATTTCTAATGAAAAGAAAATAGGAAGAGGTATTTATTTAATGCTCTTCTGAAGCTTATACATGTTTAATATTTGCTTATTCCTGATTTCAAAGTGTTGGCAGAATAGCATTTTCTCCAAAAAGTGGTAAAGCTAACCCTCAGACCAGTTGTTATTCTTATTTGCCTGTTTTAGCTTAGTTCATCTCTCACCACCCCCCTTACTGAGTCGAAGTCCCTGGTTGATTAACCCAACTGTCATTCTTCACCCCCTGCTCCCTCATATCTTCAAATCTAGTGATTGTTAAAAAGCTAAATAACTTCCCCATTCTCTGTGCACCTTGGTATGAATATATAACAAATTTCTGACCAAGGGAGAAATTTTGCAAAAGGAATTGCTGAGGTCAAACAGGTACAGCTGATTAAACCTGTCCCTTGGTAGATCCAAGGACCTACCAAAACAAAGATAAGAACATGACCCTGATGTTACTGATCTGTGGAGACAATGGAACACCCCCGGCACTTCTAGACTTCCATATATTAAAGAATAATTCACACAACTGTTTGCTCAAACCACTAATGTCGGGTTTTATTTTACTTGTAACCAACTAGCCCCTTATTGAAAAGGAACTATGTCTAGATTTTCCATGTTTTCTTTCTTTTCTTGCATTGAACTGTCAAATGCATTATCCCAGCATAATCAGATTTTGAAAAAAAAAAAAAAAAAAAGAATGAAACACATAGCCTTTCCCTTTCCAGAAAACAGTTAAGAACCCTGGGACTTCTATTACGTCTGCTTGGTTATCATAGTCTCTTATTTACTAGGCTGTACCTACATCAGTCTTAAGTGAACTCTTTTTTGGGGAGCAGGGGAATGTCCTACACTTTTACAAGTAAAACTAAGTAGAAGCTTGTAAAGCTTCCTCAAAAATGTAGTTTCTGAGATGTGTTATAATGAACAGCACAACATGTTCACTGTCATCTGTTTTCAAGTAATGATAAAGTTCAAAAGTGGTAAGATGTTTTCTTAACTTAAAACCTCAAACAAATATCATATGGGATGGTCAACAAAGAGAAAATGAAGAAAACAGTGTTCTTCATTAGCATTTAATTTGGCAAAACACTAATATCCAATTTCTCTAATTCCTGGGTCCATAGTAGTCTGGAAGTAATCCAAGGGGAAAAATGAGAGGGTGAGGCTGTTTCTGTCTCTTTCTTTGAAAATACTCTACAGAAGACTTGGAGAAAAGACACATCCTCTCTGTAAAAACTTTTGGTCATTGCATCCCACTTTAATGTTTTTAGCATAGGATGGTTTGCTTTTGTGTTCTAAGGGGAGTTTTATTGTGACTGAGTTCACAAAAATGTGTTCTAAAGCATCTAATAACAATGTTTAGCAATATAATGCCTATTTAAACTTATATAAATGCCTAATCTCTAATTAGAATGCATCTTAATTATGGAGAAGTCCATTTTTTTCTAAAGCCATTGCTTAGAAGAGTATAAACTCTTTTTGAGATGTTCTGGATACATATTTAGAACCACCAGATTTTATATATATATACACAAAATCCACACACACATACACATACATATATTTACACACACACACACACATATGTATATATATGTAAATCTAGGTAAATTTAAGCAATAATGAAATATATAAAAGCAAAGCAATCTTAGACTTTGCCTGAAACCATTTAATTTAAATATAAAAGAAATCATTACCACTGGGGAAAACAAACATATACATCTACATGAACCAGACTGTCTTTCTAGCTAGAAAATTAATTTTTTAATCTATTATTTATTTTATATTATTTAATTATGTATACTATTAACAATAGCTCATATTTTATGTTGTTTATTGCTTTGGACAACTAGAAGAAGATATTTTGATATTTTTTGTTTTATAAATAATTTTTATGGAAATAATCTAAAAGTAGTATGGATTAGACATATTATTCCTTTTACATTTCCTGACTGATGCATTTCTACAAACTTTCATGTTCTACAAACTAAACATCTTTATTTTCCATCTGGAATATTACCATGGCAAATGCCTTACCTTTACTTATAATCATGCCATCCAAGTTCATGCAAAATTTCAGGTTTTCTTAGGTCAAAAAGAGAGAGCAAGAGATAGTAGTAAATAGTCCCTAACTTCACTTTTTGACACTGAGCTGGTTGTTGGAGAACACTATTACCTCTTCTTGAGAGCATCTTGGGATCA
This sequence comes from Mustela nivalis, assembly GCF_964662115.1. NCBI lineage: Eukaryota > Metazoa > Chordata > Mammalia > Carnivora > Mustelidae > Mustela > Mustela nivalis. The sequence continues at coordinate 92,344,814 of NC_139030.1, read as the reverse complement.
TTAAGTATATTAGTACTTTAGATAATGGCAAAACAATAAAAAGCAAACAAAACAATCTAAGGAACACAACTATAAATTTAAGGTTGTATGTAACAGGCACCAATTTGTAAAATCCATGCCAGTTGTTCGTTATTGTCAAGTAATGACAGTAAGTAAAGTACAGCAAGAACAAAAGAGAGGGAAAGAGAAAGTGAGAGAGACAGAAAAAAGGGAGAAACCCTTTGAACAAACATAGTCTTAGTATTTTATAAAAAAGGTTTATGCATTACTATGACTTACTAAGCTATTATTAGTTTTATTTACTAATTATTTCAAAACTATATAGGATCAATGTCATCCTACTGAATTGTTGAAATATTAAAGATCTATATATGTATATCTGTCCATCTTGGATTACTTAAAACCAATTAGGAAATCAACAAACTTTGAAAGAAGATTAAAGTTCCTTATCTGTCAAGTCCTCTCTATAACATGATTGATGGCACCATAGAGAAAACAATAAACTTATTAGAAGATATTTCTAAATCATGCAGTCCTTGGCAACTTTTGGTCAAAGATTTTCAACCATACTTTAATGGAACACATCTGATTTTGGATAAATATAAAAATGATTTGCTATAACATTATATATGTATATATTATAAATACATGGAAACAAAATGAGACTGTAACACAAATATTTCCTAACTTAAATGTTTAGTTCTGTAATTTTAATGTGTTGCCTATTTTGACTTTTTTGAACCATGATTAGCTAATTTGAATGATAAAATTGAATATTCCCATGTATTTTAGTTGATACCTACCTAAATACACTTTTTATAATGCCACACACACACACACACACACACACACACACACGTTATTTCCTAATTTATAAAAGCACAAAATTAGGAACAGCCTATTTTTAAATACAGGCTCGGTGGCAAATCAATGCTAGGGAATATAATGCAACCATAAAAAGAGGGAGTTACAGCTCTTGATCTGGAAAGCTGCCCATACTGTTTCATTGTGAGTCATATAACCTGCTGAGCAATGTGTGGACTCTGTTCCCATAACTGTGAACAAACAAAACCTTTAATATTGTATATATGTGTTAGTACATGGATAAAGGTGTGAAAGGATAAACATACATAGATACACACACATACGTCTATATTTAATACATTGAGAATGTGTTTTGTAATTTTACATTGCATTTTAAAATGTATTGAAGACAATAATTAATCTTAAAGAAAAACAAGAAGGAAAAAAAAGAAATTCCTAAATTAAAGCTAGTGAGTTTTAACCAAGAAGATGATGAATTCTACCTTTACTTGCTTTAGATTTAAAAGAGAGGCATATAAAACAAATGGGTAACAGAAGAATCATTGCTTGAGGATAAATTTAGACACATCAGTATAATCAAACCCAAAGATATTTTATGTAAGGGACTATTCATCATCATTCCTTACTTAAGAGCATTTAAAAAAATGAAATAGGAAAAATATTTCATATGATTTCCTGATATATTAATGTTCTGTACCTGCACAATTGCACGCACACACACAAATTGATGATGTTTGTAGTAATGATGCAATTTGGAGTAATTGTTATATATCAGCATATTGCAATTATCACTACAGATATTGAAATCTGTTAATTTCTCAGAACACATACAGGATGCTGTTAGATTCTGATTAAATATTTAACAGTCTTCTAATTTAATGAGTCCAGAGTCTCTGATAGCAAACCACAACCTGTTATTTCCCATGCAAAAAAATAAAATAGGGTGACCTTCAGTTGAATACATGTAAAGCAACCCATTGCAAATTATTGATGATTTAAGAATTAGTAACAGAATATTTTAAATACAAAATATTAGCACAGTTTATATTTGAATTTAGTATTTCAAACCGTCACTCTTTCACACATACACACACGGCAAAACATAGCCTCCTCTTTCTTGGCAAGATGACTTTACAAGTTCAGAAAGAATATAGAACATTAAAACAGAAACTCCCACAGCCTTGTTCTACCTATCTGCATCTTCTTTCTCTGTCTTCTATTTATTCTCTCCTAATAAAGCGGTGGCAAGGGTTTTGATCGCCACGTAATCTTTTCACATTTCCTTTGTCCCTAATTCTGGCTTTTTCAGGAGAGTGCTATGATTGATGATTTCACTCTCCTTTGTCTCTAACCTTTCACTCTTTACAGAGTCTTCCAAAACAGACTCAGATTTCATCCATCTTCAAGTACGTTTCTCTTGATAATATTCCCTCTCCAACTGTTTCCCTCTCTCCTTTCCTTCACATGTAAACTTCCCAAAAGATATAAACACTTGACTCTGTATTTCCATAATATTATTCACTTTGGTTCTATGCCTATATATGGAGAGGCTTCTATATCTGTACATTAAATTTCCCATTTAGCATCATTTGGATCTGTCAAAATCACCCCAAATTTAAAGACACTTCCAGAGTCTTTATTTCAAGTTCTCTACTTTTCAGTTTCCCTACAATGGTATCCCTAATTCAACAGTGCGTGATGGCACTGGGATATACAGCCATTGACCTTACCATGTTTTCATTGTACATGAGTCTCCCTTATAAACTAATTTTTCTCATTATTCATCTTAGTTTTTATGACCCTTTGCTGTTATCATTTCTTCCACATAGCCTTAACCCAATGGTCTCTAGCTTCTGTCATAAGTGCTCACCTGGCAAAACTTCAGTCCTGGGTAAACCCATATTTCCAAGTACCCATGGACAATCATAGCATAGCTGAATTAAGCATAACAACGCCAACTGGAATCATTCTAATTTATAACTAGAAATCTTCAGAGGACCTTCAACACTGTTAGCATTACTGTACGGGTAGGATGATGTATTTCTACTTTTGATAGACTATTAAATCTTCTCTTTCCTAAAATTCCCAATATTGCCTCCCATACTCTAGGCTAAGATGAGGACATCACCCTTTTGTTCCTTTAAAATGAGGATAAACTGTGAATTGCCTAATCTTCTCACCATCAAATCCACTATCTACATGCATATTTCCCTATATATTCTAAATCCTTTCCAGTTATAATGGATGTACAATCTCTGCTTCTTTCTGTGACCAACTTTTTCACTTCAGTGCTGGATTCCATCAATAAAGAAATATTTTGCCTGCAGTTGTTCATTATATTCTGAAATATAACTTTCTTCTTTATTCTGAATCATTCCTACCACTTTATAAATATGTTACAATTTTTCCCAACTTAAGTAAAACAAAAAAATCACACTTTCTCTTGATTTCATATTCAACCTTTATAGCATCTCATTCCCCTCTGTCCATTTGGCTTCCAGCATGCCTTTTTTTTGGCTTTTCTTCTATCCCTAATCCCTCTCTACCTCAGTCTCCTTTGTTATGTATCTTCTCTTCTCTTTTGCTCTTTAAATAATGGAGTATCCTTAGGCTCCTTGCTTAGTTTTCTTATATGATTAGTGTGGAAGGATAAACATACATATATACACATATCTCAGTATATGTGTATACTTTGTGCTTGTGGAATTTCAACCAATGTTATGGATTTAAATATGACTGATGATTCTGACCCCACTCTTGAACTGCAGAGTATTGTAATTATATGCGCAGGCGAAATTCTCACTCAAATATCAAATAAACATCTCAAGCTTATTATAACCCCAACATAATCTTTCATTTTCCTCATAAAGTGTTTTTCCACTTCCTTCTGAGTCTTCATTTTAGTTTATGACATCACTTTTCACCCAGTTACTCAAGTCAAAAACCCAAGGGTCATTGTTTATTTTTTTCTTTTCCTTACCACAACCATACACTCCAATCCATTTACAATTTTCTTCATAGTAAATATATAATTATAAACTATTTTTTTCTCTTCTTTACTGTAAATTTCACGATATTAGGGATTATGTTAATTTTCTCTCCATTCTCTCCTTATTAACATACAGTATATATTAACTTATTATTAACTGTAAGTTAATAAATGTAGTTATTTACTGTAAGTTATTAACATACAGTAAATACAATGAATGTTTATTGGCTGGTTACTGTTGAGTAGCCTATAGGTAAGAGAGGGGTTTCTTCTTTGTTTTATCCTTTCAAAAAAGGGAGGATGGTAGAGGAGAATGAAATCACTGTGAGGAATTTCGTTGGTAAATCAAAGAGCTCCCTGTTAATTAGCTCCTGCCTACAACATAGTATGGAAAAATAATTGTATGTTTATAAAAGAATGATTAGGTAGGGAATGTGTTGAGGTAATAAGAAAAAAGCACAAACGATATGTTTGATTGTATCAACAGTGGGAAAAATTTTAGCAGAAATCATTTTTCCACCTTGCTAAACAGAACCAAGTGATACACAATCTAGGATTCATACTTTATCATCTGATCTCATTGCTACTCCCAATAAACCTTCCCCCATCCCACATATCCTATGTATGAACTAGGGAGGAATATCTAAAAGTAAAGCCTGATAAAGCCCACCACTCTTTTATCCGTTATTTTATTGCTGAGTGTCAATAAAATTTTGATTCTTTTTTTTTTTTAAAGATTTTATTTATTTATTTGACAGAGAGATCACAAGTAGGCAGAGAGGCAGGCAGAGAGAGAGAAGAGGAGGAAGCAGACTCCCTGCCGAGCAGAGAGCCCAATGCGGGACTCGATCCCAGGACCCTGAGATCATGACCTGAGCCGAAGGCAGCGGCTTAACCCACTGAGCCACCCAGGTGCCCTAAAATTTTGATTCTTATTTCCACCTTTAGTAGGTGAGTCTGGGGACAACAGCATTATGGAATTAGTGTCAGGTCTGATGGAAGTAGTTCTCATATGGAACCACAGTAGTTTTAACAAATCTCTCCAGAATTACAAGTTACTGTCACTTTAGAAAAATATTTCTAAAATCTGAGCCTATATTTATCCATTAATTTCTTAGATTGGTCAGTGCTGTATTAAAATATATATTGACATTATGTTACCATTACACAGGCTTATATCCTTAGGTCCTGGGAAGCACTGCACTATCACGACCAAGCAATGCCAGATATATTAAACTAAAATATGCTCTGTGAGGAAAAGCAATATAAAATCCTATACATTGGACGAAGGCCTAATAGGTAAAAGTTGGGACTAAAAGAAAGATAATGAGTAAAATTGTTTAAGTAGGCTATAAGATATTCAATCATCCTCATCGTAGGAATAGCTGTTAACTGTTCTTCCATTTGGGAACCAGCCTAGTAGAAAGAAAGAAATGTGGTTCTAAGAATCAATCAGACACACTGAAGCTCAAATTTTCGACCTGACATTACTAACTAAGTGATCTTTGGTAAATTGCTTAATTACTCTGAACCTGTTTCTTCATTTGTAAAATGATAATGGTAATAATTATTTTTATATGCTTATCATGAAAATAGATGTGATAATGTAGCGCACCTAATAGATACATATTAGGATTTTTTCTTTTAAAGAATGGCAAAAACAAGCTCTAAATCTGAGAAGATTTTAGAAAAAGCAACACTATTCTGGGAAAAATAACAAGAATTGGTTTGGGTTTGGCGCTTTGGTTTTCCCATTGGTCCTTTCTATCTTGGTGCAAAAAACAATGTTGTTATCCACTCTGGGATTTGAATTTGGGACTTGACCATTGGTATGTGGAATCCAGAGGTTCAAGAATGAAGATGCTTTGGAAAAAAAAATTTTCTTTGTTCATTGAAAAAAATTTCTTTTTCATTTCAACAAGTAAACTTTTTATGGTAAGAGGTTTTTGTTATTGCTGTTTTATTTTTACTCTACTAAAAGCAACTATAATTATTCCATAAATGACTCAAGCATATGGAATGCTTTACTCTGGGCAATCGAACAGAATGCCATAAAAATTGCAATGGCTACAAGCATTCAGAAGTTTATTAGAGGTGGGTTTCCCTTTCCTTATCATTCATTCTTTAGTACTGAGTTACTGTGAAATTGTAATGAAATTATATCACTTTGCGTTTGAGGGAGGATGGTAGAGGAGAATGAAATCACTGTGAGGAATTTCGTTGGTAAATCAAAGAGCTCCCTGTTAATTAGCTCCTGCCTACAACATAGTATGGAAAAATAATTGTATGTTTATAAAAGAATGATTAGGTAGGGAATGTGTTGAGGTAATAAGAAAAAAGCACAAAGAGAGCAATTTGAGTTAATATCTACCCATCATTTTATGTAACCACATCACAGAAGGGGGTCCCAGTTAATTGGATTCCTTTAGTTAAATAGGAAATATTAAAAAAAAAAAAAGATATTTAGGGTCTAATACAATGTATACCTAAGTTACATGAGGGATAATTTTGATTCTTTTCTGGATATATATATATGGCAGGCATTAAAATAGAAACTTCGACTTACATTTAAAAAAAAAATCTTTCTGCTTAAGTGTTGTTCTTTTGACACAAAAATTGAAACAATATTTTAATAGAAATAATTGGTTACAAAGTGCAATTTTAAGAGAATCTGCACAATATAATTCCAAATCCATTCAATCAATAGTATTTGGCTATATAGATAGGAAGGTATTGCCTTACAACTTTCAGCAATTTACTGATAATTTTTGTGTGAGATGTTAGTAGGGGACCAAGTCAGATGCCATTTTTTACATAGATAGGTGATAGACAAATAGATATGGCTATAAATATAGATATATAAATTTAGTATAGTATATAGATATAAACATATAATAGTAAATATATAAATTTAGATATAATATATTTAGTTCTTAGTTCTTTGAAAGAATGAAGTACTTTCTCTTTATTGTGGATTATATTGTTCATTTTGCCATACCTGCTACTTTTTTCACTTCCTCTGCATATGTCAAAACATCTCTAAATGTACTATCTACAGAAATGTTTGCAAGGGGTTTGTATTTTTAGTTGGATGCAATTTAGATGGCTCTTAGTTGAGGAGGTTTTTGTTAGAAGTGAGTGTTATGAGATAGAATTTAACACTTCCTGTCTACTAAAATCCCACATTAAAGTCCTGAGTAATACTGATAATATACTTCCACCCCTAAATTGTATTTTATAAGAAAATAATGCCAGGGTCATATCTTGGAGTAGCACCTGTGAAGTACTTTTAAAACTATAAATATTTGTCTAAAGAAAGGGGCAGAGGCTTCAGGAACATATTTCACTCATTTGCTTTCATTTTTAATAAAAAAAATAAAACTACTGGATAGTCAGTAACGAATTCAATGAAGCTTAAGATGCTTTGAGATCATAGAGTATAAGCAGTCCTGATCTCTTTACAAATCAGCAATTAATAATTATAAAATATTATAATTTCTACACCATAGAAAGATGCTTATAGGAAAGAGTAAAAAAGTATTCATAATGGATCACTCAACCCACTGAATTTTTTATCTGACCCTTAACTAGTGTAATCAACATCTTACAGTTCAATAATGCTATGTTTAGATTTTTTTTTATTATTACAATCCTAAAGTCAATGCTCTTAAAAGTCTCTTTTGACTTTCAACCTTAATAGTGACTTTTTCTGGTCACATTTTTACAGTTAGTAGGTTTGAGTATAATATTAATGTTTCTAGGATCCGTAAAAGCTTTCTTTGGTAACAATGTGTGAACGTTTTGATGTCAAAAGAAAGTCACTGATGCAACCTTATGCCACTAAACAGTTTTATTTAAAGCAACCATGTGCAACTATACAAACAGTAATTAACAACTATTTAGCAGTTTTACTCTTGTCTTGAAGTACTTTGATAATTTTTGGTATTTTATATGTACTGGAAATCGTGGGACACAAATCAGCTGGAAAAGAAGAAACTCACACACTCTCCTTCACCTCTTTGAACTCTCTTAAATTCAAAAGTAAATTTAATACACAGAATGTGGGGGACTGAGGATAGACTTATAATAAAAAGCCTGAGTACTTTTATTTATTGGACTTAAGGATCATAACACAACTGCCACTCATCTAAGGAAACCATCTATGGGCTGTTTGACCATTTGATATGGACGTAAGTTATGAACTAAGTTCCTTGAGGGCAAAACAAACAAAGAAAAAAATTGTTCCATTTGTGAAAGTGGTGCCAAGAATATCACATCATCTCTCTCATATATCACACATGGGTCACACTGCTAAAGGATAAACTGTTACGTGACCTCTTAGGTAATAACGACTATACCATAAAATAAAAGTGTGATATGGGCATTAAAATGTGACAGGAATATAAAACGTTTCAAATATCTGCCTATGTGAGATTTAAAGAATTATACTGATTTCAGTTACCTTATTTCATATGGTAAAGCATCTAGAATAATTGAATTGGAGCGAATAGCCAGATAAAAATTTTTGAACAGTTAGCCAGTAGTTTTCATAATTTCTGTCACAAACTCAAAAATGAATTACTAATTTAGATTTTGGATTGCTAACTAATATAAAGAAAGGTTTTGCTTATTGAGATGGACAAATGTGGGCCCTGATGGAGGAGAAACTAAGATTATAAAAAAGCTTTCGATATATATTTGACAAAGAAACTAAAGTAGAATAGAATTGGACACTTTCTTCTATTGCAATCTATATGAAAATAGCTTGTGTGAAAGCTCAAATAAATACCATAAAAAGAATAATAAATGAAAACTTGCTGAACATATTTCTTCACAAGATTCTTGACGGAAAAGGGAGGACAGCAAAGGTCAATGCTATTTTTAAGGCATTTAATTCAGATAAGGAGAGTATGGAGAAGTTTGGAAATTCAAGTATTATTTTCATATTCTAGGAGACAACAGAAAAAAAAAAATTCCCTCCTATGCAATCTTCCTGGAAGAAATTCCAGCAACAGCCTGTAAGGTAAACGGAGTGTGGAAAACCAATTCACAAATTGCAGGCTTGGGAAAGGATAACACTGCTTAGAAAATGAAAGTCGATCAAGATTGGAAACATTTCACCTGTTTTCATTTAAATCTTCAATCTTTTTTCCTGCTGGTTTAGGAACCAGAATACAACATAATGGGGCAGCAGGAAGTAAGAGTTCTAAATATGTCGAAACGGCCACATTGCCATGCTCGATGTAATTTTCTGTGACTAAAAGAAAACTAGGCATTTGGGTAATCTCCCAGTTAAAACATGGTTCAGGAAACTTAAAAGAGTTATTGTTGCCCATGTGTTTTATCCCCCTATTATGTAAGATTTACTTTAATCAATTAAGAAGCTTAAAAAAACTATCACAGAAGTTAAAAATGGAAAATGAACTGAAATATTACTAGACTGGTCCCCTGCTTTCAATTCAATGTGTACCTTTCAGAGACCTAAGCATTTATTGCAATAATAAGAACACAAAAATAAAGTTACTTGTTACTTACACTTCTCATCCAATCCATGACAAAATACTCTGTGCTCATATACACTTTTCCAAGGTGTCCAAGTTAAGTATTTCATGTCAATTCCAAATTGCCTTATAAACAGCCTGTGATAAGTCAACTAATTCTGACAAGTCAACACAACTGAAGGAGAGTCACACTGCTTTAAATTTAAGTTCAAAAGAATTATTAAGTAAAGATATCCAGAGTTTCTAAAAGAACAATTAGCTCCCTCTTACCAATTTTTTTGAGAGAATTATACTTAGAAGTGTGATACAAAATTTAAATGCTTAAAAGCTGAGAAATTTTGATATGTCAATTTTTTAGTTACTGAACTACTGGATTTATGCCCTACTGATAATAAAATACCACTAGAACATAACCCCATGAGACTTCCAAAAAGATTACATTCCCAATATTTCAACTAGACACATGACTACCCCCAGTGAACACAGATTTAGGTAAGAGCTCCTGTACATTTAATCCTCATACCAATCATATGAGGTATATGAATTTCCATTTTAAAAATTACCATTATCATCCCCATTTTACAGATAAGAAATATGGTAGTGCAAATACCTGAACCCAGGCCTTCAAATTCGAAAACTTCTGCTCTGTACAAAGGCCTACAGGTTAAATGTCCTGCGAGTGATGGGCTGAATTATATTATCTATACTCTGTTACCAGACGTAGTTACCAAATTGTGACAAAGCTAATCTGAATTAGGTGTTAGTCTGAGACTAGAGGGAATGGCCTAAGAACCTAGGCAAGATAGGATTGAAAATTCCCAAGCTACTTTTGTTTAAGTATTGAAAATATTAAATCTATAATAAGATACACTATGATTTTGAGCATCGAAAACCACTAGTGATCTACTACTATGGTTTTAACCCCTTCTCTGTCTCTGCATATGTCTTTACCTATGACACGCTGCCATCCAAACCAGTGGTCCTCCTTAGGGCAGTGGTTCTTAAGGTAAAGAAAGAAATATCCTTCCTTCCCTCAAGGGACCCGCCATAAGGGGTAGAGAGATTTTTCCCTTCCCTCTAGGAATTATGTTCCCCCATCCCCAACATTTAAAATCCTTGTTCTATAGCAAAATAATACATCACATTTACTGTGATTTATCTGGGGAAGACACTATTCTATGGACTCAACCAATCCTCACAACCAATTTATAATCCTATTTTATATATGAAGAAAGTAAGTCTCAGATAATAGAAGGCACTTACCCAAGGTTAAATATCTAAAAATGATAGAGCCTTGCTTTGGACCTAGAAAAGCTGATTCCAAAGATTAATCACCACTCAATCACCACATTATAATGCCTCTCCTTAGTTGGCTGGAATAATTATAAGAAAGTCATTAAATCAAATGTGGAAATACTCTTCAAAATGATATTATACTGACTTCACCAAAGTCTCAGGGAGGAAAATTATTATTATTTTGTTTTAGGAAAATTATTTTATAAATACAGGAACAATCTAAAATGTATCTTGGTTTATAAAACTGAACTTTGGACCTTAGGTACTCTTTCTCTTTCTCTCTCTTTAGTCATTTTTTTCCATAATTTTAAATCTTGCTCTAAATAACAGTATTAACTAGTCTGAGTTGATCCCAAATGCCAAAGTGCCACTGTTGTATAAATCATTTATATCTACAGCACCCTTTTGAAAAAGAATTTAAATAACCTATTAATGAGACATATCACTTATTTGATTATTCTAAAAATTTTTAAAGGCTAAATAACATATGATTGAAAAAATATGATTAAATATAATGACACAGATGAACCTCATAATTATAATGTTTAGCAAAAGAGACCAGATACAAAGAATATATATATATGATTCAATTTACATAAAGTACAAAAACAGGCAAACTGGTGTTAGCATTCAGGACAATAGTTACCCTTGGAATGGGGCACAAGACTGTTTCTGTCTCTGGTACTATTCTGTTTCTCGATCTGGCTGATGGTTACATAAATGTGTCATTTAGAGAAATTCACTGAGTTTTATACCTTTATTTTGTGTACTATTACACTATATATGTTAAATTTGAAATAAAAAAATTATATCAAAAAGCAGCTGTCATTCTGCTATTTGTAATTTAGCACTACTTCCTCTTTTTCAAAAGACAGGATTAATTTGCTTCATAAAGAAAGTAAACAAGGAGTACCTGGGTGGTTCAGTCAGTTAAACGTCTGCCTACTGCTCAGGTCATGATCTCAGGGTTATGAGATTTAGCCTGCATTGGGCTTCATCCTTAACAGGGGGTTTGCTTGAGATTCTCTCTCTCCCTCTACCTCTAGTCCTCCCCTACTTAAGGTCATGCACATGCATTTTCTCTCTCAAATAAATAGTCCTTTTTAAATTTATTTGGCAGAGATCACAAGTAGGCAGAGAGGCAGGCAGAGAGAGAGAGGGGGAAGCAGGCTCCCTGTCGAGCAGAGAGCCCGATGTGGGGCTTGGTCCCAGGACCCTGGGATCATGACCTGAGCAGAAGGCAGAGGCTTAACCCACTGAGCCACCCAGATGCCCCAAATAAATAGTCTTAAAGAAAAGGAAAGCAAACAATATTTCTACATAACATTGTAAAGTTACTCTTTTCCTAAATATGTTTTAAAAAGTCATATTTATTGAGATATAAATTATAGAAACCAAAATTCATCCTTTTAATGTACTGACAGCACATACATTTATATACCCATCACCACTGTCAAGATATAGAATAATTCCATCAGTGCCCCAAATTCCCCCATGTCCATTGCAACACTGCCACTGGCAACACTGACCAATTTCCTGTTTCTAGAGTTTTGCCTTTTTCAGAATGCTATACAAATGGAATCATATGGTATGTATTCTTTTAAGTCTAGTTTCTTTCCCTTAGCATAATGCACTTGAGATCCATCCATGTTTTGCATATGTCATTGGTTTCTTTCTTTCTATTGCTGAATAGCATTATAGCTTCGGCTATATGTGATATATCACAACCGAAGAACACATGATAGTTTCTAGGTTTGGTGATTTTGAATAAAGGCAGTATAAACATTCATGCATAGGTTTTTGTATGAATCTGAGTGATAGGTTTTGTTTTTTTCTTAATTTTAACTTGTACTTTCACTTGCACAAAGTATTTGCTATAGTGCCTTTAGTCTACAGTAATTCTGAAGCCTAGAGAATACACCAACCAGCTCAAAATAATATAAAACCAGAAAATGAATCAAATTAAACAAGAAACAGCTTACAAAAATAGATCAACTTTCACAAATTCCTCTCTTAAAAATATTTCTTTTTGCAGTAATCACAAAATTAATAAGAAATGTTCTATTAAAATTCTAGATTAATAAATCAAAATCCTGTTTAAGTTGTATAAAGGTAAAATTCAAAAACTCTACTAATTTGGATTCTAAAATTATAACAAATAAAGAAAAGGGGGTTAAGAAATGTGGTTTGAAAAGTAGCATTGTATGCTTATTTCATAACTCCCTAATTTAACATATTATAAATTTCACCCAACTGGTTAGTATTTTTTATCCATGATAATTTGGAAAGGATTTGAGTGACAAAATGGAAACATGGTAGATGTTACCTAGCATGTTGTGGTAAAGTGGAATGGCCCGTCCAAGGATAATAAATGCAGTCATGACTAGTGGGACCGCTACACCTGCAGGCAATTACAGAACAGAAAACATCATTCTCCATCCCCAGTGGCATGCACACACATGCACCAGTGCTCGCACAAGGAGCCTTGGAGGAAGAACATGGGAAGCAAGCACACCAAGTACCTATCCATCAGGCCGATGCAGTCTTCAATACTTGAGCCTATGCACCTGCAGAAGATCCAAATTTAAAAAATACAAGGAAAGAAAAATTAGTCATTGTTAAAAAAAGAATCACTAAGATAAAACTAATTGTTTCAAATTCTTAATAATGGTTTTTAGACAATTTGGAACACTCTTGAATTTAAAGTCAGTGAGAAGATTATTGCTTGATGGATACAGAGAAGTAAGTTGCCAAAACCACCTAATGGAATGCAAAGAAACATGTCCACAGTAAAGAAAATTGGACCCTGTTTCTGTGGATAACTTCCAAACCCACATAACTCACTTCTAATACCTTGAATTCATTTGCATCATTCATGAGTATATATCTAGCTAAATAATTTGATATTTCAAAAGTTATAATTGGTTTCATGTATACAGTTTCTTCTAAAAGGACTTAAGCTTAAGTAAAACTAAAATCAATAAAAAGGAAACATGAGCTATTTAGTATAATATAATAACCTGATGTTAATGCTCATTAAAGATTGATTACGGCAGAAAATGAGTTAACACATTTTAATGCTATTCTTATGGATACTTTACATAATCACATTATTCCATTCCTTGGTTGTGACTGTTTTTAAAACATATTTATCTGTAAACATGAATTCATTTAAAAAGCAAATTAACTGGTTTCACCACATTCCAGTTTATCTTGACACTCTCTTTTAAAAGAGCAGACAAACAGAAATGGGTTTTTAAACTGCCATCATATTTAACTGAAACAAGAGCAAATAAATAAATACTCTCCAAGGAAATGAATATACTAAGAACCAGTTCAGTAAAGAATTTACTGAGATCAACATTTAAGTGGAATCATAAAAGTACACAAAACCCTAATGTACAGTCCGTAGAATTGCATTTTGAAGTATTATGGAAATCTTGCTTCTCCCATCTTCCAATGGACTTAAATTGGATTTCTTTCCCTTCTCTCTCATCAAATACATATAGCTCCAGTGCATTATCAAGATTCCCTCTACAACTATGATTTATAGAACTGTCTCATTCTGCTGATCACAATTTTTTTCCCCAAACTCTAATTCTAAAACTGAAAAAGAAGCTGAAGTTAAAATCACCATATAATGAAATAATAAGATGCTTGTGTATAAGGCCAGGCTGTCCATTATATCTTTAGATAATTCTTAAAATTGGTGAACTAATATAACTATGTATAATAACAATTAAGTCACTGTTTCCTTGCTTCACCAATATCAGCTGTAATATTAATACTAGGTAGAAAGATGTTTTCTTTTTGAGGATTGGTTTTGAACTTGCCAGAAAAAAAAATTCAATATACAGAAATATAGAGAACACACCATGAAAAAAGTATTTTAAAAAAGCAAATGGGAAATAAAAATAAAAATTTATAGCACATAGCATTGAATTAATATAATCCATAACCAAAACCATTTTTAAAATGGAGAAAGTAACTACTAAAAATGTTTCCAAATTGTCTTATATTGTTTTCTATTTATTTTATTCTGAAGAACTTATTTTTTTCTAGGTCCCAATTATATCTTCTTCAAAATGCTTTTTTATACAGTATTGCCATTTTGTAACATTAATAGTCTATTTCTTATTTCCAAGTAGATATACACTGAAAAGCTACGAATAGTTTACAATTTGTGTGTTTATAATAAACTTTGAAAGAAAAAATATTTGAAAGTAAAATTCAACTTGAGGAGAAAGTGTGAATAATGAAAGATCTTTATTCATCCATTAAAAAAAAAATAACCATTTGCATGCCTACTAAGTGTTGCTATCTTCTAGGAGCTGGAAGGGAAAAAAAAAAAAAGATGAATTAGTTTTCCTGCTCTTAATGAGCTCACAATTTAATGAAGGAAACAGATGCATAACCAGATGTATATTATATAATGTGATAAATATAATAAGAGACATGAAAGAGTGGCTTAAGGGAGCATAGCAGAGGGATGATTGGCTTCAGAAATTCATGGTAATCCTCATGGAGAAGACAGAATGCTGAAGTTCAGGGTACTGAGAACCAGAGTTGGAGTAGCAGTGATTTCTAAGGGGTAAGGAACAGCAGGAATAAAAGCATAGATCTGAGGCAATGTAGAGTGCACATAATTCTGAATAGTCAGGGAGCAAAACATGAGGCAACAGGGAGAGGTAAAAGAAGCGAGATCATTAGATTGGAGTCAGAATTTGAAGGCTATTTGCTTTAGGGGCAAACTTAATGGAGAACCACTGCAGGGTTTTAAAGAAGTAAGGGATTTACTGCACTTGTGTTTTACATGGACCTCTGCCCTGTGAAGGCTAGTCAGGTGGGATCCAGGTAGACTGCTCTGGCACAGACTGTTTTAGTCTATGCAAGATGAAAAAGGATTAAACTTGGGAAATGGCAATTAGGACAGAGGCGGGGGGAGGGCAGATTCAAGAAATAACCTTGAAAAGTATAGAGGGAAAAAGAGAAGCTGATGGCTGATCTGATGGTAGAAGAGGAAGAGTCAGAGGAATTAAACATGACTCAAATGTCCATCTATGAGAGTAGTAATACCATCAGTGAGAGAAGCCAAGAGGAGGAACAACTTTCTGTGTGTGTGTGTGTGTGTGTGTGCGCACGCGAGCGCACATGTGTGTTGGAGGAGGAGGGGTTGATAATTTCAGTTTTATGTATCTAGTGTGGTTGTCCTGCCTTTCGGTAAGAAATGTTCCTTGCCAACTGGAAAGAGGGGTCTGTGGTGGTGGGGCAATGATCAGTGGTGATCAAGATAGCTGAAGAAAGATCTATGAAGTGAGAAAAGAGGAGCCTGAGACTCAAACCCAAGGAACTCCAATAACCAATAAATGACCTAAGATAACCTATGCCAAAAGCATGAAAAAATATAATTGAGTATGAAATCAGATAATTGCAGCATTGTGGGAGCCAAATCATGAGAGACTTCAGGAAATGGGGTAATTGTCAACGTCAGATGCAAGAGGTCTTGCATTTGTAATTGTCAATGTCAAATAAGAGGTCTCATCAAATAAGAATCACTGAGAGCATTTTAGTTGTCATTGTTGAGGTCACCAGAATTTCGGCTCCTGTGAGTCGAGAAACAAATTGGACATAAGAGAATAGAGGCAAGGGAAAAGGGAGGTGAGTACTGAGGGGGCAGGATGTAGGGTCAGGAAAGTTCGTTGAGTGGATTATGTAGGATATTTGAGATTTAAACATATTTACAAGCTGAAGATGAAAGAAAAAATGGAAGACCAAGAATAAGGGTAAGGCTGAAGCGGCCCCATCTTTTCTAAATACAAGTATCTATTTAAGGATGTGTACTCTATTTCAACTATTTTGACTTTATTTAGAGATTTATTAACTATCACTTACAATTTATATTGGTTCAGCAAGATCATAGAATAATGGAAACATTAAACTTTTGAAGAGTCAAAATCCCAAATATGAGATCAAAAAAGGATAAGGAATAATGCAACACTCTACAAAATCAGTGGTACAAAGTAAAAACTTTACAGGAAAATCAGAAACTGTAACATGTCAATAAAAATATCTGGAATTCTGAACACCAAGATGTGTTGAACATTTGCCATTACTTACTGATTTATAAGTGCTTTGATGTATTCATATATCTAACATAGTTGAGATATTTTAACAAAATCTTAATTCTTTAGAATTTTGAAATGGAGGAATATTTTAAAATTTTGGAATGGAGGGATATTTAAAAAAAATAAAAAGTTAAAAATAAATAAATAAATAAATAAATAAATAAAATAAAATTAAAAAAAAAATTTCAATTAAAAGAGTATAGACAAAAATTTCACTCTTCTTTCCTTCTATCAGTGAAAAATTTTTCAGTATATAAATTAAATAATATAAAAAGGGTTGATAAGAAAGATTAAGGCATATAAGGAATTTAATAATATGAAACCATGATTCTAATATTAACAAACATATTCAATGCAAATTTTCAAAGATATCTAATGAAAAGTAAATTTCCCAGTCCAAAACCAAAGTTAAATTTGTATTTATCACAGACTCAATGATGTTAGTGTAGAAAATGTAGCAATTGCCATTATAGAAATTAAATTACCTACTAAATTTAGTTCACAAGTCTTCTTTAAAAATTTCTATCTTGCTAATTTCAAATATGAAGATCATTCTTAAGTTTTAAATGCTTTCTCATCATTTTAAAATATGGGGAAGTGTCTCCGATGTTAAGATACGAATTGTAAGATAGAAAACTCACTGAACCATGACTCACTAGTGGTTAAGAGCTGTGTCTTACTCATTTCTTAACTTAGCTATCACTGTATCTCATACACAAGAGGTGTTCAATATAACCAAGCTGAAGAATGAAATCAGAAAAGGCTGCCAAGATAAAAGTCCTCTAGTTAAGGAAGGGAAGAGACATTGTTAGCTGACTCCCCAACCCCTGACCACCCCCTCTTTAGTGATATTAATGAGAATCTCCTGATAGGTAAGAAATAGATAACCTATTTTAAAGTAACGAAAGCACTTATTAGAGCCAATACATTTAATGTACTTTCAGAGTAATAAAAGTGCTTTTAAGGTATTACACACATAATTTTATTTTCAGAAAATCATTGAACAGTATTCAAAGTAAGAACTTTGCTTCTTAAAAAAAAAAAAAAGTGACTTAAGAGACTATTTCCATTAACATTGTTCTTGAATTATCCGGCTGACATAATATCGACATATAAAAGAAAACATGTTTTCCAAAATTGGCATGGTGAGCTCACACTCATCCATAGGTCAATTAGTACATATGTTTAGGATTTAAAATAGTCATTTGTTACATCATCTTCATTGTCCCTTTGATCTTTCTAGGGAAAGATCTTATCTCTACATGCAGTTTGAAGAGAAGGGACTATTTTCATAGAGCACCTCATTGCTTCACGAAAGGATCTCCAGGCACACTAGTGGACAGCAGTAGTGCACAGTCGGATTCAGGAATGTAGGATCTCTGGGGTTGGGACCACAAAACTTTCATGAAGTGAGTGAACTTGGACAATAAGGAGGATATTAGGAAAAGGATGGCAGGAGGCTAAATGAAAACATATACAAGAATCTTCAGGGCTCAATCAGTCATCCCAGAATCCATTTACCTTGGAAGATACCAGGGAATACAACATTCAAATTCTGTTTCACCATCATTCTGCAACAGTTGATTCAAAGACATTTTGGAGTTCCTAACTGATCTGGTTGGATTTGTTTCCTTTATACCTTCATTCTCCCTTTTTAGCTGACATTTGGTTTTTGTTGCTGTGGTAAATTGATCTCTTCATTGTCCCGACTTCTACATTCCCCCACTATATAGATGTTCTTTTATTACATAATCATGATTTAAAAGGGCTGAGAGGAAGACACACCAGCCATACACCCAGACTATGGCTCTGTGATCTCACTTTCATTTCCCTAATGGCTTCCTTGTAATTAGATTTGCAAAAATAGCAAAAGGTCTCATTTTGAATGGCAACAGCTGTTGACATCAACATTATATTGAATAATTTACTGGTTTAATTTTAGCTGCAAAACAATAAAACCCTCCTGTGGATGATTATTTGAACAGGCAAAGTTTTCTCTTTCTCTTGCTGACTCTTCTGCTCCAGGGGTGCCAGTTGTTTCTTCATGGAATACTCTTAACCCAAGTGTACCAAAAACTCACACGGGGAGAAGTTTATTCTTTCTAGTTTCCTTGAAGCAAAGGTTCTATGTGACTAGTTCAGTATCCCTCAGTCTATGCGCGTACGTGTAAACCAAGGAGCTGGCATTAGCTCTTCCAAGCTGCATTTGAATTTGAATGACAGAATGTTACTTTACCTTTTGAGGACCTGCCACTTCACAGAGTGACTTAAGCTGATTTCTTGACCTGTAGGAAATTGTAGCAGCATCTGCAAATTGATGTCCTCTTGGTAGAAAATGATGTTGCTTGCTTAACTTCTGCAATATCCCCTAGCAGCCAGCTCTTAATCTGGCAGAAAGTCTCTTTATGATATCTCATACTTTGCTGCCAGATATAAAGTACCCGAGATGATTCTTAACAACCAGTGTCTGTATCCGTACGTGGGTGTGTGCACTTGTGTGTGGGCACTTATAAGGGAGAAGCGGATTTATGGACAGAAGGAGAATAGAGTATGTTAAATTGTCCTCAAGTCTGAAATTAGTCATTTTCTGGAGGAAAGAAAAAGAAAAGCCCTTACTAAAATAGATTTGCTGTCTTTTAAAAAATTAGGTGTTGGAATATGTTAGATGAGTCACATTATTTCTTTCAGTTCAGTGCTTTTCTTCTTTCTGTAATATGTCTTTGTTTTTCAACTGCTATCAGTATCAAAGGTAACCTAATTATTATTCATTTTATAATGCATCCTTTTGAAACAATAGAAAACTATGTACCCATCTTTGAGTTGTCCTATAATGGTCAAAGAAATTCTAAGTTATAGGTTAACCTGCAATAGAATTACTTTCCCAAAATGTATTTGTGATTTTATTGATACACATATCACTAAGTTCTCCCCACGCACATAGACCTTTTTATCCTGTTATCATTATTTTGCATATATTTTGTTGAAGGAGTAATTCAAGGCAGTATTTTGCAAAGAGAGCTATCCTCACCTTCAATGGTTATAATAACGAAGAAACATAAACAGGAAGTTTCTGCTAAAGATATATGAAGCACAAATCTCAAAAGTCTGATGACTATCTTGTCTTTTCTTTTCTAAGATATCTTCATACTCAAGTAAAATTTGGAAGGATTTCCACACTCCATACAAAGTATACGTGCCATCAGCTGCATAAAGGTGTCAACAAAACTCATTTAAGTAAGTGTTTAACAGAAATATCTGAAAGGGTATATACATTTGCTTGCATAAACCATTTTCTTAGAAGGTATTCCTCTTTGAATCATATTTACATATTATCGTAAAACATATTAATCACAAAACACATTAACATATAGGTGAATAGAGTTTTATAAGGAAATAGTATATATTTAGTAGACTGTGTCAAGGGTAAAGATACCGTGTGACGAAGTCCTTGGCCAGCAAGGATGCTTACCCTTGGGTGCAGTTTGGATGACATGGGTGACATTCTCGATCCTGATCAGCATACTTGAAAATGAAACTGTTTGTCCCCTGTAAACCATCTGGACATTTTTCCACACAGTTCGGGCCATCCTTAAAATGGGAGCACTTTGTGCAGTTGTCAGGTCCCTGAAGTGCGAAAAACAAAACAATGGAGGACGAAAAATGGAACTTGTTTCCTCTAGTGTTCATGTGGTTTAGTTCCTGAGACTTCAGTGAGTGGCCGATCGTCCCCTACAGAACCGGAGAGCGTTTTCGAAACGACCAATGGGGATGTCCCTATTGCGGCATTTCCAAGTAAAAGTGAGATGTAAACTTTCCTTGGGTTGTCCATGATTATTTGAACAACGAATTTTAAAACGTACTGTGGTTGAATTATTAGTAATTAGTTAGGGCAAATAAATTTCATCTCAAATCAGCTTGTGATCATGCTAAAACTCACATGTCTATTTATAGGGATTTTAGTAAATCACAGTTCAATACTGAGAGCACAATAAAGACACATTCTGATGAACAAATATCAAAAGCCCCAAATAATGAAGTAGGTGCATGCCAAAGAAAATTATTTGGAGAAACTTATCCAATAATAAAGGTGATAAAAATATGACCATAATAAATTTAAATAGAACTAACTCACTTTGTATATCTATGTTTATAATATACAATTATTTTCTAATATGCAGAATGCTAATAAGCAATAATAATATATAAATATGTTTAAATGTCATTTAAAAAGTAAACTTTAAAACTCATATTAAACATAAAAGAATTTTATGGGGTGCCTGCGTGGCTCAGTGGGTTAAAGCCTCTGCCTTCAGCTCAGGTCATGATCCCAGGGTCCTGGGATCAAGTCCCGCATCAGGCTCTCTGCTCAGCAGGGAGCCTGCTTCCCCCTCTCTCTCTGCCTGCCTCTCTGCCTAGTTGGGATCTCTCTCTCTGTGTCAAATAAGTAAATAAAATCTTAAAGAAAAAAAACCCATCATATTGTTTTATTGTCATAGGGTCCTCTTTTCTTTTACTACTTTCTGGAACCTCTTCCCCAAAAGCTATATGTCCATATTGCTAGACAGTTATGATAGTTCACATTAAACACAATTTAGATAAACAAGATACAGTAAGTACAGAGGGAGATAATTAATTTTATTAGGTTTGTAATTATAAATTGTGAATTTGGGAGTCAACAATAACCAAATATTTCACAGAGCTATGTTTTAGTCAGGGAGTGTCCACTCACAAGAGTCTCTCTACATATGTTAATCCAAAAGCAGTCAGACATTGCAAGTTGGTGATACAAGACATCAGGAAATAAATAAATATAATATTTTAAAATTTAAAGATTGAGGTTGCTAATGAAGAACAGTGGCATAAAGAAGAAAAAATAATCAGGAGGAGGTTTCAGGAAATTCTGCGACTGGTGAGGTTCAATCAGGCACCTATTTCACTATTTTGATGTGAGACTTAGAGCTAAAAGAAAATTATCCTACAAAACCTAATACCCATTCAATCTGAAGAGTTTGCTATTGGTAACTTCTTATTTCCTACCAAAAAAGAACACTTTACATGCTTCCAATTTTAACACCTGCTCATGGGTCCTTAGGCATGTAATGCCATCTACTATACAAAATCATTTACTGTGCAAGTATGCTCAGTGGCATGACTTATTGTACAATACAAGGGACATGCTGATGTCTTCTTACAGAACACAAGAATAAAAACCAACTATGAGGAAATTAGGCAGTTATAGTCAAAATTAGAAATTAGGAATTATTTTTCTATAAAATTTTTCTGATGTAAAATAATATCCAGGTAAAATCGGAAGACACAAAATACTATGAAACTAAAATTAAATCACACTTAATGTTCAAGTATACTTCAAAAATATGTTTTATATGTTCCCTTGTTTTTAAGCATCTCTTACCTATTTGACTGTATTATCATGATACAAAGCCTAATGTTCTAAGTTGACATAAGTAAAAAATGTCCTGATAAATCCCAAATGAAATGAAATGTAAAGATTCTCCAACTCATTTCCATAATAAAGAGATTTAAAGAAATATGTGTGTCTAATGCTTACTCTTCTATCATTATATTCCCAAAGCTCTTAAGAACCTAAGTTCAGTGAATGAATCAATAAATACAATGATAAAAAAAACAGAGGTGAAGGCAATATTGTTCCTTATCTCTGATTTTGAGCTACCCTTGGACTCACTTAGGTACCCAGAAAGCTAAAGAATAAGCTAAATCTTGATAGAAATATTACATTTTTTCCCTCAGTGACAATTGATGATTTTCTCTGGTCACTACTGTGAGAGACAATGCTACTATTCACCAGGTTTCAGTTATCTTCCACTTCTAGCTACATGCTACATGGAAGACTGAAATTCTTCTCCCACCAGGAGTGAGGTATGTCTTGTTGTAGACAATGAAATTACATAGAAGTGGTTTATGAGACTGCCAGGGCTAACCTCTCCAGCCTTCTCTTTCCCTGTTGCCATGAGGCAGGGATCCTATGCAGACATGGAAATCCCATAAATATAAAAGCATCTCAGAACACTAGACCATCACAAGGAGGAGGGCCGATCTGTAGTGCACTTTACATGAAAAAGATTTAAACATGTTCCTATAACCTATTGTAATATGGGGTTATTTGTTATAGCAGCACAACCTTTACTAACTTGACTTTAACAACTATTTCAGCTTTTATCATTCTCTTCCTCAATCTCTTCATTTACATGCTGCCTCTTTGGCTTATATTCTCATCTTCTAAAACTCTGTCAGATTTTCCTTACTTGTCTTTCTTCTCACATGTCTTTTCTTATCTTTCTTGATAGGAACACACACAGGAGTAGAGAAAGTAAGGCAGAAAGGATAAAGTTGTAAAATAAAAATAAAATAAAATAGTAAAATAATAAAATAAAATAAAATAAAATAAAATAAATAAAATAAAAATACCATGTACAGACATACAAGGATATAAAATCAGGGGCTTGCTTTCTCTCAAAGCTAGCCCTCCCAAGATTATCCTAGATTTCAGTCACACTGCAATAGTATAATACCATCCCATTTTACATGTGGCTGTCATGTTCCCTGAAAACACATTATCCTTATTATTCACAGAATTGTTGCCTACGGGGACAGAGGAGGGAGGAAGTGAAATGAATGGAATGTAAAATTTGAGGCACTTCTATAGTTGAGTCTCAGCTTCACAGCATATACATGCTTGACTTTTTGATGGAACTTTCTAATTATTATAGGTTCCGTTTCTTTATATTTTAAATGGAAAAAGTAATAGTATGCTTCAGATGTAACAGATTTGACAAATATGCATGTATATCAATTATTCTTAGGGAAATATGGACAGCTCAGGAAAGTGTGAGTCCAACATACTAAGTCGTAAGACCAGGTATGGGAATCCCAACCAGCTTTATGACTTTTCCCCTGTCTCATCACATTTTCACCCTCACAAAAAACTTTCCAGAACTTCTTAGGTATCTCAAATGATAGATGCTTATTCTATGACACATAAAAGCACTTGTGTCTCTAGTTGTGATAATCAGTATGGAACCCAGATATAGGCAAAATCTTAACATAAATTGTAAAAACTGAAAGCCAAGCAACCTCCTAGTGAAAGCAGTTTGGGCTACTGTTTGAGCTTGGTCCAGCCTGTTTCTCAGACACCACAACCTAAAATTGTTCTTACCTGCTTAGCATTTCAAGGTTTACTGATCTAGTGACAAATAGGCTTTCTTGATTTTGTGTTCTGATCTTCCACAAATGAATGATTAGGGCTTACTAAACCTTTCCTACTTTTGACTTATTGCCTTTCTGAAGCTCTACACATGTTAATTGACAATGTTAACCTTGGGTGGTAATTCTAGGTAGATTGTTGGCTCGACAAAGCTGTCATTAAAAAATCAAAATGTGTTCATTAAAAATCTGTTTCTTCATTCTTTCTTAGTTAGCAAATAAATTTGAAAATTGATTTAAAAACATTAACTATTAGGGTTTTTAATGTGTCGTTTATAAACTGTCTCAATCTTTTGAGTAACAAAAGAATGAATAAATATACTGTGAAAACATACAAATTTAACAAAATTAATAAATTAAGTATTTACCAGCCTCATTTATACCATAGGAGGCAACATGAGGAATAGAAAAAGCACAGGACTGGTTTTGCAGTCTGCCTTGTGATTATAATTGCACATTTTCTAAAGTCTCAGTCTCTCTGAAAGATACATTGCTTTCTATTCTTTGACTTTGATACCTAAATATGTTAGTGTTTAAAGAAGTCTTATATAGATTACTTGATTTGCTTTAACACAACCCATTTCAGATTTTTACTTCCCTGTGTTTCATGTCATTTTTTTCCAGCATCCACATTTCTCATGCTGCAGATTAATTGTACTTTCCATTAATATCCTTAGTGGGGACAGAAAATAGCCGAATACACCCTTTGCATACTTACTTGGAGATCATTTACATATAAAATTGTCTTTTAGACTTTGGTTCTTCAGGCCAAATCACACCACTTCTTTTTCTCAGAGGTCTGATTTTCCAAGCTTAATCATCCTTGTGGTAGTCCTCTGAACTGTCCAAGTTTTCCACATCCTTCTTTAGATGAAGTTCCAGAACAGCTCATTGGGGCCTAATGGAAGTTTGGAGGCTCAATGATATTTTTTTTCCTAAGCTAATTAAGTGCTGAATAAGCACTCTGGTAGAAAAATTAGTACGATATAAATTGCATATTTATATTTTATACTCTTATGGAGTAATACTAAGCTCTTAGCTACACCCAAATGTTGGTCCCCAAATAATCTACTGAGAAATGAGTCAATACATAAAAAACTGGAAATTTGTCTAAAGAAGGATGAATATGACACTTTGGAATGACAAAGTCATATTGACTTCATTATTGGGAAAAAGCTTGAATGATGGGAACCAAAGGAAGGTCTAAAAAAGAATTACAATTTTCTCTATCTGGCTAACTTCAAACAAGTAAATGCCAACTTATCCATCAAGACTTTCCTGATCCCACAGCCTCTCTTCCTTCTCATAGCTCTGTTTTTCTCTCTGCTCTAGTATTTATCACACTGTTTAAGATTTTAGTTTATAAATGTTTGCCTTCTCACTTCTGTCCTTCACAAAATCCTTCACAACGCCGTAACAGTTAAATAATTAAACACAGATATGAATGTGTTATAGTTTACCTTAAACACCATGAATTTTTACATTTGCATATCTTTGCATGTTTCCTCTTTCCAGATTCTTCTTCTTCACAGCATAGCTCAAACATCACTTCTCTATGGCTTTCCTTCATGCCCTACTTTCTATCCCAAAGACAGATTAATTTATCTCTCATGTGTTCCTATAACAATTTAAACATATATATATATATATCTTATCAATTTTTTTGGTTCAATCTAATTATTAATGAAGTTCTCTTTTCTTTTCAACACTGCAATTTTCAAGGGCATATCCATATCCACTTTTTAAATACATGATCTGGGATATAAGTATTTAAGAAATTGAGTTTGTAAATATTTCATATCTACTACTAAACTATAAGCCTCTTGAGGGAAGAGTACCAAACACGATTCCCCCTTGCATGCTATAAACACCTGTTGAATGGATGGATAAATGATAAGCAATGACATAACATTCACACATGAAGCTAAGGAAGCCAACACAATGACAGATGTCTTCAAGCTTACCGGTCCATGGCAGGTGAGGATGCCGTCTTCCATCTTCTCACACTGGGGGTCACACTCCACACAGATGGAGCCATTCTCAAACTCTCGAAATTCCCTGTGAAAACATCAGCTGCATGAGGTGGTATAAGCAAACAAGCTGTCAACTTAACAAATGAAGTAACATCTGCTAAAAGCCCTATTGGCAGAGTAAATTCTAGAGTCTGTTTCTCTATGTGCCAGGAGCATCAGACTCATTTCCCTGTACATTAAGGAATAAGTTCTCCATTAGGAGAAAAGATAAACTGCAGCCAGATGGCTCTCCTTGCCCTCCACTGGGTTCAACGATAGACTCATTCAGAAAACCTCTCTCTTGCCAGAGATATTCTAGCAGTCTTTGAACGAAAGAAAGAAAAAAGAAAGAAAGAAAGAAAGAAAGAAAGAAAGAAAGAAAGAAAGAAAGAAAGAAAAAAGAATGTCTCCTCTGATGACACAACAGAATCATTTTTTACATTTTTTAAAGTAAAGCTGTGCCTGTTTGTCTCTATATAAAATTTTACTCTTGGTTGAGCTTTATTTTTTAAACTCTGAAAGAACTATTGTATTTTTCTTGTTGCTAAGTTACATGATATTCCCCATCCCTGTCCTTCAAATCCCAGGACTCTTCAATTTATTTTTGGTGAAACTTCAAAAAATGCTTTGATTTCTTTTCTTCTTTTAAAATAGCTGCCTTGGAGAATTAGAGAAAATATGTCTTTATGGCAGATTTTATATTCTTAGATTATTGATCTAATATCATAACATCTTTTTCAGTTTAAGATCTTTTTGAAGTAATTCTATACAGTATAATATAAAAAATAGCTAAATGGTAACATTCTAAAACTCTCTAATTAAAATCTAGGAGGATGGTTATCCCTTCCCACAACCTTACATATTGTGGCTATATGAATATTAAATGTTACCAATAGTAAGTTTTCTAATCATTATCTACTGTAAAATTTCCATTTCAATAATTGGGTATCACTTAGGTACACTATGTTTAAATACCTAATTCCTAATAATGTATAAGAGGAAGGAGCACTGGGTGAAGATAATTTTAGAATGCCAGCTATAAGTCATTAATAAAACTTGACTAAATATTTACAGCTTCTGATTATTTTGTGTCTGTATAACATGAGCTATCATTCTAAACTTAAAGCATTGCATATATGGCATTTATAGATTAATTAGGTGATAAATTTAAATTTACTTGTCCCTAGAGTGAAGTGTTCACTTATTTTCATAGTGAATTATCCTATTTGGTTATCATAAAGTCTTAATAAATGATAGAAATCCAAGAGGTGAGTTATTTTTCTGTTGGTTAAATTAAAATTACACATACACTAAAGCAAGATAATTAAGTTTGGGTTTTCAAAATAAATAGCACAAATTGATGGTTTGGTTAGGTATCAATGCACATATTTATTTACATGGATTTTGCATTTTTAAAGTGAGGTGTAGGTTTGTGATGGATTAAGCTTCTTACAAATTTTCTTGAGTTTAAAAGCTCAATTACATAGAAACAGATTTTCTTTTGCAATGTTTTATCAACATGGATTATATACATGGCTTTACAGAGGGAATCTTCAGAATAAAAAGGTCAAAATGACCGATATGTGGGAAGAGGGTCATATATGTGGGATGGTAGGTCAATTGTGAAGAGATTCAAAAGTATCATTTCTATAATAAAATTATAAAACACAGCAAAACCTGCAATCGTCAGCAAATTCTTTTTGTTGTTGTTGTTTCTTTGTTTGTTTGTTTTTTGAGTATAGTTTCTGTGATTGCTAAAGGGTTACATTACTGAATGAAGGTCATAATTTTTGTGGTACTAAAACATTGGTCATGCTTTTCTTTCTCTTCTTGAAAACCCCTTCCCTACAAACAGAGTTGAGGAATAAAGTGAATATGTCATTAAAAAGTCTTGGAGATACAGCGTACCTGTCTTTTCTTCTATAGACTAGACTTCTATTTGTATAGCTTTGGGCTCCCTTCCTTTCTGCTCTCAAAACTGATCCTTATGATTTTTATTACTTTTGCTATTCATTGTCAGTGTCTCCATCATTGCTTTTTCTTCCGTTTCCTATTGATTATACTATGACTTTGCCAGAGATTACCTTGCACTGAGTTTGACCTAACAAATCACTGACTACTGAGCTGAGTTTTTTTTAAGATTTTATTTATTTGTTTGACAGAGAGAGATCACAAGCAGGCAGAGAGAGAGAGAAGGAAGCAGGCTCCCGGCTGAGCAGAGAGCCCAATGCGGGGCTCGATCCCAGGACCCTGGGATCATGACCTGAGCCGAAGGCAGCGGCTTAACCCACTGAGCCACCCAGGCGCCCCTGAGCTGAGTTTTACATTTGGAGATTTCTGTCACATTTCACTACTCTGCATTTCCCACAGTCCTGCTGTGTGTGTTACCTCAGCCAATCCTGTGATTCAGAGTAAATGCTCTGGAATCAAGTCCTTCCCAAATCTGGCCAGTGTTCCCAACACCAACACTAATACTTCTAGGCCTGAAGTCCCTAACAGCTCTAGACTTCCTTTTGTAAATATCCTTTGTAAAAGGGAAAAAAAAATTGTGTTTCAAAGAGAGGTGTGATTACTAAATATAAAAACGCCTATAAAGAACCTAGATCGGCACTCTTTCTGATGTTTCTATGTTGTTCTTATAGTTGTAAAAGCGCTTGACCACGTCGCCAAATGACAGTTTTAAGATTGCGTTGCAATTTTTCTCTTTCACTCTAGACGCTTGTGCACTGTAGTTAAGGGTTGCTATATACAGTGGCTTCTATGACCTGGATTTGAATGCTAATAGCAAGGAAATGACTGATTTTCTTTTCCTCTTCAAAAAGTCCTCTTTTGAGGATTTCTTTTCATATAAAAATTATAAAAATATAGGTGCCCTGATTTTGGTAACTGTCTTATTTGTATTTGTTTTCTTCATTTTTAAGGTGACTATTTTACCTAACCATCTAATCAGCTTAGATTAATAGACACAAAAAGAATATCATAATCATCTTAGTAGTAAAATTTTTTAAACAAGCCTTTAATATGCATTTTCTCATTTAATAACCATAGTTATCCTATGAAGTTGACACCATTATTATTCCCATTTTCCATATAAGAAAACTAAGTTTAGAACAATTGGGTTTTTTGTCCAAGATTAAAAGTGATGGAGTAATGAGGCTAGGATTAATTCATTATTCCTCAAAGGCTGTTTCAACTGCGGGGCAATGCTGGAAAAAAGTAGTCAGTACCACAAGATTGGAGGTGGGAAAATCTATCATTGCATAGGCTAGAATTACATCAGACTTTTACAAGGTACTTTCATTTATTATCTTTCAAACTAACCCTTGAACATGATTTCCTAGAGCCCTACTGCTACTGCAAAAGACATTAAAAACTTTAGATTTCTTTAGTACATTTGATCTAATGACTTGGAAAAAGTTAAACTTTCAAAAGCAGTTTGGTAGTCAGTGTTGTTTAAGTAGAAAACAGGTATTTTTCCTTGGCTTTGCTTTTATTATTTTGCAGATGTGAGACAGAGGATGGTATATGCATCCACGTTTTTATCCAGTTCACATTTATGAGAAGGTTAAAACTGAAATATTAAGAGAAAAGAACAGTATCTGGAAAAGTAGCAGGATGGAAATCAGATGCCCTGAATTCGAGTGTTGGCTTGACTCTTGAAATGGCACTGGCCAACACTTCATACTACCAGTTTTCATTGTTTATAAGATGTTGCTGTTAGAGAAGTTGGTTTCTGGAGCTTGATCCCTCTCTAGAATTGCTTATTTTAAGGAAGGCATGTGTTGTGATGAGCACTGGGTGTTGATATGCAAATAATGAGTCACTAAACACTACATCAGTACTAATGATGTACTTTAGCCACTTAGAGGTCATTTAAATAACAAAATATTGTACCCAAAAAGACATGTTGGAAGAGAACTTGTAAAATGCATTGTAAAAGACATCTTTAAAAATAATTTTAAAACAATAAACATTTGAATCTGTAAAAAAATAAAATGAGGTAAAAGAAGAAATGAAATAAAGAACCTCAAAACTGCACTTTTACAGAACTGTTGAAAATCCTTTCAGTAGCAATATAAGAAAATGTGACTCAGGAACAGTACTAAAAAATGTATTATCACACTAATGAAGGACAACTGTGATGCATGAAATGGTATGTTATGATAAACTGATTTTATGAGTACATGAAATGCCATGCAACAAGACATATATACTAGGTTTTACCATTGGCAATGTGATTATTATAGCACCAGAGGGAATTTAAAATTCTTGATTTAAACTACTGCTTAGGTTATCTTTAGAAAGTGGCAGAACACCACCAAAAACCCCTTCAACTAAAAAAGCAATTTTTCTATAGGGCTAAGCAGTTGTCAGAGACATAGAAATATGTACTCTTTGTTTCTTATAGACATAAGTTGATGGAAAAAAATCAAAAGTTATTCAGTAATTCTAGGTGAAAATTAAGAGGCAACTATGTGAAAAATTATTACTGGGACATCTGGGAGAAAAGTTTCCTTGTCATAATCTTCATAAGGAAAATAAGTATATGTCTTTCAATTTTGTTTCAGTATACACAGCTATAATTTATTAAGAATGGTCTATTTCAGTATAATTTTTGTTTGCATAATAGTACATATTTGGACTTGTCTTATTTCAAATAAAATTCTTTCCCCTTAAAACAATTCCTCTATGCGTTGTTGTCTCCTTTATGCAAAAAGGTCTTCCCTTAAAAACCTCACCAGCACACACAATCTGCAATTTTATCATTTTCTTATCATTTAAAAATCTGAACCAATCAGCACCTCAAAGTTTAGGAGGTAAAGGCGACGTCGTAAGATGCCTTACCCATCATAGAGGTTACAAGACTCAATGCAGCTCCTTCCTCTGCTGAAACGACGGCAGGACAGGCACTGGTCGGGGCCAGGTCCCCAACAGCCATCGCCTGAGCACAGATGGTTGCACACCATTCCTTCAGCAGCTGGAAAAGAAAAAGACAAATTCAAGAGTGAGATAAAAAAGAAGGCTGTGTTCAAACTTAACCATTAAAAAACAAACAAACATTTAACCATTTTAATGTGAACTGCCCAATGATGCTATTTCTGAAGAAACTGGTTTGAAGGGGATATGTGGCAGATAACTCAGTCTGCCTACTCAGTGTGACCCTCACCACTGTCAACTTCTTCCATATCACAGAGCCCCATCACTATGTGTGTAGAACCACTACATTTTTCATAAGAATGAATAAACGTACATTGTCTACATCAAAATTCTAGGAAGGAAGGGTGATAGCAATTAACCTTCCCATTAAGGCAAGGAGCAAACCATGCCTTTCTCAACCCAACCCTTTGTTCCACTAAGACACCAAAAATTTTCACTTCACATCCATATGAGAGCTTCATGAAGGAATGGAATAATAATTGTCTTTAAAAAATAACATGTAGAGAAAGAAAAAGAATATCTGGAAGGCAGGAGGAATGAGAGGAATGGAAATAAAATACAAGTTTTTTACAGGCTTCCGCTTGCCTTGATATTTAGTCGAATTGGCACATGTAAAGAAAGGGTTTTACAACTATGCGAAACAAACTGTAGTGGTCACGGATGAGGAGGTATAGAGATGAATGTAGTAGCAATGATCTTTAGCTTTGTCTCTATAGAATCTGCTAATGAAAGTGCTGCCAAAGAATTTGGGGACTGTTTTAAAATTGCCACTTAAGTTCACCATCTCTGTTTCTTTTTATATTAACATTTATTCAGAATATTGCTCTAAGGAAGATGTGGTCCATATACACTATGGAGTATTATACCTCCATCAGAAAGGACGAATACCCAACTTTTATAGCAACATGGATGTGACTGGAAGAGATTATGCGGAGTGAAATAAGTCAAGCAGAGAGTCAATTATCATACGGTTTCACTTATTTGTGGAGCATAACAAATAGCATGGAGGACATGGGGAGATTGAGAAGAGAAGGGAGTTGTGGTAAATTGGAAGGGGAGGTGAACCATGAGAGACTATGGACTCTGAAAAAGAATCTGAGGGTTTCGAAGGGGCAGGGGGTGGGAGGTCGGGGTACCAGGTGGTGGGTATTATAGAGGGCACAGATTGCATGGAGCACTGGGTGTGGTACAAAAACAATGAATACTGTTATGCAGAAAATAAATTAAAAAAAAATTAAAAAAATATATCAGAAAATTAAAAAAAAAGAATATTGCTCTTTATGTGGAATAACATGATTTTAGTAAAGGGATACTAGATGTTGAATAGGAAGGGCCTATAAAGACCTCAAATGTCTGTAAAGTGATTTGAGTCATCTGAAACACAACTGCATGTGGTTTTCATAAAATATTAGGAATTTCCAAGATTCAAAAAGCACATCAGACGAGATTGGGCGCGTTCAGGGTGGTATATCAAAAAATCTTTATCTTCCCATTATTTACCAAGGTTAATTATTATAGGATGTAAGTTGTCATAACAAGAGCATTTGTAGGATGGGTTGAGATAATACGCGAGTGTAATATAAACAGGGGAAGATGTCCATGAATTCTACCTTTTTAAAGATAGTTTTGAGAAAGAAATTGCCAGCATTCATGATGTTAACTTGTTTTAAAAAAGTAAAATAGAATCGTCCAATTCATGTATTCTTCCTCTTATATCGTGCAGCCTTAAGGGGGTCCCTATGCTAAACTGTGGAAAATTTTTTTCTCAAGGCGGAGTGAGACTACCAACAAGTCTTTTTACTTTACTTTTTGCTTAATTGAATAATCTCTTCCAACATAGTTTAAGAGAGAAACTGTGTAACGGTGCGTTAGTGTGTTTAGCATTTTCATTGAGGTATACATGATACATAATACATAGCTCATACCTAAAGTGTACAATTAGATATTTTGACATATGCATGCAATCATGAACCATATACATAATTAGAGTAATGAATGTATCTATTAATTCCAAAAGAATTCTTATGACCTTATGTAATCCCTTCCTCTTTCCCCATCTCTCTCAGACAACCATTGATAGGCTGTTACTTAATATACATTAGTTTGCACTTTTTCTTAAAATTTTATATAAATAGAAACATAGAGTATGTACTCTCTCATATAGTTTTTTTTTCACTTTGAACAATTATTTTGAGATTTATCTATGTTGCTGTGTGTATCAATATTCATTCATTTTTATTACTAAATATATTCCATTGTATGGATATGCAACATTTTTTAAACCATTCACCTATTGCCACACATTTAGACTGTTTTCCACTTTGTGCTACTAAAAATTAAGCTACTATAGGGGCACCTATGTGTCTCGGTCAGTTAAGCGTCTGACTCTTGATTTCAGTTCAGGTCTTGATCTCAAAGTCATAAGATAAAGCCCAATATCAGGCTTTGTGTTTATTATAGAGCCTGTTTTAAGATTTTCTCTCACTCCCTCTCTCTCTGCCCCTCCCCACACTGCTCCCACACACTCTAAATAAATAAATAAACAAACAAATAAATAAATAAATAAAATCTACTATAAACATCCATGCACAAGTCTTTGTATAGCCATATGTTTTCATTTCCCTTCAGTAAACACCTAGGAGTAAAATGGACATAGTAGGTATAAGATTAATTTTTCATGGAATGGTCAAATTGTTTGTCAAACTAGTTGTATCACTTTATATTCCCAATAGTAATAAGCTCAACTCAAGAATACAGTTCCTTCACATTTTTGCCAATATTTCATATGATCAGTCAGCTTAATTGTATCCTTCTTAATAAGTATGTAATGATATCCAATTATAGTTTTGATTTGCATTTCCAAAATAATACCCTATGGTACTGCATGGTACTCTCCAGAGAAACAAAATAAACAAAATGAACAGGATACATATGATTTCTTATAAGGAACCAGACCCCATCATTTGCCCAGGAAAGCATAGTTTTGGTCTTAGTCCAGACTCCCGAGAACTGTGACCACAGATGGTATAAGTCCCATCCAAAGGGCAGGAGATGGCCAATGTCCTGGCTCCGAAGTCCGACTGAGCGAGTGAATTTTCTCTTCTTCTTTCCAGGCCTCCAGTGGATTGGATGAAGCCTCCCTATTTTGTTTCACTTAGCCTACAAATTCAAATGCTAATTTCATCCAGAAACACCCTCATAGATACACTCAGAAATAATGTTTAACTAAATATCTGGACACCAATGATGCAGTCAAGTTGACACATAGAAGTCACTATCACAAGCAGTATGTAAAGATCCATTCATTTTTTGCATATAGATAACCAACATTTCCAGTACCATTTGTTAAAAACACTCTTTGTCTTGCCTTTGGAGGTGTGTCTTGCAAGAAGTTGCTGCAGCCAAGGTCAAAGAGGTTGGTATCTGCATTCTCCTCTAGGATTTTGATGGATTCCTGTCTCACATTTAGGTCTTTCACCCATTTTGAATTTATTTTTCTGTATGGTGTAGGAAAGTGGGCCATTCTTTTGCATGTGAATGTCCAATTTTTCCAACACATCCTTTGAAGAGACTTATCTTTTTTCCATTGGATAGTCTTTCCTGCTTTGTTGAAGATTACTTGACCATAGAGTTGTAGGTCCATTTCTGGGTTCCTTTTTCTGTTCTATTGATATCAGTCTGTTTCTGTGCCAGTACCATACTGACTTGATGATTATAGCTTTGTAATATAGTTTTAAACCTGAAATTGTGATGCCTCCAGCTTTGGTTTTCTTTTTCAACACTCCTTTGTCTATTTGGGGTCTTTTCTGCTTCCATACAAATTTTAGGATTGTTTGTTCCATCTCTGAAGATGTTTTGATAGGGATTGTATTGAATGTGTAGCACTAATGTGTAACACTAACCTAAAATTCATATTTTGTTGTTATTTTTATAAAGCATAGTCTGTTACTTAATAAAGCCAACTTTAAAATGTTTTAATTATAAGAGCAAAGTAAAAAAGTGTTTAGAGGTATCTCAAGCATAGACCTTTTTATGCATTTAAAATCTCACCAGATCATTTTTAAATTCCTCAACATCTAGACTCTTAGTAATAACCACTCTTATTTCTTCCATATCTACCCATGGTTTATGCTCTACTTACACTTACACTTACAATCACCTTGATAAGGTAAATTTTTCTTCTGCCTCAAGAAGTTCCTTGTTATTTCTCCTTTTTCTTTCCCCCAGGAAGGAGTGTTTCATTAAGTAAAAGTTAAATATTGTATCTTTACACCACATAATTGGTAGCACAGACATTTTTAACAATATTTGTTCTTCTAATTCATGAGCATGGAATGTTTTTCCATTTTTTTGTGTGTCTTCCTTAATTTTTTTAATGAGTGTTCTATAGTTTTCTGAGTACAGATCCTTTATGTCTTTGGTTAGGTTTCTTCCTATGTATCTTGTGATTTGGGGTGCAATTGTAAACAGGATTGATTCCTTGAGTTCTCTTTTTTCTTCCTCATTGTTCATGTATTAGAAATGCAACTGATTTCTGTGCATTGATTTTATATCCTGTGACCTTGCTGAATTCCTCTATCAGTTCTAGCAATTTTTTGCTGGAGTCTTTTGGATTTTCTACACAGAGTATCACATCATCTGAGAAGAGTGAAAGTTTGTCTTCTTTCCTGATTTGGATGCATTTTATTTTATTTTTTGTTGTTGTTGTCGTCTGAGTGCTGAGGCTTGGACTTACAGTACTATGTTGGACAGTGGTGAGAATGAGCAACCCTGTCATATTACTGACCTTAGGGGAAAAGCTCTCAATTTTTCCCCAATGAGGATGTTGTCTTCCAGCTCCTGTAAGTGTAAGGTTAAGTTGTGTATTTGATACTTTCCTTGTTTCATGAGGAAGGCCTGTATTCTATATATTTCCCTTTTAGGACCACTTTTGCTGTATCCCAAAGGTTCTGAATTGTCGTGTTTTCATTTTCATTTGCTTCTATTTATTTTTTCTAATTCTAGTTCTCTTATTATTTCTGCCAGCTCTGCAGTTCCTTCCACTGCTTAAGTCTTGAACCCTTTAATATCATCCATTTAAGTTGGAATCAACTTCTT
The DNA here is from genome assembly GCF_964662115.1 of Mustela nivalis. NCBI lineage: Eukaryota > Metazoa > Chordata > Mammalia > Carnivora > Mustelidae > Mustela > Mustela nivalis. The sequence goes on along the minus strand of NC_139030.1, from coordinate 92,308,789 downwards.
CCAAGTTCCTTTAATGTTGATATTTTGACATTCTCCCATGAATCACAAATGTTCTTAGTGGCATCTAGGATGGTGAATCCTTTCCAGAAGGTTTTCAATGTATTTTGCTTAGATCCATCAGAGGAATCACCATCTGTGGCAACTATAGCCTTATGAAATATATTTTAAAATAATAAGAGTTAAGAATCAAAATGGGCTTTTTGATCTATGGTCTGCAAAATGGGTGTTGTATGAAAGCATAAAAACAATAAACTCATATACCTCCATCAGAACTCTTGGGTGACCAGGTGAATTGTCAATGAGGAGTAATATTTTGAAAGGGATCTTTCTTTCCATGTAGCCGGTCTCAAAAGTGGATTTAAAATAGTCAGTAAACTATATTGTAAACAGATTCCTGTCATTCAGACTTTGTTGTCCATTCAGAGGCCACAGAGTAGATTTAGCACAATTCTTATGGGTCCTTCAATTTTCAGAATGATCAATGAGCACTAGATTCAACTTAAGTCACCAGCTGTGTTAGCCCCTAACAAGAAAGTCAGGCTGTCCTTTGAAATTTTGAAGCTGGGCATTCACTTATCTCTAGCTATGAAATCCTAGATGGCATCTTTTCCAATATAATTTGGCCTCCTCTACACTGAAAATCGGTTGTTTGGTGTTTTTATTTTTAGAGAACTATAAATTCACGTAAGCAATACTGCAGAGAGATCCATGTTTCCTTTACCCAACTTCCTCTAATGGGAAGATCTTGGGGAACTATACAGCTCAATGACAGAAACAGAATATTGACATTGATACAGTCAAGTAACAGAAGCTCTCCATCACACAAGAATCCCTAATGTTGCACTATAAAGCTCTATAATATTTGTTTATATGTCTTTGTTTAAATATAAATTTTCATTTGTTGGGAATAAATGCCCAGGGGTATAATTGTTAGGTCATATGATAGGGTTATTTTACTTAATATTTACTGTTCCTGAGAAAGTGCTGAACTATTTTCTAGAGTGGTTGAGCCATTTTACATTCTCACCAGGAGTATATGAATCAACTCGTTTTTTCTCTTGCATTTAGTTTTGTCACTCTATTAATTCTAGCCATTCTGATGGGTGTATAGTGATATCTCATTGTGGATCTAATTTTAATTTCCATAAAATGGATAATAATTTTGGCATCTTTTTAAGAAAATAATTTAAAGACTCTTTTTTTTTTTTTTTTTTTTTTTTTTTAAGAGAGGAGGGTAAGAGGCAGAGAATCTCAAGCAGACTCTGAGCACGGAGCCTGACATGGGGCTCTATTTCATGACCTTGAGATCATGCCCTAAGCCAAAACCAAGTCTAACTCTTAACTGATTAAACCACCCAGGCACCCAATATTGACATCTTTTTGCTACATGTATATCCTCTTCACTGAAGAGTATCTTTATGTCTTTGCCCATTTTAATTAGACACTTTTACTGTTCAATGTTGAGAGTTCTTTATATATTCTATCTATCTACCTATCTAACATCTAACTTCTCTCTTTCTCCATCTGATTTGAAAATAGTTTCTCTCAATCTGTAGCTTGTACTTCCATCCTCTCAATAAGATCTTTATTCAGAGCAATTGTTCTTAACTATAAAATCCAATTTATCAATTTTTCCCTTTATATACTGTGGTTTTGGTGGCAACTTCAAATTCTCGTTGTTTAGCCCTAGGTTCCAAACAATTCCTCTTCATAATTTTCCAGATACACTCCCTATATTCATTAATATGATCATGTGATCTTTCTTTTTTTATTAAATATGGTATATTACACTGTTTGATATTCTATATTGAATCAGCCTTGTATCCCTGGAATAAACCCTGTTTGGTTATGCTGTATAATTAATTGTATATGTTGTTGAATTGTTGAATACTATTTGCTATACTTTGTTAAGGATTTTTGCTTCTATATTCTTTGAGCAATACATTGGTTTCGTTTGTAACTTCCTTTTTCTTGGTATTCTCTGTTCATATATGGATCTTAATCTTAAAAATCATCATGTGAAGTAGAAATAATTATTAATTTTACAGAAGGGCAGCGGCTCAGAGAGGCTAAAATGCCCCAGGCCACAAGTGTCAAGAGTGGTGTTTTAAACGTGGTCCTGCCAGTTCTCTTTACCACCCAATGGGATGAAACTCTCAGCTCCATAACCCACCTCCTCTGACATTATGTGCCAGGGAGGTTGAGGTACTTCATTATAGCTTGGTGAGGGTAAAAGCCTACACTCCCCGTTCCTTTCCTGGCATTGATGAAGTTGGGGCCACATTTTTTTTTTCCTATGGTGTTTGCATAGAGTAAAGCAGTTTGTCTAAAAGATCTCCGCTTTAGTTAGTATGTCCCTTTCCTGGTCCTTTGGACAGAAAGAATAGGATTTTGTTGTAGCTTTTTTGGTCTGCATCTGTCAGTGTTTCTGAGTTGTCAGTCTTCACCTCCAAATCCAGGATATAGGAGAGAGAACAAAACAAAACAAAACAAAAACCTACAAGACTCACATCTATGTCCTTTCTTGAATTTCAAGTTGCCAAACCTGTCTTCCTTCATCTCCCCAAGTTTCAAAATCTTACGTTTCTTTTATATACAAAGCCCAGGTTTTCAGTTGTGCATAGCAGAGGGAATAGGGAAAGGTACATTTAATTCATCTTCCCTGAAGCAGAAATCCCAGTATACATCTTTAATTTACTGCAGCCTATTTTCATCATGTTCTACTACTATTTCATTATTTTCTACTACTTCATGTATGCTCTAAGAACCCTAAGATAGGAGATATATATATATATATATTTCATTCTTAACCTTTAAACTATTGCCAGATATTCTATTCTCTACAGTATTCACCACACACTCATTATTTTAACACTTAGAGTACCTTTTGAAGAGAATTAAATAATAAGATTATATATATTTATCTATGTGGTTCTCTTCATTCCATATATAGATCCATATTTTCATCTGGTATCATTTTCTCCTGAATAAAGGATGTCCTTTGGTATTTCTTTCTGTGCAGTTTTCCCTTGGTGTTGCGCGCTCGCTCTCTCTCTCTCTCTCTCTCTGGCACTCTGACTGGAAACTCCAGCTGCCTTGGTCTTCCTGGACTCTCAGTTTTGCCTTCTCAACTCAAGCAGTTTTGGGAATTCTTCCTGGGTCCCTCCTGACTGTTCCATGGTCTAAAAATTCTCTCAAGGTAGTCAGAGCAAATTACCAGGCTCATGTCATTTGTTTCTTCACTCTTAGGGATCACTCTCTTTCATTATCTGATATCCATTCTCTTACCAACTGTCATTTTATACATTTTGTCCTTCTTTTGGTCGTTTCATGGGGAGGGGTAACTCTGATCTCTGTTATTATATCTTGGCCAGAAAAGGACATCTTAGTTTTTTTTTTTTTTTTTTTAATAGGAATAGTAATTTGATTACTAGTAATAGTGATAGATCACTATTAATAGTAATAGAGTAAATAAGTTGTATTTCTTAAATTCAACATGGGATTACTTGAATGATTCAATGTTCTACTTGGGAAAGGCTGACAGCTTATCTGTTATTTTTATTTTGAACCAATAGCAAGAGTTCTTTCTTTCTTATTTATTCATAATGCAAAGAAAGAGAAATGTCAGTTGAAATGGAATCCTAACATAGTTTCATATCATTGATTCTCTAGATTTATAAGTGACTTTCACTAACCAATGAAGATGTAAGGAGTAAAAACAATGGTTCAATTAAGCTGACTGAACATAAACATATTAAGATCAAATTCTATGTAATAAAGAGCTAGAAAGAAGCAAAAAATTCATGATATTAACTAATATAAAGTTATAATACCCATGTTTATAAATATTCAGCCATTTTAAGGTTATTTATAGTTCGTATTCTGCAACATATATATTTACACACAATTCTAATGTATATTTGCAGAGTAAATCCTTAAAAGTGAAAAAAAAGTTATATTATAAAAGCCTTAAAAAGTGGAAAAAAATCCTTAAAAGTGAAAAAAAAGTTATATTATAAAAGCAGCTTGTAAATACAAGCAGAGTATATTCAAAATCACATCACAGTGTCATGAATCTGATTTGCATTCATCACTTTCAAATCCTTATAAAAAATAAAATAAAGCTTTCAAATTCTTTGTCAACTTCTAAATCTCTCAAATATATGCTTAATACCTTCCTTCAGAATATTGACAAAGCAATTAATTTCCCATGGTTATTGCCAATTTTATGATAGCCCATCAACCTTTTGTCTATTTCACCACTTTGTATTAATTTTTTTCAGGTTTGAAGCCTCATTCTTTAATCCCTTCTTTTCTCTCCCAATATATGGAAAAGTGAAACCGGCCTGCTTTGATATTCTGTTACACACTTTGTATTATGTGGGGAGGAGAATTTTAGCTTCACCAAAGCGCCTACCTTCTTTTCTACTGCCAACTGTCTCCCTTAGTCTGAATTCAAATGCTCAATTTTAGAACAGTTTTAGATCAAGATCTATCAGAGGAAAGCAATAATAAACAGAATATCACAACAATTAGCTTTCTTCTTATTTTTTCCAAACCATTAGATGATGGTCTTAAAGGCTGGTTGATCATTTTCTCCAGAGTGAAACCAGGAGAAGTGTCTCCACACAGCACAGAAAAAAAAAGGCCTTTGAAATTCTTTAGAAAAAATAATTTTTCAATCAGCACCCAGAATTCAACAGTTCTTTGACCTCCCAGAGTGTTAGTCACATGAGAAGGAATAGAAGGCCTATTCAATGGCTTATAGTTCAGAAAGACATTACGAGTGTCTCTAAAAAAACTTAAGGAATGTCGCTATTAGGCAACCTTTAACATGCTCTGTAACATGCTCTGTTTTCTCTGGAAGCTGTAAAATAGATTTTTCTTTATCTCATCTGAATTGTACCTATTAAAAACTTGGAGTTATAATAATGTGCTTTGTATTTCAACCTTTATATGGAATATTGAACCTGCTTTTATTAAAACAGAGGCAAGCCTAAACAATGGTTCTTGCTAGTATGTTCCATGTGTTAGAGTAAATGCATTAGTTCAAAATATGCAGAAAAAAAGAGTTTCTTTCATTGTACTAGACCATCTATACTGTTTGCATTACTTATTATATAGAGGAATGGATTTGATCTGGACTATATTTAGACAGATACCAGTAATCTTTTTTTGTTTGCTTGTTTTTTAAGTCTAATAAATATAATTTAGTTGCAGTAGTTCAGTTTTGGAATCAGACCAGTACAGGTTCAAATCCTTACTCTATGACTAGCCATGTGACCTCAGGCAATTATTCATGTGTTACTCACATATAACGTGAATGATAATATCTCCCTTTCAGGGTTATGATGAAGAGTAGATCACATTAACAGAGTATTTAATGCAGTATTAATTTAATTTAATCACTTATCTAAATTAAGTCCTCAGTAAATACATGTAAAAGAAATGTGAAAACATACACACATATTCATGTGTTTACTTCTAAAAAATAAGCTGAGAAACTAATTACTTTATCCTGGACACTGCCAAGAAATGAGGATATGATGAAAACATGAAATAAAATACATATGTCTTACCTAGACCTTATAGTCTAGTTGAGGAGACAAGCATTAGATAACCATTGAGAGAGGGAGAGAGAGAGAGAGCTTGAGCACTGACAGAATATATCAGTTCTTGTAACCTAATGGGTAGGTCACATTAGGTCAGTCCACATAAGAAGGAACTGAGATGAGAAAGAGAAGCAGGAATTCTTCTTGTTTGTTTGTTTGGTGCAAAATGGTGGTTTATTAAAGCGCGGGGACAGGACCCGTGGGCAGGAAGAGCTGCTGCCCGGGTTGTGAGAGATGGCAGGTTATGTACCTTGTGGTTGGGTGAAGGTGAGGGGAAGGGAGGTTTCAACAGAACTTTCATATGCTCAAGAAGGCCTACAAGGTGCCAGGATACCAGAGGCCTTGCAGGCTTGATCACTGTTGTCTTTTGGCCAGCCATTCACATTTCTGCTAAGTAGGAATTCTTAAAGCAAAGAGGGCTGGGGGAAATTGGGAACCACAACTCTAGCCAAGAGAGACTGAGCAGGGAACAAGATTAGTGATTTTAGAAACTTGGCTGGACACAGACAGTGAGTGGGAAAGCAGTATCAGATGAGCTAGTGAGGTAGACAAAGGCCAGATAACGTAGGACTTACTGGCCATTTATAAGATTTTCTGCTTTGTCCAAAGAGTTGTGGGAAGCTGTTGGAAGGTTTTAAATAGGAGAGTAAGGATCTTTTTTTCTTTCTTTCTCTAAATTTTTATTTAAATTCTAGTTAGTTAACATACCGTAACATACCTAGTTTCAATTGTAGAATTTGGTGATTCATCACTTCCACATAATACCTGGTGTTCATCACAAGTGCACTTCTTCATACCCATCACCTGCCTAAGCCCATCCCCTGACCACCTCCCCTCCAGCAACTCTCAGTGTGTTCTCTACAGTTCAGAGTCTGTTTCTTTGTCTCTTGCTCCACATCCCCATGTTCACCTGCTTTGTTTCTTAAATTCCACATATGAGTGAAATCATGTGATATTTGTCGGCCTCTGTCTCATTTATTTCACTTAGCATTATGCACTCTAGCTCCATCTGCATTGTCGCAAATGACAAGATTTCATTCTTTCTTTTGGCTGAATAATGCTAAAGTGGAGATAGGTATGCAGATATCTCTTTGAGATCTGGATTTGATTTTCTTTGCACATATACCTAAAAATGGGATTGCTAGATCATGTGGCAGTTCTCTTTTTAATTTTTTGAGGAACCTATATGTTGTTTTTCCCTAGTAGCCACATCAATTTATATTCCCACAAACAGTATGCAAGAGTTTTCTTTTCTTTACATTCTCACACTTGTGATAGCTTGTCTTATTCTAATATGTGTGAGGTGTGGTTTTAGTCTGCATTTTCTTGATGATTAGTGATGTTGAACACCTGTTTTCGTGTACTAGTTAGCCATATGTATGTCTTTTTTTACAGAAAGTCTCCTCAATTCCTCTGTCCATTTTTAAATAGGATTGAGTTATATGGGTTTCTTATGTAATTTGTGCATTAATGCCTTATCAGATAGATATATGATTTGCATATATTTTCTCCCATTTGAAGGCTGCCTTTTTGTATTATTGATTTTTTTCTTTGCAGTGCAGCAACTTTTTGGTTTGATGTAGTTCCACTTGTTTATTTTTGCTCTTTTGCTTCTGCTTCTGGTATATTCATAAAACCATTGCCAAGACGAACATTAAGGAGCTTACTACTTCCTACATTTTCTTCTAGGTATATTATGGTTTCAGGTCTTATGTTAAAGTCCTTAATCTATTTTCAGTTAGTTTTTGTAAGTGGTGTAAGATAGGGGTCCTATTTTGTTTTTTTGCACTTGAATATTCAGTTTTCCCAACATCATTTATTGAAGAGACTATTCTTTCCCCCACTGAATACTGTTGGCTCCTTTATCAAATCAACTATGTATGTGTGGGTTTACTTCCGGGCTCTTGATTCTGCTCCATTAGTCTATCTGTTTTTGTGCCAGTACATACTCCTTCAACTACCATAGCTTTGTAATATAGTTTAAATCAGAAAGTGTGATGCCTCAACCTTTGTTCTTTCTCAAGATGGCTTTGGATATTCAGGATCTGGTCCAGTGTGTCGTTTAAGGCCTTTATTTCCTTGCTGATCTTTTGCTTGGATGACCTGTCCATTTCAGTGAGGGGAGTGTTAAAGTCCCCTACTATTATTGTATTATTGTTGATGTGTTTCTTTGATTTTGTTATTAATTGGTTTATATAGTTGGCTGCTCCCACGTTGGGGGCATAGATATTTAAAATTGTTAAATCTTCTTGTTGGACAGACCCTTTGAGTATGATAGTTCCATAAGAATTTTAGGATTATTTTTTTTCTATTTCTGTGAGAAATGTCACTGGAATTTTGATAAAGTGTGCATTGCATTTATATATGACTTTAAGTAGTCTAGGCATTTTAGAAATATTAGCCTTTCCAATCCATGAATGTGGGTTATCTTTCCATTTATTCCTGTTTTCAGTTTCTTCGATCAGTCTTGTAGTTTTTGAAGGGCAAATTTTTTACTTCCTTGGTCAGATTTTTTCCTAAGTATTTCTAAACTGTGTCTTTTTCATACACAGTCTTTATTATATTGTAATATTGTAATATATTGTAAAATATTGTAATATAATAAAGAAACTGTGGTTTCTTCTATTTCTTCTTATATCTAATTTCTTGAGAGATTTTTTCATGAAAGGGTGTTAAATTTTGTCAAATGTTTTTTTTCTTCATCTAGTGAGATGATCATAAGTTTTGATTTTCATTCTCCTAATATAGTGCATCACATTTAATGATGTGCATATTTTGAATCATCCTCACATCCCAGGGATAAATCCCACTTGATCATCATGAATGATTCTTTTCATGTGCTATTAACTTCAGTTTGCTAATATTTGGTTGGGAAGTTTTACATCAATATTCATCAGAAATATCAGATTGTAACTTTCTTTTCTTATAGTGTCTTTATCTGGCTTTAATATTCAGACAGTGTTGGCCTTGTAAATTGTATTTGGAACTGTTCCTTTCTCTTCAATTTTTTGGAGGAGTTTGAGAAAGATTGGCATTAATTCTCTTTAAATATTTGGTAAAACTTACCAAGAACACCATCTGCTCCTGGACTCTTCTATGTCGGGAGTTTTTGATGACTGATTCAATCTCTTTACTGTTTATTCAGCTCCCCCTGTTTTTGTTTTTGTTTTTGTTTTTTTCATGACTCAAACTTGTTAGATTATATATTTCTAGTAATTTATCCATTTTTTTCTAGGTTGTCTAATATGTTACCATATACTTGTTCATTGTAATCTCCTAGGGATCCTTTGTATTTCTGTAGTATCAGTTGTAATGCTTCCTCTTCTGTTTATAATATTATCTGAGTCCTCTTTCCTTTTTACTTTGGTAAATGTAGCGGAAGTTTTGCCAATTTGTTACTCTTTTCAAAAAGCCGCTATTCATTTTAGTAATACTTTTTTTTTCTCTATTTCATTTATTTCTGTCCTGATCCTTGTTATAGCCTTCTTTTTGCTAACTTTGGACTTCATTTAGTGGTGGATTTCCAATTCTTGATGTATAAAGTTTAGGTTTTTTATTTGAGATCTTTCTTTTCTTTCTTTCTTTTAGATATAGGCATTTATTGCTAGAAACTTCTCTTAGGACTTCTTTAGCTGCATCACATTAGTTTGGTATGCCATGTTTTCATTTCTGTTTTTTTTTTTTTTTTTTTAAATACTAGTTGATTTCTCTTTTTACTTCATTTTGGACCAATTGGTTGTTATATGTCTATGTATTGTGGATTTTCCAGTTTTCCTCCTGTTATTGATTCCTCATTTCATACCTTTATGGTCAGAAAAGGTAATTGTATGACTACCATCTTTTAAAATTTGCTAAGACTTCCTTTGTGACTTAAAACATGATATATCCTGCAGAAGAGAAGGTTCCATGTGTGATTGGAAGAATATATATTCTGCTACAGTTGGATGGAATTTTCTTTATGTTAGGTCTATTAGTTTTGAAGTATAGTTCAATTTCAATGTTTCCTTATTGAGTTTCTGTATGGATGATTTATCCATTGTTGGAAGTGGGGTATTAAATTCCCCTACCTTGATTATATTGTTGAGATCTGTTCGAATGCTTTGTTGTTGCTTGCATATATATTTACAATTGTTATATCTTCTTGGTGAATTCATCACCCTATCATTATATAATGACCATCATTGTCTCTTGTTACACTTTTTTCTTGTTACATTTTTCTTTTTCTTTTTTTTTTTAAGATTTTACTTATTTATTTGACAGAGATCACAAGTAGGCAGAGAAGCAGGCAGAGAGAGAGGAGGACGCAGGCTCCCTGCAGAGCAGAGAGCCTGACGTGGGGCTCGATCCCAGGAACCTGGGATCATGACCTGAGCCGAAGGCAGAGGCTTTAACCCGCTGAGCCACCCAGGCGCCCCATCTTGTTACATTTTTCAATTAAACTCTATTTTGTCTGATATAAGTATAGCTATTTGGTTCCTTTTGGTTTCCATCTACGACCTCTTCTTTAGACTAAGAGTCGGGCTTCTGTCATTAAAAGAGTGCTGGATTAATTTCTTTATGCATTTTTAACAAATAACCTAAACTTAGCATTTAACACAATGCAAATTTAGTCTCAGAGTTCTGGAGGTCAGTAGTCCAAAATATGTCTTAGTGGACTAAAATTAAGGTATCAGCAAAGCGGATTCTTTCTTTTTTTTAAACTCTTTTTTCTTTTTTTTTTTTTAAGACTTTTTATTTATTTATTTGACAGAGAGAGATCACAAGTAGGCAGAGAGGCAGGCAGAGAGAGAGAGAGAGGAGGAAGCAGGCTCCCTGCTGAGCAGAGAGCCCGATGCGGGACTCGATCCCAGGACCCTGAGATCATGACCTGAGCCGAAGGCAGCGGCTTAACCCACTGAGCCACCCAGGCGCCCGCGGATTCTTTCTTGAGGCTTCAGGAAATCATTTGTTCCTTGTCTTTTTCAACTTCTAGAGATCACCTTGGCATCCCTTGTCTTGTAGCTGTTATCATTCCGACCTTTGTTTTCATGATCACTTCACCTTCTTCTTTAGTCAAATTTCCCTCTACCTCCCTCTTATAAGGACACATATGATTACACTTAGGGCCTGCCCAGATAACCCAAATTAACCCTTTCTTTATTAAGATACATAACTTGATCACATCCACAAAGCGTTTTTTTTTCATACAAAGTAAAATTCAGAGATTTGGGGAATTAGGATGTGGACATGCGTGGGAGAAGTATCATTATAAAACTGTACTGTGGTAATCTCTATAAGTAGGGAAAGTTATATATATTGTATGTATATGTATGGAATGACAGTGTAGTTTTTTGTTACATGTTAGAATGAGTTCAGACTTGCAAAAGGGGGAGATAGAAGTGGGGAAGTAATTGATAAGGCATACCTACTCATTATATTGAATAGGTTAAATAGACATGACCCAGTGCTTTATTTAGTCTTAAGTGTTCCAGTTACTGTATGCCTGACTTAAGGGAAACTGGGAAGGTAATTCTAATAGGAGAAAATGACAGGCAACAGTGACAACAGTGGCAAAATGTTAGAAAGTCCTTTAATATTCTTACAATACTGAGTACATTATAAAGAAGGCACATTAACTGTAAAAGAGTAAATTTCTGAGTATTTTGTTGAAACTCTAAAATACATAAAATTTAACAGTACAATATATTGTACTATAATTACTCAACTAATTTATAAACTATCACTAAATATTCCCTTATTTTATTTTATTTTTTTATTTTTTTTTTTTAAAGATTTTATTTATTTATTTGACAGAGCGAGATCACAGTAAGCAGAGAGGCAGGCAGGGAGAGAGAGAGCGGGAAGCAGGCTCCCCGCTGAGCAGAGAGCCCGATGCGGGACTCGATCCCAGGATCTCGAGATCATGACCTGAGCCGAAGGCAGTGGCTTAACCCACTGAGCCACCCAGGCGCCCCAATATTCCCTTATTTTATAGAGTATGTTATATTAGTAAAAAGAAAAGTTGAACACTATATATAGGATGATTTTTTAAGTTCATTCTTTATCTTTGTCTCCCCAAACTATTATTAAGTATATAGTTTTAAGTTGCTCAATTGTGAATTTCCTACCATACATTCTTTTTGAGGAATTAGACCCTTACTAGAAGAAATTAATAACCAGGCAATATGTTTTTAAATATACTTCTGATGACAGAATAATAAGGAGGATAATGGGGGATGTGACTTAGAGTAGTTTCTCAAACAGTGTCCCCCAGATACCTGTCTTGGAATGATCTGCTATGTATTAAAAATGCAGAATCCTGGGCTTCAAACCACTGTTTGTATTCATTTCCTAAGCCTGGTGTAACAAAATGCCACAAAACGAGCAGCCTAAAATAACAGAATTATTCTCTCATAGTATTGGATTTCAAAAGCAACATGTTGGCAAGCTGGTTCCTTCTTGGAAGCTCAGAAGGAGAATCGGCTCTCTGCCTCTTCCCTAGCTTGTCTTGCCAATAATCCTGAGTGTCCCTTGGCTTATAGCTGCATAACTCCAGCCTCTGCCTCTGCTATGGATTGGTTATCTTCCCTGCCTGTATGTGCATGTCTTCATGTGGTGTTCTCCTACCCATGTCCCTGCATCTCCTGTCCTCTTCTTATAAGGACTCCAGTCATATTGGATTAAGGGCCCACTTAACTCCTGTATAACCTCATTTTAATTTATATCTTAATATACATATGCATGTACCTATACATACATATACATATATATGTATATACATATACAAAAACCCCGTCTCCAAATCAGACCGTGTTCACGGGCACAAGACATTAGGACTTTAATACATCTTTTGGGAAGATATGATAAAGTCACAACACTATCTAAACAGCAATTTCTGGAAACTAAAGTCCAGACTTCTGGATTTTTAATAATTAAAAGCTTTTGCTTTAAAAAGTCTCATGTGCTCACCTAGCACCAAGTCAGGTCTGAATGTTGCCATTTGTAACAAAAAATTAAGCCAGCAGTAATTCGGGTTTTGATAGTTGAGAGGCCCTGCATTATTTCAGAATTTCCAGATTACAAAATAGAAGGAGTGTTATTTCTGAAATTATAATTGCTTATTACCCTCTTAAAAACACAGAGAATATTTTATAGCATTGTTAATAATGAGATTCTGTGTTATTTCAAACATAATAAACTCTCCTTTGCATTTTTTACAGTGTATTAATATTTATTTAGCAACTTAAGGAAAAAAAAATCTTGTAAGTACAATTAAGATTTTCTATCTTCTGATTACTTAGAACAATGACATCACTATATCCTAAGCTACACACTCTAAATTTTGTACTGAGCTGTGTTTCACTTAAAAGTGTGGCAAAGTGTATTAATTTTCCAGTGAAGATTGGCTATGAGGCCCATGGACAATTCGTTTTATTGGGAAATATGCATTTACCCAAGATAGTATGGGCTGGACTTGGAGTGAATTAATTAAAGTCAAAAATAAAGGAGTGAGAGAAGGTAAGAATATCTGCAATCTTAGCCATATTTTCTTAAAACCAGGTTTTATCAAAATTTCATTTTTCTATCATATACGACTGTAAGAGGTGATAATGCTAATGCTAATTGAACTGTAATTTTATATAGTAGTTATGATGTTATAATAAATAAAATGCTTACTTTTTGTAGTTACTGTCACTGTCACTATAGTAAAACAAAAGAATATGTTAAGCAAACATTGTGTTATTCTCCACTGGTGTTAAATACCCTTTGTTTCCTACTAATCAATTCTTTGTCTTAATTAAATTCTGGACTGCAGAGACTCATCATAAATGTGGAGTATGTTGTCATTCAGAGGATTCAGTTATTGCCAATTAACTGGAGTTACACTATTTTCTTTTTCTAGATTTATGTCCAAAGAGGAGGATTTTTCAACTATCCCTTTTCAGGAACATCAAAATCATAGATAAGTGTAGAAATTTATATTCCTTGTATATTTTTTGTACAAAAAAAAATGTACTCCTCCTCACCAAATATTTGTCTCCTGAAACACTAAATTAAAATTCATATTTTGTGGATATTTTTGTAAAGCATAGTCTGTTACTTAATTAAGCCAATTTTAAAATGTTTTAGTTACAAGAGCAAAGAAAAAAGTATTTAGAGGAGACTCAAGCATAGACTTTCTTTTCCATTTAAAATATCACCAAATCATTTTTAAAATTCCTCAACATCTAGGTTCTTAGTAATAACCACTCTTATTTCTTCCATATCAACCCATGGTCTATGCACTATTTACACACTTACAATTCACCACCTTGATAATGTAAATTTTTCTTCTGCCTCATGAAAGGTCCTTGTTATTTCTCCTTCTTTTGCTTTTTCCCCAAGAAGGTATGTTTCATTAAGTAAAAGTTAAATATTGTATCTTTAAATTACGTAATGGTTCTATATCTATGCATATACAATATAATCTATCTATAATAGGGCAGAATATAATTGTATAATAATGGCACAAACATAGCACTTGGTTTGAGCTAAGCATTCAGTGAAGGCAGTACTCTTATTAACCCCATATCCAAATGATAAAATTAGGGTTCACAAATGTTAAATAGCTTACCAAAGGCCAAACAACTAGTAAATCATGTTCTTGAGATTAAAACCCAGGTCATTTGGTTCGAAAGTGAGCTCCTCAGCCTTCTGCTGCATTGGGTACATTTCAGAATATCATCAGTTTTTCTTAGAAAAATCAACCACTTTCTCTTTACTTGGGGGGAAATCAAGGTGAAATAAAGATCACAGATTTTGAAATTAGACAGACATCAGTTTCAAGTCCTGAATGATTTTTAATAGTTCCAAATAGAGGGAATATTATTTAAATTTTTGACTATTTGTGTATTCATCTGCAAAGCAGAGATAATTATACTTTATAAGGTGGTGGCTTAGATGAAATTAAACTATGTAGATCAAGAGAGAGAACCTGGCACTGTTTTGCCATTTAGCTGAACTGCTACTGATACCTAAGATCAGAGAGGAAAGATGAATTATTCAATAAATTATGTTTGATCAATGTCCTAATCAATTAAAGATTCTAAAAAAAATGCTATAGCAAAACTCCTAAATAGATAAAAATGTCCATATAACTTTTAAAATACTAGCAGTAAAATAGTAAGACAATGCCAAGATACTAAACATAAAAAGAAAAAGAACAAGATAAAAACATAAAATATTTGTTTATTAAAAGGCAAAATTTTAAAATTAATTATGAAAGGGAAAGTTATATATAACACATTCAAGAGATAAAAATTTAATGTATTTAATTTGTGATGAGGTCTTCCAATTCCAAAATGAAAAGACCAACTCCCAACTGAAAATAAAGAAAGCTCATGACTGACTATTTTACAAGAGAAAAATTAAAATGTTCAGTCAACATATAAATAGAGGCTCAATGTCAGCTAAAAAAAAAATGAGTTTAAAAGACCTCTTTTTCAGGGGTGCCTGGGTGGCTCAGTGGGTTAAGCCTCTGCCTATGGCTCAGGTCATGATCTCAGGGTCCTGAGATTGAGCCCTTCATCAGCCTCTCTGCTTGGCAAGGAGCCTGCTCCCCCAACCGCCCTGTCTGCCTTTCTGCCTACTTGTGATCTCTCCCTCTGTCAAAAAGATAAGATAAAATCTTTAAAAAAAAAAAAAGACCTTTTTTTCATATTTCATATCACCCAAATTTAAAACTATAGATAATATCCAGTGTTGTAAAGAACAGTGGAAAATATTCTTTATCAAGCATTGTTTAGGACAAGTGTAAACTGACAGCATTTTTGGAAGATGATGTAGAAAAATCACGTAAATTTATCATATGCAGCCTCGTTTACACAGAAATCCCACTTCTAAGTATTTAGCCTAAGGAAATAATTGCACATCGCAAAATGTTTTATGAAATAAGAGTCACATGATGGCAATCTAATAATATAAAAACTAGAAAATAAATTACCATTAATATGGCACTTGTTCAATAAGCATTTTATATGTATTTTTTAAAACAATATAGTAGAACTCTGCCATGTTAGATGCTCATAGTATATTAAATAGAGACATAGATAGCTGAACAGTCTTTAAATATATATGTTATGACACCATTTATATATGAAGAGATATGCTTCATTACCTATACATCTGTAAACAAAAATTACATAGTCCTCTTGCATGTATCTATTGTTTTAATTTCTGATGATAATTAGAAAAATAAATGTATTTCCATTTTGAAAAGTTAATTATGAATTTAGTTTCTCTCTTGTTTATGTTGGGCTTAAGTGCACATGTACAAATATTTTTAAGATAAAAGTTATGAGTTCTGGGCGCCTGGGTGGCTCAGTGGGTTAAGCCGCTGCCTTCGGCTCAGGTCATGATCTCAGGGTCCTGGGATCGAGTCCCGCATCGGGCTCTCTGCTCAGCAGGGAGCCTGCTTCCCTCTCTCTCTGTCTGCCTGCCTCTCCATCTACTTGTGATTTCTCTCTGTCAAATAAATAAATAAAATCTTTAAAAAAAAAAAAGTTATGAGTTCAAATGTAACTCAGATTCTGAGGTGTTAGCTAATACTTACTTCTTTACTGTTTATGTTTTGGTGTTAAAAGTTTATGTCGAAGTATTTTAAGAAACTTCAAATACTTTCATTAACCTGCTCTAAAACTCCTACCAGGGCTGCCTAGACGGCTGAGCTGACTCTTGACTTGGGCTCAGGTCATGATTTGAGGTCCTGGGATGGAGCCCTGCATCTGGGTCTGTGCTCAGCCTGGAGTCAGACTGAGATGCTCTCTCTCCCTCTGCTCCTCCCCCTGTGCACTCTCTCTCTCTCAAATAAATAAATAAATCTTTTTTTAAAAAATGAAAATAAAAACAATAAATGTCCTTCCAACCAGTACTGTCATTTTTGCTCGTGCTATAACCATACAAATGAAGAGACAGAAAATGTTCTACCTTTTCACATCCTAGAGCTTCTCTCAATCTCAGTCTCTTCAAATTATAAAGTCTGCTTTAAAATTTTTGACTTAAAAGTGTATGATTGCGCAAGCCACTTTCACATATTACAGATAAGGTGAAGTTTTTCTTTTATTGTCATTACTGCTTAAATCATGTTGAACTCCAAAAACACGGTTAAAAATCAAGGCTGCCTTCTCTTTTAAGTTACCAAACCAATGCTCAGATTTAATCTGAGTATTTTATGATGATATTTGCATGCATGGATGTGTGTATGCACATGCATGTATTCTAGTGCTACAAACACATGTACATGTTATATGTGTATATTCAGACCAGCATGTATGCTCTATGCTTGTGTGTGTGTGTGTTGTGAATACCTGTGTGTGCTTGTGTATATCTTGTATGTGCAGAGCATCTTAAGAGAGGATATCTAAAAAATGCAAAATGTACAGTGCATTTAAAATGAAGTAAATATTTAAGTTTTATCATTTGCAGATAGCAGTATGGATGAAGTAAATATTTAAGTTTTATCATTTGCAGATAGCAGTATGGATGATAAAAGAAAAAAAAAAGCCTTAATCACATATGGACAACCATTGTAGGTTCTGCAGCATTGCCTCCAAAGTCAAGTTTACAAGGTAATTACATTTCTGAAAATACAGGGTCCAGTGTACTGTTACACTGAAATTCAAATTTTGATCAATGGAGTCCATGCAAAAATTGTTCTAAGATGTTGCAAATTTTAAAATATGATAAAGCTCAGTTTTACACTAAAACACCATAAAACTGTGTTTCTCCTAACTGCTTCATTTCTTCCCCAAACTGAAAAATCAACTCTTTAAGTGCAAAGAACAAGAAAATACATCATGGTCTAGAAAAGGGCTAAACTCAGTCTAACAGGTGTAACACTGAAAACTATAAAGATAAGTTAGATTTTATTTTTCTTAAGATTTTATTTATTTATTTATTTGACAGAGAGAGAGAGAGAGAGAGAGAGAGAGAGATTACAAGTAGGCAGAGAGGCAGGTAGAGAGGGGGAAGCAGGCTCCCTATTGAGTAGAGAGCCTGATGTGGGGCTCCATCCCAGGACCCTAAGATTATGACCTGAGCCAAAAACAGAGGCTTAACTCACTGTGCCACCCAGGTGCCCCACAAGTTAGATTTTTAGTTTATTGTTATTATTTCCTTTTTTGGTTGCATGGAAAGTTTAGAAGCCTTAAAGAAGTATGGAATAGTTACAACCTTTTTTCTTACTTTGCTTTTTTTTTTTTTTTTTTAATTTATTTATTTGACAGACAGAGATCACAAGTAGATGGAGAGGCAGGCAGAGAGAGAGGGAAGCAGGCCCCCCGCCGAGCAGAGAGCCCGATTCCGGACTCGATCCCCTGAGATCATGACCTGAGCCGAAGGCAGCGGCTTAACCCACCGAGCCACCCAGGCGCCCCACCTTGCCTTTTTTACATTTAATTTATTCTCACATTTTCTTCTTCCCATTTGCTTTTTACTCAGTTTATAAAAGATAAAAGAAGTAAGTGAGGGTTTGTAAAATGATTAAATGGATCAAAGAGGAATGTGTTTCTCTGGTTCTTTTATTTATTTATTTTTTCTTTAGGTTTTCTTGTTTTTAGAGTTAAATTTTACCTTTGAAAGGTAGGGTTACTACTATTCTATTTTTGTGTTGTTTTACTTTGTTTTTTGAAAGAAATAGGAGAAAAGGAGAAGATAACCTTAACTTAGGGTAATAGTTATAAATTTGTGTTAAAGAAGATTCTATTTTACTTTTGTGAATAATCTATTTTATCTGGGGCATGTACAAACACATATAGTAATGTGGGATAAAAAGCCTAAGTATTAGAAAAAAGAAAAACAAGCTTTCTGTCAGAAATCAGGAAGGTAGGGGCGCCTGGGTGGCTCAGTGAGTTAAAGCCTCTACCTTTGGCCAAGGTCATGATCCCAGTGTCCTGGGATCGAGCCTCACATCAGGCTCTCTGCCTAGCAGGAAGCCTGCTTCCCTCTCTCTCTCTCTGCCTGCCTCTCTGCCTACTTGTGATCTCTGTCTGTCAAATAAATAAATAAAATCTTTTAAAAAAAAGACTTATAAGAAATCAGGAAATAATCCAGACTAAATAAAAGGATAAATATTATTCAATAAGAACATGCATATTTTGATATAAAATAAGATTTTATATTTCTTAATTTTGTGTGCAAAGGAAGAATTCGTTCACCCAAAGTATAAAAAAACTCAAGTTGCAATACATCTTTTCTCTGGAAAATATTTTTAAGGGTCCAAAAAAACTAAAATGTGGTTTCCTCATAAATTGTTATATTTTATGTATACTGCTATCCTGAGCTGCCTTAAACAAGGTGGGGTACTCATAAATAAATTAATTCACTATTTAACCTGGTAAACTTAAATTGCATAGGCCTCTTAAGAGTTCATATATTTTAAAATGTCCTTTACTATTCACTCACATGCATAAAAATTTAACTCAATCATTATGCATAGGTGCCTTTGTGCCTAGTCCCATGGTGAGACCAAACAAGTAAGAAGACATCCCAACAGCAAACTGTTTCTTAGGATTTGATTTTAAAAGGGACTTACTCATTATGGCCACAATAAATATATGTATTTATAACAGATAATTTAAATTCTGAATCTTTTTATTTGATATTTATCACAAGTAAGTCAGACACATATGCTTAGCAGTGGCACTTGTAGAGGTAGAAGAAAATAGTACTTAGTAGAAACAAACAGAGTTAAGTATTAATCCTTGAAATATCAAAGTATAAATAGGAAGGGCATAGTTATGTACCCATGAAAACATCATTTGCTTCTGAGTAACAAAGAAATGATGGAGTGAATCTCTAAGTGGCAAAATAAATGAAAGGAGAAACCATGAAATGCCTAGAGAAATGCACTTATGAAATGAACTTTCTTCTTGAACAGCAAATTTCTGAAACAGCATTTTTTACACATTTCAGAACATACCTGCATTTTTTTCCACCAACCCCCAAATGACACTCTGTTATGTTACTCACTGAAACCAAGAAGCAAGCAGAAAATTCAATAGGGTGAATTGCCACAAACTGACGGTACCCAAAGAATGCACCCAGGATGCTTATTACATATTTTGAGTCCCAGGTCCCACCTAACACCTACTGAACTTTAGTCTCTATAGGAAGTTTCTTATAATTGGGGAGATTTGCAAGCACACAGTATGTTATAAAAACATGCAATAAATTATAAGAAGTCACCCATTCTTTTAATTACCCCCCTTCTTAACACTTGAGAAAAAGAGGGAACAGTTCTGACTTAGTTATTTTTAACTGTTTGGTCCAATGCAGAATGGGAGAAAATGTTCAAAGTTTCTGTTTTAATGTCTGAATAATGTACTTACTACAGTTCTCAGCTTTCCTATTGTCCCGGATCACTATCCTTTGGTTGATGGTGCTGAAGAGTGCTGTCCAGTTAATGGTGTGATAATAACACAGGTTGCTGTTGTCAGTAATATAGATATTTCCCGCACTGATTTCCTTCAGAGATTGGAATTGTAGAGAGGTGATGCCCTGTTGCTTAAGGATAAGCAAGGAGAGGCCACTGAAGAGAAGAAAGGGGGGAAATGGAACAATGTTTAATATGTACATATTAATAAACATCTTCTGGCATATATTCTTGAAGTAAAATAAGGATGTCACATCTTACTCTAAAAAGAATGCTAATAGAACATAAAAAAAGAAACTGAATCACTAAATTGTGATCTGAATACTATTTTTCCACTTTCTATATATCCTAAGTTTTAAAAGGAATAATTTGACCCCCCAAAAGAAAAGGTTCATTTTTAGAAGTACAAATGTTAATGATATCTCCATTTCTGTCTATATATTTACCACTGACATATCTGCTCACTACTTTCCCCACTATCCCCCAAGTCTCAAGTTCTTCAAGGATGAAATTCAGTTTGAAAACTAAATAATTAGGGGATTCTGGCTGGCTCAGTTGGATGAGCAAGAGGGTCTTGGTCCTGAGATCATGAGTATGAGCCCCACGTTGAGTGTAAAGATTATTTAAATAAAACTTTAAAAAGCTAAAGAATCAACAAATGTTTGTGGAATATTATTCATCTACCTAAGGTAAGACATTAATTCTACTCTATTTAAAAATTTTAGATAAGCTTTCAGAGGGTAAATATTGCAGAGGATGACTATAGATATTTGGCTTTAATTTAAACTCAGAAACAAATTGTAATAGTTGAAGAATGTGTCAGTAAAGATAGGAGACATTAAAAATTAAAGAGAAGAATGAAATTAAGCTAAAAGTTAAAAAAAATACTCAGAAGGCTTGGACAACTGGGGAAAGCATGTCTAAAAGTTAAATAACAACTATACCATGTAAACAAATTATCATTTCAAGGAAATTATTTTTATTTTAACAGTCTACATTTTTTAATTAAATTCCTTTTCCATTCTCTAAAGAATCATCTGTTTCCCACATTTCAATCAACTAATGAACAATATTTTACATTCTGCAGATCAAAGCTGTCCTCTTTTATTTTATTTATAAATCTAAATATATTTTGCTGCAATATTCAGAATTCTTCCATGTGTTATGTGTGTGTATATATATATGTACATACAGATATATATATAGACACACATATACCTACATATATACTTATATACATATATATATATACATACATACATATGTATGTATAAAACTCAGTACATGTGTATTCAACTGAGATGTAATTCATTCTCTGAAATCTCTGTTCTCATCATAACCATCCTGAGTTGTTTATTACAATGTGAACATAATAATGCATAGCAGATTCTTAACATTTGATTCAATGAATAGTAAAATTGAGTCGCATGTAGTACTTCAAAAGACTGTATCTCTCAATTATGCCTTTTTATTAAGAACTTTTCCCCCTTACAGTTTAAAACCTCTTACAGATATACCTATTTTAATAGCAAAATTCAGTGGACTTTCTGAGAATACTATTATGGAATATTTGATGACAATATTGATTAAAGTCATCCTTCAGATTTAAGTAGAAAAACTGAAATCGAAATCCCTTATTGTAAATTAACTTTTAACTGTTCATAAATAAGAATCTCATACAGAAGAAACCTAAAATAAAATAAAGCAGTGGCTTAATAAATATTAACCCACACATTTTATTATGTGAATTAAAGTATTGATACTAGACCTTCAGTGTGCTTCTGGGACCTGATTTTTCTGCCCACTATTAGCCAGCATTGAACACAGAGCAGTGGACCAAGTCCTGAAATATCAGCCCCATGATGCATGGTTCAAATGATGGCGCCAGAGATAAGAACCTTTGGGTAAAAGAGCATTTGCCTAAGCCATTATCAAGTAATCCCATGTTAGTTGCTAGTTATGATAACATATGTTCAAAAACAAAGGTTTGATTTTATGCATGGCATACCTGCAAAAAACTAAAATCACTTTAAGTGAGAGGCAGTTGAAAAATCAAACTGTTTATTCTGCATACTTTACTTATTTATTTATTTTTATCCTGCATACTTTAAAGCATAACCAGGGGTATTTTTCGTTGGGCTTATGTTCGGAATTAAAAACGGAAACCCAATATTTCTAGAGTCAGTGAAGCTGAAACTTTGAGATATGTACACATGACATTTAGTCTTGAAATCTGGAAGACCTGCATTTCTAAACATATACACCTACCTATAGAGTACTCTTCCACCGATGGTCACCAGGTTAGAAAAAACACTGAAGTCGGTCATGTTTGGGGGCCATGACTGTATGTTCAAGAAACCTAAAAAAGACAAGAGCAGTGAAAAAACTCAGAATACCAATACCTTAGTAACTGTGTTTAATGCTAAGTATCCTTGAAACATGATGAAAATGCCTTGAAAGATAGGAGGTTTAAAAAAAAAAAAGATACTGGATATTCCTATTTGAGTCATTCTATTCTATCTCATAGCTCTTCTAAGAAAGATTGAGTGTCTTACCCAAAGTTCCTGGGCCACAATATTCATTATATAATGAATACCTAACTAATGAACACCAAATATCTAGGTTTCTCAGACACACAGAATCACAGAACTACATACATAAAAATAACTAAATGATCCTTCATTTGACTCACTCTTCTTTTTTTTTTTTTTAATTGTTTGAGATTTTATTTATTTATTTATTTATTTGACAGGGAGAGAGAGAGAGAGAAAAAGAGAGACAGAGAGGGAACCAAGCAGGGGGAGTGCAAGAAGGAGAAGGAGGCCTCCCCGCCACGCAAGGAACCCAATGTGGGGCTGGATCCCAGGACCCTGGGATCATGACCTGAGCTGAAGGCAGACGCCTAATGACTGAGCCACCCAGGAACCCCTTGACTCACTCTTCTAAAGTCAAAAATACTTAGTCTAATTACGTATAAAGAAAAATGCAGCTTTAATTTCTCTGAAAATCATTTACTACTCTATCTCTACACTTACTTTGCCTTGCAGCCTAATACATTCTTATATATATACCTATCTTTTCTCATTTGATTTTTTATTCCCAATAGCAAATCCATATCCAATTCATGTCTATGAGTCCCTCATCAACTACTACATAACAGCCCTGAACATATCAGGTGCTCAGTAAATATGCACTAAATGAGTGCCACATGTTATCCATGCTCGTGTATTTCTTGTGAAAAAGTACACAGAAAAATGTGGATCAAAAGATCAGCTGACACAAAAGCAATAACATAAAAATATCAAAGATATTTTATTTCATAAATTCCACAGGCTTTCAAAATGTGCACAAATGCTAAGGAATAAAGACACCCATAATTTAAAATGATATTCATTTTAAAACTAGAATTTGCTTTGAAAATAAGTTGTCAATTTCAATACTATGCAATATTTTCAGGAAAATGCCAAAATTCACATAGTTCATAGCACAACAATGTACTATTAAAAATTACCTGTTATCTCTCGAACTGTCCGGAAGACATTCAGTTTCTCTGGGTCTATGGCTTCAATTGCATTGTAAGGGTCCCTATAGAATCAAGAAGAGATGCAGCCAGATTTTAAATCAGATAAAGGAATGAAAACATAAGAAATCTGACTATAGTTAGTTCATTCAGATTGAATTTAAGCAGCAATGGAAAAATTAGCAATGCCTTGTCCAAAGTTTGCTAGGCTACATGTGGAGGTAGGGGCTTTGAAGACATTTATGATGATATCAGATATGAGATCTTCATTGAAGGCTATTCTAGTTCTAGAGGGATGGTCCAGTCTGACTATCCTAAAGAAACCTCCAGACATAACAAATCTATTTATAAATTTTATTTATTGTATTTTGCCTTTAAAATTTTTTTTCTTAATTAGGAAAAATATACGCTACAAATAATTATGGTGAGAACAATTGCTTTTTGATCTCCTCAAACATCCTAAATTGTTAATAGCACCTACAATCTCATAAAATATATAAAAACAAACACAAGAAATATTTTTTCTTTTTTTGCTATATCCTTATATTTACTAGTATGAAAGTTACTCTTCATAAGGATCATTTTGAGCAA
Source organism: Mustela nivalis (assembly GCF_964662115.1). Lineage (NCBI taxonomy): Eukaryota > Metazoa > Chordata > Mammalia > Carnivora > Mustelidae > Mustela > Mustela nivalis. The sequence continues at coordinate 92,284,677 of NC_139030.1, read as the reverse complement.
TCCTGTTCCTATATGGTTTATTTATATTTACTTTTATAGCACAGGAAATATTTGCTCCCATCTTTATGAATCATACTAACCTCTGAAACAAAATTTATAACAAATTTAATAATATCCAAAAGGTGTAAATTTTGGAGATTAAAAAAAAGTCCTCTCCTAATGCATAAATATATTTTTGTACTTAATGTTATTGATATATACATATCTTTTCTTTTCAAAAATGAACATAAAATAACTTTTAAAATTAACTATTTATTGGGGTTTTTTTCAGAGTTTTCTTCTTAAGGAGAAACCTTTAATCTATAATATAGTGACCATACCAAATAAATACTTCCAAATAATACTGAACACTTATCAGTAAATCAAGCAATATTTTCAACTATTTTAAGAAATACATTTTTTTTTAAGTTTTACAATGAATCTTGGAACACTGCATCAAAAACTAATTATGTATTTTATGGTAGCTAACATAACACAGTAAAAAAAAAAAAAAAACACTTTACTTAGAAAAGTTAAAAAAAAAAGTTTTATTACTTTGAAAGATGACTTCTGCTATTCTAGGCAAGTAGAGACCTTGTATCAATATATACCTTCCAGAGAAAAATTAAATCCTATTCATTGACCACTTCTCCAAGAGAGATCAAATCTAAGAACAATGAACTTAGGTTTTTTTAGAAGCATGTATCCATCTGTAGCAATCACCTGAGCCTTATTCTTCCTGTGGACATCTGTTGTTTTACATCTTTGAGAACCTTCTTTTTCACTTGGGAAGTAAACAATAGGATACAGTGATACATTAGATTTGGCCTTAACAGGGCTATCAATCAAGGTGTTCCACAGCCCTCCAACAAACGGAAAGGCATAAGGCTTATCTTCTAGGAATCTGAGTCTGAATCCATTGACTTTAATTCATCCTTGCATTAGAACCTTGAAAACGTCATTAGTTCCAGCAACCTTGATATCTGGAACCCCATTTTACTGGATCCCTCAGCTTGGTTTATCTGCATCTGCTTCTATACTGTGAACCAACTTATATCTTAAAAAATACCAAAAAACAAAAACAAAAAACAAACAAACAAACAAACAAACAAAAAAAACAAAGTAAAATGAAACAACAACAACAAAAACTCTGCTTGGTTAAATACTGTTTCAGTCTATGAAGTATAACTGATACAACGAACTGCTAGTTTAAGAGGGAGTGTTATAGAAGGCTATAAATGAGTTTGCCCATAATTCACACATAATTAAGATTTTCCTCAATGTGATATGAATGTCTCTCAAAAGCTTAAAGTCTAAATTAAATGTTCTGACAAACTTGCTCTATTTATAATTAAATATAAATCGAATAAAATACTATGCTTTTGATGAACATGAAGCCAAGAAATTAAGTTTGCCATGCAGGAAAAATCTTGTTGTTATCATTTTTTAATGTGTAAAGACTTTTGTATGCAGAGAAAATATCAGCTCTGCAGTAGTAGAATGAGCTTTCAACACTTGTTTGATGAAAAGCAGTGTATAGGACAGCTCTGGTCATATAATCAAATATCTTGGCTTTATTAAGAAATACTCAATTCAGGGCAAGCACACAATGATGGGGTCAGTGCAAACCTTTACTGAGAATACTTCCAAGTTGCTAGGAATGAAATGAATTCTGGACTGTTCACATGAAACCCAATGGACCACAGAAATTTTATATACTTAATTTTAGAGATTCAGGACTCTCATAAAATAAGTTGACAGAATCCTACTTACCAACTTCAAAGTACCTGCAGGGAGTTGTATCCTAGAGCCACTTGAAATCCAGAGGACTTTAAAATTGAGAACTTCCCTAGCTAAATTCAGAGCCACAAGAAAGAACTTTATGCCCATCCTGTCATTGTGTTTGGTGATCCAAAATAAAGCTCAGGATAGAGAGAAACATATTTTTACAATTCCATTGAAATTGCTTTATTTTTCACCAAACCCATTGTCTCTTTTCCATTGTATATCATCACTGCACCCTCTTATCTAAGCACTTTCTTGTCTGTGTCTCAGTGCAATACAGTTTGAACATGCTTATTTGGTGAGCATTTTGTTACTCTAAGTACATGCACATGACTATTATCAAACATGACAAGAGATGAAAGGTGAACATTCCTATGGATAGCCCTGTACACAGGTTTGCCTGTGGTTCCCATTCTAAATAAAGGACTAAGAGTGCCTAGTCTATTTCTGGCAATGACACCATTGTGTTATAAAATGAGCATGACAGCCAACTTTATTGAGTTCTTTTATACATTAAAAATTGTAATTATGGACATTGGGGAGGGTATGTGCTTTGGTGAGTGCTGTGAAGTGTGTAAACCTGGTGATTCACAGACCTGTACCCCTGGGGATAAAATTATATGTTTATAAAAAATAAAAAATTAATTAAAAAAATTGTAATTGACAACCATAAGTTTATTTTTTTGCATAAACTTGTTTTTGAAAAGCATAATCTCATTTAATTATAAATTTTACCTATTAGCTTAAATACTTTAGCTACTTTACTCAAACCATATGTCCTATTAAAAAATAGTTGAAAATCAAGGTAATGGGAATTAAGGGAAGTAAAACATGTCTTTAAATTACTAGAAGTTTTTTGCTTATAATATTCCATGTTATTCACATTTAAAATCTCTCTCTCCATCCAAGCATGAATTGTATACATGAATACAAATATGTCTATATATTTATAAGATGTCTTAGTCCCACCGAATAGACTTTTTATCAAAACCTTCCAAAGATCAAGAGAAAGACTTCAGATAATATGTTTCATACTGACACAAAATTAGGAAGAATGAGATATATCATATATATCATATATATCATATATATAACATGCATATTTGCCCTGGAAAATGCCTTATATATTATGGTTGAGACACAGTAATATTAATTATAATGTTAGTATTAAAATATTCTAAGTGTTATGATTAAGAAGAAATAATAATCTTCTGGACTAAGGAAGGAGTGTGACTTACCATAAAGGAAATATTGCCATGAAAAAAACTTTGCCTCTATTTGGTTTTCATTAGTCTACAAAAATAATATCTGTTACATTACATGTTGTGCTACAACTAAATACAGTCATTGAGATTTTTCTTTAGCACTGCTTCCTCCTTTGCTTTTTCTTTATTTTTTCTCTCCCTTTTTTTTCCTCTCCCTCCTTTCTCCCCATGCCTCTTTATTTTTCCACCATTTATTAATGTTTTACAATATATCAGGTACTCAGCTGAGCACTTAAAAATCATCTTTGTTCTTAATCTCTGCAATAATCAGAGAAGGTAGGTATTTATTACAAACCCAATTTTCAGCTTTACGTTGGAGGAAACTGAGCGTTTGACATATAATGGAAGCCAAGCAACTCAGTAAAACTGTCTATGTTAGAGTCTCAAATAAAACTCTAGTATAGTCTGGCTCAAATTAATGAACTAGGAAGTTTAACTTTTACTTCTGAGTTCATTTTTAAGAGAGACTTTGTTTACCTTTCTGTTCCTAATCATGCAAGTCAATTTCCTATAATCCATTTCCACCTGAATGAATTAGCAAGGTTGTTTTCCTTGAAAGTCTGGATTAATCTAATACTTTGTAATGATTCTTCTCATAAACTTGTGAATAAATGGTATCTATTGTGCAATATATTTTTATATCTTGACATATCTGCTTCCCTATTTTGCACATATTTATTAATATTTCCTCTATTCTGGACGTTAGGTGATTCAGAATATGTAAAACCATTTTACAAGTAGTATAAATCCAGACTTCAGATAAGTATGCTCCATAAGGAACAAAGACTAGAATAAGAATTGTGAACTGCATTTGATCATCTTTGTCAAACTTCCCCGCCCATGGTTTACCTACAAGATTAACCATCAGTGGATTTCCTTCGTTGGTTCATAATCCTTCTACTATCACAGAAATCTTGCAGTGGTTCTCAATGTGGGCAGGATTTCCTCCCTCAAGGGAAGCTGGGACATTTGCAGAGACATGTCAGTTGTAACAAATATTGGGGGACATAATAGGCTTTTAGTAATAACCCCAAGCCAAGAAAATTAAATGTCTTTTCCTAGCAAAGTTTTGCCTCATGTCTTAAATAACCTTAAAATGTCCCACCCAATTAAGGACCCATGATCAACTTCATAGTTGATCATACCATGATTATGTGTAATTCTGCAGTCATGTTACTTCTATTTGAATGATACTTATTTCCATTTTCCTCGTCATATAACAATATGTTTGTTACTTATTTCCTATTCCAGTGGTCAGCTGTCCCTCTGCTCTTTACTTCCCCATACTTCTTGCACAGAATAACTTCTAATCTCATTTCTCATGAATCCAAATTTTCATTCCAAGTAAGTAGAAGTTAAGCATTTTCCTATCAATTCATATTTTGTTATCCATTACTTTACTTGTATTTTTTCTTTAAATCAAAAATAGAGAATTACAATCACTTTATAAAATTATGTATATTAGTAGGCTATATTATCTATGATTATAAAATAAATTTCATAATTCAAAAGGAGGTATGAATACATTAATATATAAAAGATGGATGTTGGGTCTGATTAGAATGAAAACAACTTCTCCAATGCAATTTATAAGACTGTGTTTTCAAATCTTTCCCTGCACTGATGGACTTGAGGCCAATTCTTTTATTATACCCGTGTGGAGGCAGGCAATGTGAATTAAGTAGGTATGTCTTCCTATTTCTCACAAGATGCTGTTAACATGATATGATCTTTAATTCATAGTGGTATTTGATTTTGAAAATAGTTTTGGTCTTGGAAATAGTTACAGCGTAGATATATTGTTTTAGTAAATGTCATACATGCATTTCATTATATAGATGCACCTAAATGTTGACCCAGGTCTCTGACTCATTGGGGTGAAGGAGGTGAAGTTAGCAATGTAAATCGATTCAGAGGGTTAGTAGTGACTCTGGTAAATTTGGTTGTCCTATCTAAAAATGGCTAGAACTACCTGGCTCCAAAAGATTGTTGCCATGTAGGAGAATGTGTTAAGGGTAACCAAATCTACATATTTTTAAAGAGAACTTAGAAATCTTGAACATATATACTTATTTTTTAAGCATTGCTTGGGCTGAATAAAACATATCTGGGGCAGAAAGTGTGTACATTCCATTATAGTATCTGGCATGAACCCATATTAAAAGCTACATTTTAAAGAAATGCTTTATGCAATAAGACCTACTGTAACTTATTTGCATGGAAAGGAACACTTTGTTCTATTTCTTTTGGTATTCTTGTTTGGACATATTTATTCATAATGTGTTAAATTGTTTTGCTTCTAGAGATGATGTGATATATGTGGGAGTTAAGATTTTGAATTGAAATATGTGAGTCATATTCTTTATCTGTAGCCTGTAGCACTAATATTTAGGGATTAAGAGTAATATAGATACATAGATAAAATATAAAGTAAAAATACTGACATTTTTATTACAATTGAAAGAATACAAACTTGGCTGTTTTCCTCGTTAAAAGCAGCAGGTGGTTCCGTAATGAAGGAACCCAGAAAATGTTACAATTTTTATTGCTAAAATGAAATTCATTTATTAGATCTCCTATACTAGTACTAATTTCCTAAACTAAGAGAAAGAGAAAAAGATACATCAGGCCAAAGAGAATTTCTGAAAGCTCAAGAGAATTTCAACTTACTGATTGGTTTTCTATGACATACATTTTAAAAAGGATATTACTGTATTCTTCCCTGAACTAATCAGTTAGGAATTTGAATGAAATTCCTCACTTCACCCATTGACACTGTTTCCTTAAACATTTGTAAAAATATGTCAAACTTTCTGAAATCTGTGGATTTGAGGAGACTATCCCACAAATACGCTTTAGCTTACATATAAACTTATATTGTCAAATCTAAGTAGTTACTAAACTCATAGTCTATGTATCTCAAAACTGTGGTTTTTATTATCATTGTTGGTAAAATTTGGAATTTGATTTGGTTGGAGAAGAACATTAACAGAGTGAAGAGCTCATCTAGATCAAAAGGAATCAAACAGACAAAGCTAAAGAATCTCTTAAGCTTTGTCTACACATCGTAAAATAATTTTCTACAAAAATTTCATACTGACCCATGAATACCAGTGACAAGGAAGATCAAATTCCCATTGATTTTGGTGCAGTTTACGAATTTGTCAATGTTACTAGAATCCACGGTCTGAGCTGACATCAGTGATCCTGTGCCAATGCCATCACAAGCTGCAGAAAACAAGACTCACCATCAGGGAGTTGAGCAACTATTTTTTTGGTCAATAAATCATTGCATCTTTATTATAAAATAACAGTATTTTTTCATTATAAAATGAAGAAAGTTCATCATAAGACATACACAGTTTTCTAACAAGTAAACTAAAAATTTATTCATGCAACCTTAACTGCTGGGCCTGCTTTAAAATATTGTCCCTGCATTGTAGTCTCGTGACCATGACACATAAGAATATCTTATATCAAGTCCATGTATACCCGCATAACACATATGTAACTAAAACAAACTTCCAACAATCAATGCTTGCTTTTGGCATGTACAATCAACTATTTTTTCATCTACCCTAAAATATCATTTTCAATGATATTTTACTCACTTGACTAAAATAATTTCATAGTCTAATGATGCTCTTCAAACTGTGGTTTACTATTGGTCTAATTAAGAATATATAGTAAACAAAGTACTAATGTTGGGAGCTGTAACCAGAAGCAAGAGCCATTGAAATATTTATACTTAAATTATTTTTTAAAGATTTTATTTATTTTATTTGAATGGGGCAGGAGGGTGGTGGGTAGGTTAGACAGCATGAGCAGGGAAGGGTCAGAAGGAGAGGTAGAGGGAGTGAAAGAAGGAAAAGCCGACTGCCTGTTGACCACAGAGCCCAACCAACGTAGGGCTTGATCTCCGGACCCTTGAGATCATGACCTGAGCTGAAGACAGACCCTTAACCAACTGAGCCACCCAGGTGCCCCTATTCTTAAATTCTTAAATTGAGTATTACCTGTACTTTCTGAAGGCTGTACTCAAAACAAAAAACAAACAAAGCGAAGCAAATAAAATATGGGGCAGGGGGAGAAGGAAAGAGGAAAGAGAGAATGTAGTAAAAAAATAAGTCTTGATTGCCATTTCTCAGGCAATCAAGACTTTTAGAAGGCTTAATATCATTTAGAAAATTTAGACTGCATGTTCATCCTGCTTAATTTAAGTTTCATTGGGGTGAGGAATTGGAACGCCACAGCTAGAAGGGATTTCTTTCTGCACTCAATTTCTAAAACAGGAATTATCTGCAACATTTATTTAATACGTATGGTAAATTTCCTTGTCATTTTATACATCTAATCTTTCAAAATAGTTCTGAAGCCCTGGAGGGTAAGTATCATGTTATTTCTCTCTTTGCACCCCTTCATATGCATAGCAAATAATTTAGCGTAGAGTGGAAAGCGATTAGTATGGGTTCTTGATGTGAAAATAATCACACAATCCATCCCTTGTTATGTGCTTAACTTCTAAGATTTGCTGCATATAGAATAAAATATAACTTTTTTTAAAAAAAGATTTTATTTATTTATTTGAGAGAGAGAGTGAGAGAGAGCATGAGCGAGGAGAAGGTCAGAGAGTGAAGCAGACTCCCCATGGAGCTGGGAGCCTGATGTGGGACTCGATCCCGGGACTCCAGGGATCATGACCTGAGCCGAAGGCAGTCGTCCAACCAACTGAGCCACCCGGGCGTCCCTAAAATGTAACTTTTTCCCTGAGTTTCTATCAATGTTAACTCCCAGGTTAACCTGGATTATTTAGTTTACATCATTCAAAATCAATAACACACACTGTTAAGATAGTTGGTACTTTGGGGAACTAGTCAAAGTCATGGAAAGGTATGTGTGTGTTCAGAGAGGGGAACTTACCCAGTCCACTGAAGAGCAAATGGAAAAACCTTGGAGTAGGTCCCTGTTCTAGCCAGCATAATCTCAGCGATCACTCACCTTTTGGGCAAATATCCGTGCAAGGTTTACACATTTTAATCCCATTTTCTTCTACTTCCATCTTGGAACTAGGGCAGGCACGTACGCAAGAACTGGAATCCACCACAAAGTTATCTGATTGGGGGGAAAAAATAAAGGCAAAATGAGCAATAATGTTGATGGCCGGCAAACAAGTTTAAAACCAAGTACTTTAGGGACTGACAGTGATGAGTATCATTGATAGTACACATGTCTGCCTCTTTCCCTAAAACAACTCTGTTCAAATGTCTCCACCTGAAACAGAATCTGAACATCCACATTCCAATCCAAGGGCAGCCTGTGTTAACAACAGTTAGTCCTTGCTTGACTACTGCTCCGCATCCTGAAGAGCCCCCAAAACACAGTGAATTTCTTTTATAGACTTAGGAAACTACATGACATTTAGTTTGTGTTTTTCAATAGTTCCACTTCATTTCATGTCATGATGCAAGTCTGTAATCTAAAAATACTTCAAGTTACATGCAGCACAAATGAAGCTGAAGTTGAATTGCCTTGGATGGAGAGAGCACGCTTCATATCCAGGAGGAAATGTTTAAAATGTGTTCTATCTCTTAGTGGAATGCCACAAAAACTGTTCCACAGTTTTATATGAGGAAACAAAATGAAATTTGAAAGGAGACTAGGGAAGGTATATTACATAAACCAGGAATGTCTGATTACCTGATATGCTGGTGAAATATTTAGGGCTCCAGAGATCTGAAATATGCCAGGATGCTTCCTCCCCCACCCCCAAAAAGGAACAAATTATTGCATCTAGAGCCTCCCACAGTAGAGGCAACATGACACCTGCTAGGCTGCTTTGTATTTTAAAGGCAGTATCCTTCCCTGTCTGGGCATACTGCTTCTGGTCTAACATTCAGTCTTTTAGAAGGCTTTTGGCCTTAAAGAGGTCTCAGATCAGGAAAGGCATATGTGGTATAGGTCCAGTCTGGGATGCAAGCATTTTGCTACCTGGGTCATAAAATCCAAGTGGTGGGGCCCCTGGGTGGCTCAGTTGGTTAAGCTTCTGACTCTTAGTTTGACCTCAGGTTATGATCTTGGGGTTCTGGGGGTCCAGCCCTGAGTTGGGCCCCTGTGTTCAGAGTAGAGTTGGCTTGTGAATTTTCTGTCTCCCTCTCCCTCTCCCCCTGGCCCCTCCCCACTCACATCCTGAGCTTAGAATAAATATGGATTCATGAGCAGTGGCTTGCCTTGGGAGAAGAAATATTGGAAAATCTGGAAGGGAGTCTGGGATAGTAGAATGGGTATGGATCCACGGGACTGGGCACAGTGTGATCTTGATATTCCCAGTTATCCACCAGGGGGCGTCTGCCACACAAAAAAGGTACATTGTTGAGCCTGCATCACAGCCTGTCCCTTCTTGTTCCTCCTTAACAGCCTAATCTCCATCTGAGGGGAACATTCACCTGCAACAAGTGAATGTACTGTGTATTATGGAACCATCCTTTCTTCAAGGTGGTCACAGGAATACCTCACATTTAAACACTTCTACGTTTTCGCAGCAATATATGCCAAGTGGAGTAAAGACAAATTATAAATACCCTCATATCAGTTAGGTTCAGGTTTTGCTGCCAAATCAGTTTCAAAAAAATATTTGTGTGGAGTTTTGAATTTTTGAATTCAAGATTAAGGACTGTAGAGCAGTATTTAGAAGCTAAATGTCTTTGTTTTTCCGAGATAGTTACAGTTTAGCAAACCATGCCTTATGCGGGGCCCCTCAAATATTTGAGATTTACATTGCTAAATATTGAAGTGTTTAGTCTGTAATTTTTTTTAAAGATTTTATTAATTTATTTGAGAGAGTGAATGAGAGAGAGAGAGAGAGAGCATGGTGGGGGAGGTCAAAGGGAGAAGCAGGCTTCCTGCTCAGCAGGGAGCCAGAGGTGGGGCTCCATCCTAGGACCCCAGGATCATGACCTGAGCTGAAGGCAGTAGCTTAACCAACTGAGCCACCCAGGCACCCAGTCTGTAATTTGCTGAACTAAACTATTCTAAGAAAAGAAATTTAGGAGTTACCATATCTAAGGAAACTGGAAGTGTAATTTCACAAAATTATTCTCAGTGTTAGCCACTTGCCACAAGCTAGATGTTGAAAGCTTGTATGCGTAATTATTCTTTTAACCAATATAAAAATATTTAATAATAAAGACTAGAATTGTCATTGTTTTCAAAGACTTGTTTTTATATGCTATCTCTCTGATTCTTATTCCCCATTTCTTTGATCATTATAATAATTCTCGTAGTGACAAGAGCTATGATTATTATCAGCCACATCTTAAAGAGGAGAATACAAAGAAAATTGAAATAGTTCATTTAAAATCACACGAGTAATACATGGGCCAAGGCAGAACCCACAGCCACTCTAATCCCATGTCCTTATATCCTTTATACTTCTTATTTAACCGCAGGCACAAAATGAAAAAAAAAACCATAAGAGTGACATGCTATAGCTTGTAAAACCTTCTTCTTTTAAATGAATATATGGACAAATGTAGTGATTTTTTTTAAAGTTTTTTTTAAGGGTTTTTTTTTTGTTGTTTTGTTTTGTTTTGTTTTTCAGTTTTTCTGGTAGATAAAGCAATAAAGAAATAATGTCCCATCATTCATTCCAAGCAAAGAAACTGACTGGAGCAAATATGAGGACATACATTTACTGAATTCCTGATGAAAGCTAAACTGGTTACAGGATGAGCTGTCAATTTTGTAAAGGCCTCTAAATAGCCCTTCACTTCTATTGTTATTGTTTATGATGAGATTTGATATTAAAACTATAATTCTATACATTCTATTATAAAGAAGTAATCAGAAAGGATATTAGGTAAAAATTCATTGTGATTAGAAGCTGACCTCATTCATTACAAAGCTGGCTCTCTTTTTTTTTTTTTTTTTTTGAGAAACAGCATCATGTGCAAAAACACTGAGGAATAATAAAAACAGTAAGTTTAGAAGGCAACGATACTATACTCTAAACTCAAACATTCCAATCCTTTGCTGAGCCTTTAGACTAATCACTTCAATTTTTTGAATTTTAATTTCCTTATTAGTGAAATGGTAGCAATAGTACCTCTATCCAAGTAATTCACAATATTGTCGCAAATTTTAACTTATAATACAGGTACACGATTTTTGTGTGTGTGTTTTAAAATCATGATCTAATTAGTTTGGTTATTCTTATCTTGTTACTTACGGGGACATTTCTTGACACAAAATGCTCCATATGTATACTTTGCATTGAAGTTATGCTCCAGTTGAAAAGTGGTAGGATTGTAGACAAAAGTTTGGGGACACTGAGTAACACATGCTCCACTGTCATTGAAATTCATGCAGGCCTGAAACACAGAAAATATTAGTTTCGTTTAAAAATAACCTTCATAATACTTGTTAAAGGAATACTGTTCTAACAACTTTGTGAGAAGAATGTGTTCTTTACTTATTAAGTTAATATTTATATAGAACATATGTGTATGTTCTATTTTTATATTTCACAAAAAGTATAAAATTGGACAGGTTTATAGTCATTAAGTGCTTATTTTTAAGTTCAAATTTGTTCTGGACTTCAAAAATTTTACAAAACAGTTTTTCTAATGTCAATGAATATACAATCTATACAAAGATATTGATATTCAAGTTACCTAGTCTCCACCCAGTAATCTCCAAACTAATAATGGTTTCATATTAAAATTAGCTAATAGTGAAAAATAATTCCAACTCACACTATTCAAGGGGTTTATGTTCAGTCTTAGAGTCTGACACTAACTAACTCCCCAAGTCTACAGTCTAGTGTTTCCTTAAATCAGGTGTTTGGAATTGTTCAGTGCCATAATTGATGTAGTAAGCACATTCATCACCGTTGTATAGTGAGAAAACACTGTAACAGCCATTTAAACTGGACTTGAAGAAAAAGCTCTGGCAGGTGACTAGTCAAATATAAATATGGAGTATGCCAAAATGAAGAGAAGCAGCCTATACTTATCTCACAATTAAACAATGTGCTGCCATTTCCTGTATGGTCTTTTTTATAATGCCAGGCCATTTAGTAAACACCATCAAGTTCAAACAAAACAGTTTGTTTCTGCTGCCTTATGCCTTTCTAGTGAGACCTCAATTTATTAATGCATTCTAATGCCTTTGAGAAGAATTAAAAAACAATTTTACCATCAGAGAAGTATTTGGTATAAAAATAGAATATATGTATAAGTACATAAGACATCGCTTTCAAGAGTGGATGAACTAATTCTCTTAATTAAACAACTTAAAACGTCATAGGAATAATTGAGGTTTGGGGAAGTAAGCTAATATGCACTCAAGCTATATTTTATATTTCATCATAAATTGTATGGTTATTAATAAGCACTAATTCATTCTGTTTCCTCAAAACATTTTCTTCATCAATTGTTGTTTTAGCAAGCACTTTATCACCAACATGACAATTCCCTGATGATAGTCTACTAGATGCATAATCAGGACAAGACTCACTCATGATACATTATTCACTAAGATGACATTTTCCAGGAAGAATCTATTAAAAAGCAATCTACAAAACTCACTAAGTTTTAATTTATGGCTATAAAACTTCATGTGTCCTCATAATTGCTTTACGAACATACTTTATGCAGTGTTGTGAGCAGATTGCTTGGCAACAAAGGGACATAAACTAAAGGAATCAAACCAATTTACCTTCCAGACAGCATGTAAAACAACCTAACTTACACCAAGGCTTTGGTCTGGCATTCTTGAACATTCTGTACCAAATGCCAAAGTAGAGTCATTGAACCATTCCATAAAAGCAATGAAATGAGAACTCTGAGACTCACCCGGCACTCTGTTTATTATGATAATGGAACCATGAAAATAAATCCAATGAAAAACTTCTAAGTGAAAGTTATGGTTATTGGTGTTTTTTGTTGTTACTGTTTTGGAATTGTTAAGAGCTGCTCAGCATCCTGGACATCAAGCTTTACCTTGTGTCTGGTGTTAGCCAAGAGAAAAGGTCTCACTTCAAGACCTGCTAAAGCACCTTCCTTGAAATTTTAACATGTTTCTTTTCTTCTTCCTCACTACTGACTTCTGCAATATATAATTTTGTTTCATTACAGGATTAGGGTCAACAAATTAAGTTTCTTGTGACGTTAAGAAAATTAAGAAATGACTATATCATGAGAGCTTTAATTTATGTTTTGCTTATTTTCAGAGTTGAGGCTCAATTTGAAAAAATATTCAATTTTAAATCTATATGTGTATTTTCTGGGTATTTGAAAATGTGAAAAAAGAAAATGAACTTCTGTGTTCATTTTTAACAGCAAAGGCAATTTCTTTTTTATGATTTTTAACTTAAAATGAAAATAACATCTGTATATGAAATTGTGTTAACTATAGCTCACAGAACTGTTTGTATTCAAAAGAACAGAAATAACTGTATTGGGGATATTAAAATGTAATTAAAACATGTCCCCAACAAGCTATAAATGTTAATTTTAAGGAAAGAAAAGTGTCCCTTTCTAAAATAAAAATCACGCAGATTAGCATACAAATTGCTTTAAGCATGCATTTGTTAATCTTATAAATTATGAAAAATATTAACTTGCAAACAAAATAAACTGGGAAATAGTTAAACTTGTCAATTTATGAATAATCTTGAAATCTATAGCTATAATCTTAAAATTTAAGTCCAAGAAATAAAATTTCAAGAGCCCCCACTCAGAATACTCAACTATGCAACACCATAAACAGGTGATCCATGTAAATTTTAGAAGGATGCTATTAGATTTTAAAAAGATATCTCAATACGTTCCTCTTCATATTCTCTAATGCATCTCACCTGTATTATAAATTACATCAGAAAGATATAATTCATTTGCTAGAACAGAACAATCCTAGGTAATCAATAGCCACCTAGTGAGGGAAAGAATTATAGGAAGGCAGAGCATCTTTCTTAATGCTAAAATGGTTAAACTTGGTCTTATTTTAATTAAAGATTCAATGTGCCTGAGTCCCACCAGGAAGGAGAGAGATAGGAGAAGTAGAAGGGAAACGCCAAGACTTACAAAACAGTCTGTGTCCTTGGGTCCCGAGCAGCCCCCAGCACATTCTCTATGACAGCAGTCACTGACATAGGGCCCATAGCACCTGCCATCACACTGTTCTGCACACACCGTCCTTGTCACTGTGGAAGACAGAGATGGGAGCCTGATCAAAGTCAGTCACCAAGGGACACTTCTAAGGTGCTTTGGAGTAGCTGAGAAAAGCTGAGCTTTCGGGTAACAATACTCAACCCACCATTGATCAATTCAGCTCACGTTTACCAAATGAAGTCAGCAACAGGTCATAAGCACTGCTCAAAAACCTTCAAAATTAATAGAAATATTTGTTTCTTTCTTGCTCCAGCAAGCACTTACCATGCTTTACAAAACAACCATACAACTTAGCAGGGAAGAATCAAATTTGAAATAATTGAATGAAACATTTTGGCAGCTTGCAAAAGATGGAGTCAGCAGTGAAGTCAGTCCCCCATGTGCACAGTAAGGTTTTATGACAAAGATCTCCCCAGAAGTAATCTAAGCCTTTTAGAGTCAATGCAAAAATGGAAACAAACTTTTACATGATTCACATTGCATCTTACATAAATCATATCAAGTAGATAGATAAATATAGCTAGAGAAACAGATACATATATAGTAACCTGGTCAGGAATAGCATCACTGTTTCTTTTCTTGATATTTAAGTGAAATTTCTACCAAGTTTCCTGTGTAAAGAACAGAGCCATAGCCTCAAAAGAAGGAAAGAAGGGAGGGAGGGAGGGAGAGAGGAAGGAAGGGGGAGAGAGACACATTCAAAGAAGACGCAACACAAATTTCCATTGGTCTTTTCCTATAATGTCCTTTGATCCAAGCTGACACCACTATATTAGGGTATGCTTTAGTAAAAATTGGTGGTATAGGCTGGGCATCAAAATTACAGCTTTGAGGGACACTTACTTCTCTTATTCCAAAGAAATATATTTAAAGTATTGACAGAAATGAATGAGTGCTACAGAATATGTATAGCACATTGCATCGTGGCTTCTGTATTTCCACTTCACTCTGGTTTCCTTCCATCTTTTTGACAAGTTCTTCAAAGCTTCCTTCACTGCTACTATAGCAAGATCTGTCTTTCAAACAATAGCATTCCCCAGAGTTGGGCTTGTCAATTTTCTTTAGGTCATGGGCTCATGCCTAGATGAAATCATCCATCCCTTATTTGCATACTACTTATAGGTAGATGACATCAGATCCAAAATTGAATTGTCTATTGAGCAGCAGCATATGTTACCAGCTGCCTACAGAAGACCCCACTTAGATATCCCAAGATGTATCATAGAGAACATTACCCCCTGTCCCATCGACCAGTCAGGCTTATCTCTCTTCTTTCAACCCTTCCCTTGATCATTGCTAGCACCATACATTCAGTAGCTTAGCTAAAAGCTGGGGACGTGTTTTCTATTTCTCCTTTCCCCTCACCTTTGCTTTTCCTTTCTAATAAAATTATTGAATAAAATTGCTAAGTAATGTTCCTCATTATGGTCTCTTCTCTCTACTCCAACTTTGTTCGAAAAGTAATCTTTAAATGACTGCATAGCCTGCTAAAAGTTTTCTCAGATCCCAATTAATCCTCCAGCTGCTCTAAAAGCGATGACTTGAAAATACAAGCCACCGCCTATAAATCAGAGCTGTTAGCAGAACTTGTCATCCCTGTACTAAAGGAGTAAACCCCGAGCAAGGGATAAATCCTTCATCAACTTGATCTTTACTGTCATCTCTCATTGTGCTTCTCCCATCCAGCCACACACAATCACCACTTGTGATTCCTGATTTCATAGATCATTTCCAATTTTGATTCTCATTGCTGTTTTATAATACTTTCCTCCATGCTAAAAACCCTCCCTTTTTTTGCCTCGCAAATACGCATTTGCAAGATCCAGTTCAGATGTCACTTTCTCTCCGAAAACTCCAGAGATGGGTCCAGGATAAGTCAGTTTATCACTGTTTCATCTACACAGGGAGGAAGTTAATGCAGATTCTATGTTATCTAAAGGTCTAGTCTCAAACCCAAACTCTATTCTTGTGATATGGGCAAGGTATTGAATATCTCTGTATTTCACTTCACTAGTTTTAAGATGGATTTAGTATTAGTACCTATCTAATGAGGTTGAAGATAAAAGAGATATCTGTATAAATTGCTTAACATGGTCTCTGTTAGATAGTGGTCGGCAACTATTACATATTATTTCACTTATCATAACACTTTGTATTTTTTTATATTTACTCTTCCTATTAAACTATTAGCGTAGTTTTTTTGAAGTCCATTGCCTTTTTCATGTTTTTATCCTGGTGGCTGGTATAATGTTTGGCATTTAATATACACAGAAGTAAGTATCCTCTCCAACTAAATAAATCGTATATTGCCAATTCAAAGAAAGTTATTTGTTGACTGCTTAATGCACATATCAAAGAAAAAATATGCAGGGATGTTTAAGTGGCACAGTTGGTTAAATGTCCAGTTCTTGGCTTCAGCTTAAGTTGTGATCTCAGAGTCATGAGATCTCAGTGTGGTGTCTGCTTAAGACTTTCCCTCCACCTCTGCCCTTCCCCACTATGTTCGCTCTCTCTCTTAAAAAAAAAAATAAAAATGAATATTAAAAAATGCAGAGAGTTAAAGAGGTAGGACACTAAAAATGTAAATAGACAAATATTAAAATGCCAAGAAATAGAGCATACCAAAATCCAAATAACAGAATTATTGTTATTGTCTATTACTAGACTTAAATGTTCCTTAAATTCTTCATGATTCCATATTTTCACTCGAATCCTTTTTAATTGAACATGATTATGATATTCATAAAATAGTGAATGATGCTTAAATATGAACTATATTCTTCTGTTGAACATGATTATATTTCTACTTATGTAGTGCAATCAGTACAAACATCAAATACAATTTAAACAAAAACAACACTTGGACTCACTCTTTGTCTTTTTTTATTTTGCAAAAATAAAGTTATATGATACGTCTTACAATCTTTAAGAAGATTTTGAAAAAGACAAATTTTAAGTCTCAATTTGTCGGTGCATTTTTTTTAAAGATTTTATTTATTTATTTATTTGAGAGAGAGAGACACAGAGGAGGAAGAGTGAGAGAGAATCTGAAGCAGACTCCGATCCCATCTTGTTTCATTTTCTTCCTTCCCTACTCCCAAAACCCCTACCCCACCACTCAAATTCTTCTTATCAGAGAGATTATATGATACTGTCTTTCTCTGATTGACTTATTTCGCACAACAAAATACCTTCTAGTTCCATCCACATCGTTGCAAATGGCAAGATTTCATTTCTTTTGATGGCTGCATAGTATTCTTATGTGTGTGTGTATGTGTGTATTGATCACATCTTCTTTATACATTCATCTGTTGATGGGCATCTAGGTGCTTTCCATAGTTTGGCTATTGTGGACATTGCTCCTATAAACATTCGGGTGCACATGTCCCTAATTTTTTTTTTTTTTTTAAGAAATTTAAAATCAATTTGGTCCATCCTTTTTTTTTTTTTTTTTTGAGTTTTCACTGAAATCTCATTTTCCTGGGGAAGTCAACCCCTATTTAATACTGAATCGTTTCCAAACTACTGATTCTTGATGAATCCTCCTCTTCTTTTCTTTTTCTTTACCTTCTCTCTCTTTCCTTCCCTCTGCTTCCTTCTTTCCTTCTCTCCTTTCATCTTTCCCTTCTTCCTCCATCTGTGTTATAGCATCGATCACCATCTGACATATTTTACAACTCACTCATTATACAGTGTGTTCACTGGTATATTCCAGAGTCTAGAACTGTACCTGTCATGATGGAATTTTTATTTATATTTTATATACATTATACATAACCATTACATACATGAAATATAGCCAAACAAATTATATACACTTATTAATCTTCATAGTCCTACATTGGGCTTAACATTGATGTTCCTATCTTTTATCCAAGTAATATATTTATTTATATATTCTAATTAGTAATTCATACTATATAAAGGAAACAATTTTGATAGACATTTTTGTAAAAAAAAAAATTCATATATAATTTCTCTCTTCCAGATTTAACAAGGCTCTTTTGATGTGCCCAAGTCGCTAATTAAAATAGCAGACATATGTTAAGTAAACAAATTACTAGATTTGAAATAAGTGCTATCACAGAACAGTCTATTAACTGGCTTTAAGTTGACAGGCATTGTTCAGCCAGAAATAGCATGAAGTAAGTCGCATTAATAGCTTATAAGTCACACTATATTTTAATCTTAGGCACGTATGTCTGAGTGTTCATTTCTATTTTTAACTCTATGGTGGGTCAAGTTACTATACAAAATGCTTCAGTTTCTCTTCATTTATATACCTTGATCTTTCCTACCAAACATGTAGATAAGATTTATGAAGATAATCAGCCATTAATTAATTAATTAATTTAAAAAATTCTTAAATAAATATTTTATTTATTTATTTATTTGAGAGAGAGAGCATGACTTCCCACTGAGTGGGCAGCTAGATGCTGGACTTGAACCCAGGACTCAGATCATGACCTGAGCCAAAGGCAGACACTTAACACATTGAGCCACCCAGGTACCCCAATTTTAAAATTATTTGTTAAATGTTCACATTAAGATCAATTCTCTCAGTGAGCATACTGTTTAAATATGATCATGTTTTTAAAATATAATCTAACAGTACAAGCTTATGTTCAATAATAATTATTATGCTCTGAAACTTTTAAAATATGTACATTAAATTATTCATTCATATATATGTTGAGTCAATTTTAAATTGTTCAAAATAGCAATTTTGTTTATCATATATTTTTTCAGGAGACTTTGATCTTAGCTATGTGATTCCATTTCAAGAACATCCAAAGAAACATCTTTCTATAGTCACTACTTTTCCAAATTTTGTCTTAAGACATTAATGAGAATTATGGGATTGGCTTCAAAAGCAGTCTATAATTCATTTTAAA